>NC_133325.1:98300764-98625082 GCF_042186555.1 Aquarana catesbeiana
CACATGCACAATTTATTTCTCTATGCACAGGAGAAAAGCAGAAAAACATAAGAATACAACAAAATAACCTTGCTGCTTACTGACATACAAGGTCCAGCTTACTGCTACCCAAGTATCTAGGGGGGGTCATACCATTTGCGTTGGGCTGAAATGGGCAGCCTTGCCCAGCACAATCTCAAAGCCTATTCAGCGTGATTTTCCTATGAAACCAGTTCATACTACTGCATTGTGATGATATGCGCTGAAAAAAGTATTGCATGCAGTACCTATTTTCAGTGCAGCAGGTTAAGACACAAACCACAGCATTGCAACACTGCTGTGGTGGCTAGAACTTTATAAAAGGTCATAAAGTTTTAACAACAAAAAAGAGTATTGGCACCGTTTCCTTCCAGCACACACCATCTGGTGAGAATGATCCCTAACTCTCTGGGGGGACATTTATCAAGAAAATTAGTGCCGCGATTAGTCACAAAAGCAGGCTGCTTCTCCTCCAGCAAAGTCTCTGCAACAGGTTTACAGACTTGTGCTTCTGTTTTTCTGGGCAGCCAAGTGCGACAGCTTGCAAATTTCTGAGGCAGACATATTACTAAAGATTGGTTGGTGGTTGAGCTGCAGTTTTACCACCTCCCCCTCAACCGCCCACCTGAACAAACAACTGTAGCTGCTTAGGGTTGTACCCATGTCACAGCCATGGCAAGATAGAAAAGGCATGTCACATTCAGCAGCTGGTACTGCTACCCATTCAAGTAGATAAGGCTGCACCACAGCTGTGTGCAATGCCCGTGGTTGCAGCGCAGTGGTTTGGTTTTCAGAGGGACAGCGGTTATACCCCACATGTAAACCCTGACGCACCATTTTTATGCAATGCACACCACCGCACATGTGTGGCGTGAATAGAGCACATAGAAAACAATTGTTTTCTACGTGCCCCTGCGTTGACCTTTGCAGATCAATGCAGCTCAACAGGGATAGTGTGAACAAGCTGATATGTGTGTACTTTAAACTCAATTCAGTAGGTGTTCTCTTCATAGTAAAAAAAGAAAAAAAAGAAAAAAGAACGGGCAGACTCGATTCTTTTTTCTGCTGTCACTGTTCTATGTTTCTATATCACAGTACTCCCTCTGCCCTAGCTACTCAGAATCTACATTTCCAGGAAATCCCACAAGCAGTCAGTACAGGGATCTGCAATACAATACACAGTCATAGAGTATACTACAATTCTGTTTTGTCTAACTTTACAGAAAATAACATGATGCTCCTTCTACTGTCTTCAGATAATTATTCCCACACTGGTTGCTTATAATAAATGCTGATACTTAATGGGAACATGTTAAACTCAACACACCATCCAAGCACCGTTCTGGTCACTTACCCACAGAAAAATTCAAAATAAATTTTTGTGGGAAAATGCTTAGACTATTTTCTTGTAGTAATGTATTATAGTGTTCTAAAGGAAATCCATAATATATACAACAGTATAGATCTCACATAATAAAGGAATGCACAACAGTAATGAAGTTTTAATAGGCAACTAACATATTGCAAATGCTGGCTTCCCTTGCAAGACAGATCTTCCATCCCTGGTGCCTTCTGGTTAGCAAATTTTCCTGGAGAGCAGTAAAACTTGTAAACATTAAAGTTCATTTAACCACTTAACGACCAGCCGCCGTCATTATACGTCGGTACTTTGAAGTGGAATAACGTTGTTATGGCAGCAGATAGTTGCCGTAACCCTAGTATCCTCTTAAACGGCGGGCGGCTCGCCGCAAGATCACTTTTATCGGCGGCGGTAGAGGTGCCTCCCCTTTTGCCGCATTACGTTAGTCTTCGCCGCTTACCAGAGCCGTCGTTAGCGGTGAAGGCAATCGGGTCCTCTCCCCTGTGAGACTGGATGCCGAGTGAGGGAAAGACGGCTCCCCTTTGGCTCCATAACATTGAATGGCTCTTAAAGTGGAAATGTTTTGAAAATTTTAAAGACATTTATTTATTTATTTTAATTGAATTTAAGTATAAATGTGAGATCTGAGGTCTTTTTGACCCCAGATCTCACATTTAAGAGGTCCTGTCATGCTTTTTTTCTATTACAAGGGATGTTTACATTCCTTGTAATAAGAATAAAAGTGACTCAATTTTTTTTTAGAAGGACAGTGTAAAAAAATAACAAATTATTTTTAAGGTTGAACTGGATGTCTTTTTTTTTCGACCTGGCTAACCATGTAACTGTATAAGTAAAATAAATAATAATAATAAAAAAAAAAATGACAGCGCCCCGTCCCACTGAGTTCGCGCGCAGAAGCGAACGCATACGTAGGTCGCACCTGCATATAAAAACGGTGTTCAAACCACACATGTGAGGTATCGCCATGATCGTTAGAGCAGGAACAATAATTATACCACTAGACCTCCTCTGTAACTCAAAACTGGTAACTTGTAAAAAATGTTAAACGTCGCCAATGGAGATTTTTAAGTGCCAAAGTTTGTCGCCATTCCACGAGCAGGCACAATTTTAAAGAGTGACATGTTGGGTATCAATTTACTCAGCGTAACATTATCTTTCACAATACTCCTGTATTGTTTCACATCTCCTGTATAATGTCTGCAGTCTCTGACCATCTCCTGTATCATGTCCATACACTCTCTGAGCATCTCCTGTATTATGTTTGCAGTCTCTGATCATCTCCTGTAGCATGTCTGAAGTATCTGACCATCTCCTGTATCATGTCTGCAGTCTCTGACCATCTCCTGTATCATATCTGCAGTCTCTGACCATCTCCTGTATCATGTCTGCAGTCTCTGACCATCTCCTGTATCATGTTTGTTGTTTTTTTTTTTTTTTTAAGAACAGATAAAAAAAAAATGGAGTTCTCCTGACTGCTTGAATTTTTTTTATGAAAACCGCGCGCAGTAATCTTGATGCATCGTGATGCATCGCGGAATCGAATTGAATGGTTGACCTGATAATCGTAATCAAATCAAATCGTAAGGCCAGTGAAGATGCACACCTCTAGTATACAGAGAGGGGAGAGGCTGAGTATACAGAGAGGGGAGAGGCTGGGTATACAGAGAGGGGAGATGCTGGGTATACAGAGAGGAGAGAGGCTGGGTATACAGAGAAGGGAGATGTTGGATATACAGAGAGGGGAGATGCTGGGTATACAGAGAGGAGAGAGGCTGGGTATAAAGAGAGGGGAGAGGCTGGGTATACAGAGAGGGGAGAGGCTGGGTATACAGAGAGGGGAGAGGCTGGGTATACAGAGAGGGGAGATGCTAGGTATACATAGAGGGGGAGGCTGGGTATACAGAGAGGAGAGAGGCTGGGTATACAGAGAAGGGAGATGTTGGATATACAGAGAGGGGAGATGCTGGGTATACAGGGAGGAGAGAGGCTGGGTATACAGAGAGGGGAGAGGCTGGGTATACAGAGAGGGGAGAGGCTGGGTATACAGAGAGGGGAGAGGCTGGGTTTACAGAGAGAGGAGATGCTGGGTATACAAAGAGGGGAGATGCTGGGTATACAGAGAGGAGAGAGGCTGGGTATACAGAGAGGGGAGAGGCTGGGTATACAGAGAGGGGAGAGGCTGGGTATACAGAGAGAGGAGATGCTGGGTATACAAAGAGGGGAGATGCTGGGTATACAGAGAGGGGAGAGGCTGGGTATACAAAGAGGGTAGATGCTGGGTATACAGAGAGGGGAGAGGCTGGGTATACAGAGAGGGGAGATGCTAGGTATACATAGAGGGGGAGGCTGGGTATACAGAGAGGGGAGAGGCTGGGTATACAGAGTTTCCCCCCTTCCCCTCGGTCTGTACTCACCTGCTTAGGAGCTCTGTGTGAGAAAGTTGCTCCTGACTCGATGATATGGGCGGAGGAAGGGAGAACACTCACTCTCACACTGATCTCCCTTCTCTGGCTGTCAGTGAACCACCGAGTGCAAAGTACTCAGTGAGAGTGCCGCGGCTGTGCGGGAAGCGCTGTGTCAGACAGCCCGGGACACTCACACTGTAGGGCCGGCCCTGGACTCGGGGCTATGAGCCCCAGATTTAGGGCTCCAGCCTCAATAGCCACCCCTTAACGAGGCCACATCATACCATGTGAGAGCCAGGCTGCTGCTTTATGTGAGAGAACGATTGTATGCCTCTCCTATGTGCTGGCAAAAATAGGATTCTTAAATACAGCTTACCTGTAAAATCCTTTTCTTGAGAGTACATCACGGGACACAGAGTATTCATTACATAGTGGGTTAGATAGGCACCATCGGTGATTGGACACTGGTTAACCCCAATTAAGGAGAATTCCTCCCCTATATAACCCCTCCCATACGGGGAGGACCTCAGTTTTGTAGCAAAGCAATAGTTAACCACGTAAAACCTATAGAAGGGCGAGAGCTCTGTCTCCCATGATGTACTCTCAAGAAAAGGATTTTACAGGTAAGCTGTATTTAAAAATCCTATTTTCTTGATCATACATCACAGGACACAGAGTATTCATTACATAGTGGGATGTCCCAAAGCAATGCTCATTTGAGGGGAGGGGGACACAGATCAGAAAATATAGACCGCAAACAGACCAGAGGAACTAAACTGCAGCCTGCAGTACACTGCGCCCGAAGGCGGTATCCTCTTGCCCTCTTACATCCACCTGATAGAATCTGGTGAATGTATGGACTGAAGACCAAGTCGCAGCCATACAGATCTGAACCATGGAGGCCTGGTGATGCACTGCCCAAGAAGCACTAACAGCCCTAGTTGAGTGCACTTTCAAATGAAAAGGAGGAGTCTTCCTCTTTATATCATAAGCCTGAAAAATAACCTGTCTAATCCATTTAGAAAGAGTGGATTTCGACGCTGCTTGGCCTTTCTTATGGCCATCTGGCAGAATAAACAATCAGTTTTCCGTATCTGAGCGGTTGCCTGTAGATAGACACTGACTGCTCTAACCACATCAAGAGTGTGCAAAGATTCTTCCTCCGCGGACTGCGGATCTGGAAAAAAGGATGGTAGGATTACATCTTGATTCAAATGGAATCCTGAAACCACCTTAGGTAAGAAGGAACAATAAGGACACATAACAATCCTGTCCTTGTGAATAATTAGATATGGCTCTTTACAAGAAAAAGCTGCCAATTCTAATACTCTCCTAGCAGAGGATATGGCTATCAAGAAGACTAATTTTTTAGTCAAAAGCGCTAAATGAGCCAGGTGCAGTGGCTCAAAGGGTTGTCCCTGTAAAGCCAACAACACCAAATTCAAATCCCATGGGCATACTGGAGGTTTGACTGGCAGATTCAACTGCAGTGCCCTCTGAATAAAGGCCCGGACCAGGGAATGTGAAGCAATTGGCTTCTGAAAAAATACAGACAAAGCCGAAATTTGGACTTTGATAGTGCTGAAAGCCAATCTCATTTCTAGGCCTGACTGAAGAAAGGTCAAGATTCTGCTAATCATATACCTTCTAGGATGCCATCCCCTGGGTTCACACCAGGAAACATATGCCTTCCAGATTTTGTAGTAAATAAGCCTGTAGGCCGGCTTTCTGGCATTGACCAGAGTAGAAAGGACTGACTCCGAGAGCCCACGGTCTTTTAAAATGTGGGTTTCAGCAGCCAAGCCGTCAAATTTAGACTTCGTAAAGCAGGGTGACAAATCGGACCCTGTGTGAGCAGATCTGGCCGGAATGGGAGGACCCAAGGCCTGCCCACTGCCATCTTTACGATCTCTGCATACCAAGGTCGTCTGGGCCAAGCCGGGGCTACTAAAAGGACTGACTTTGCTTCCCTTTTGACCCTTCCCAGGAACCGCGGAAGAAGTGGGTTCGGAGGGAAGGCATACATTAGATTGTACTGATCCCATGGGATTGTCAGAGCATCTGAACCCTGAGCAAGTACATCCCTTGTTCTGGACACAAATTTGTCCAGCTTCCTGTTGAATCTGGACGCGAATAGATCCACATCTGGTGTTCCCCACCTTTGACATATGGTTTGGAATATGTCGGGGTGTAGGGACCATTCTCCTGGGCATAATTGCCGGCGGCTTAAGAAATCCACTTGCCAATTTTCCACTCCGCAGACAGGCAGGGAACATGGCTTTCTGCCCATGCAAGAATGCGATTCACCTCCCTTTGGGCATCCAGACTTCTGGTGCCTCCTTGGTGATTGATGTAAGCCACCGCCGTGGCATTGTCGGATTGCATCCGAATAGGATGACCCTGTAGCCTGTAAGACCAGTCCATGAGGGCCAAGTAAATTGGCCGAATTTCTAGAATATTGATGGGCAAGCGTCTCTCGGTTGCAAACCATCTTCCCTGCGTGCAGGGAACAGCCTCGAAAGTGGCAACCATCTTTCCTAACAGTCTCATACATAGCCGAATGGATGGACTCTTTTTGCTTAATACTAAGTGGATTAGAGCTCTTACGGCCTTGACCTTTGACTCTGGTAGAAACGCCCTGCCTTGAGCGGTGTCTATGATCATGCCTAGATACTCCAACCTTGTTGAAGGTTGCAAAGAAGACTTTTCTAGGTTGATTATCCAGCCTAGTCTTTCCAAATGTCTTACTGTCTTGAAGACAGCGCGGTTCAGGTGTGCCACCGATTGCTCTATGAGTAGCAAATCATCTAGATAAGCTACCACAGTTATGCCCTGCGCTTTTAGATTTGCTTAGAGAGGGTCTAGAATTTTTGTAAAAATTCGAGGAGCTGTAGCGAGACCGAAAGGAAGGGCCACAAACTGGAAATGGCGCTGGTCTACCGCGAACCTTAGATATCTTTGGTGAGCGGGAAAAATCGGCACATGAAGATATGCATCCTTGATATCTATTGATGCCATAAATTCTCCCCCCTGCAGGGTGGAGACCACCGAACGAATTGACTGTATTTGGAAGGATCGAATGTGTAGAAACTGATTCAGATCCTTTAGATCTAGGATGGGTCTGACATCTCCATTTGGCTTTGGAACGGTGAAGAGATTCGAGTAGAACCCTGAACCCTGATCTTTTGGGTTCATTTCTACTATCACTCCCTGGGATAGTAAGCGATCTAAGGCCAGTAGTAGTGGTTCTCGCTTTACTGGATCTTTGGGTACTCTTGACCTTAGGAAACGAGCTGGTGGAAGCTCTAGGAACTCTATCTTGTAAACTAGAGATACTGAGACCACCCACTTGTCTTGAACCTCTTCCCGCCAGGCTCCTGAAAAATGTAGGAGCCTTCCCCCCACTCGGCCGAGTGGGGGCGCCCCTTCACAGGGATGTTTTGGGGCTCTGCTTGGCAGGCTTTCGTCCCCAAGCCTTTTTCTGCCCTTGGGTGTGACCCTGGGCCTTTCCTCTGAAAGTAGATTGGGAAGGCCGTTGCCACTGTTTAGAGCCTGATGTTCCAGGGGATGGGGAAAGAGACCGTTTGAATGGTGGATGTTTACTCCTCTTAACTGGTAGGAGTGTAGATTTACCACCTGTAATTTTTTGGATAAAATTATCTAGGTCATCCCCAAATAGGCGTTCCCCTTTGAATGGGAAGCCAGCTAAATATCTTTTGCATGAATTGCCCAACTTTTAAGCCAAAGGGACCTGCGCATGTGTACCAACAGGAGAGACAAACGAGATGCTTGCTGGGCAGAATCCAGAATGGCATCAATCATAAAACACAGCACCTGTGGAAGTCTGCATAGTTCTCCACTTCCTCACTGGAAAGGAGGCCAAGCATCTGCTTAACCTGTTCCTTGAGGAATTGACACAAACCCACAGTTGCGACTGTAGGTTGGATTACAGCGCCAGCCATGGAGAAGGAGGCTTTTAATAAAGTTTCCAGCTTTTTATCAGTTGGATCTTTAAACACCTGAGCATTGTCCAAGGGACAGGTCAGGTTTTTTGTTCACATAAGAGACAGCCGCATCCACGGATGGGACCTCCCACTGCTTGGTGAAGCTTTCCTCCAGAGGATAAGGCATAGAAAACCTTTTAGGAGGAGTAAACAGTTTATCGGGATGTCCCCAGTCCTCATACAACAATTTATCCATTAAAGGATGAATTGGAAAGGAAAAGGCAGTCTGTGGGATCCTTCTGACCCCCAGGGAAGAAACAGAGGATGTAGCGGCCTCAGCAGAGGGCATTTTAAATGTGGAACGCACTATTTCAGTATAATACTGGACCTGCTTCTTGAGTGCCTGAGAGGAAGAAGCTCTCTCCTCTTCCTCTGAATCCTCAGACTGCTCTTGATCCCTATCTCTGGATAGGGATCTCTCCTCATTGTCAGAAGAATCATATGAAAGAGAAAGTGCAGCAGAGGGAGGGGATCTACCCCTTTTTCTGCTATCTTTTAAGGAAGCTGAAATAAAATTCATAATTCTTCCCTCAAAACACTCCAATGTAGCCCTAAAGGAATCCTCTGTGACATACACTGGGGCTGTAACATTAGGAGAGGCTGCAAAACCTGACAGGGGCATTGACTCATCCTGTGAGGCTGGCTCCAGTCTTGCAGGGGGGGATGGTAATCTGCAGGCATCTTTAGGACCCCTAGACACAGGCGGTGACTTTCTTGTGCCTTTGTTACCTCCCCCTGAGACCCTCTTAAGAGGAGACATAGTCCCAAGCTACAAAGCAGAGGTACTAGTACATATGCAATCATTGTTGTGCTAAAAGTCTCACAGTATACATATATGCTTAATACTGCACAACCTGATGCCGAGTAGGTGTCTTAGGTTTAGCCTGGAACCGGCCACTTTAGGATGCTCACTGCCCACACTCTGTCCATCTGTTTACAGAGCTCTGAACGCTCTGGGCTTTTAAATTAGCCACCTGGCGTCTGCACACCTGCAGTGGAGGAAGTAAGTGGATTGGACACCAGCTTCACTGAGTGTGTATCTGAAAGGCACGTAAGTTTGCTCCTTACTCCCTCTAGTGGTGGAAATCAGGTAAGACATGCAACTACTCATTGAAGAAAATCCATTTGTAATATAAATATATATATAGGATTAACTTCTCTTACCTGTCCCCGCCGCAGGAACTGCTGAGAACAGACAGTTTACAGCCTTCACCCATCATGGTGGGTAGCGTTGTGCCAACCTTCAGGGTTTTTTGGGTTCCTACTCAGAGAAACCCCTTACCTGGACCTGTAAAAGACTCTGCCAGAAACTTTCCTGCCACTGTTTTAATAGTACACCAAGCCTGGTTTTCTCAGAGCCCAGTCCTCCAAAGAGAGACTTACAGGCAAAGCCTCGCTTCTTCGGATGACGAGGCCCGGGTACCATACCATCTTGGGAGTCAAAATATCGGCCCGAGATATGGATCCGGTCCGCATAGCCCTTTAAGCCCCCCAGGGACCAAACTGGAGCTTTCTTCACAGCACATGTTTTACGTGACCAACCACCTTAGACACTGGTGAAAAAACTGAGGTCCTCCCCGTATGGGAGGGGTTATATAGGGGAGGAATTCTCCTTAATTGGGGTTAACCAGTGTCCAATTACCGATGGTGCCTATCTAACCCACTATGTAATAAATACTCTGTGTCCCGTGATGTATGATCAAGAAACAGTGTTTTTAACCCTTGCTGCAGTACATAGTAGTGTAAAAGAAATGTAAAAGGGTCCTATATTTTTTCATTTATTGGCAGTCTGGCCAAAACGCCTCTTACAATAACAATAATGTAGGAATTCAATTGTTCATTTGTTTTCAGTTGGGAACCATACCTAGTTTTCTTTATAAAAGAAAAGGACAGATTGATAACTATGGTCGATATAGCTAATTTAGATGCACAATAAACCCAGGCCATCTCCAGTCACTAATACACACCCACCTTGATTCAGCTGTGAAATGCCTTGCCTCAATGGCCAATAGAAACTGGGATTTACATTCAGATGACAGGGAAGCAGGAGGAGGGGGCGGATGTACTCTACAATTGCGTATATCATGGGCCTTGGAACTAGGCTCCTCCCCAGGAATGCATAAACTGCTCTGAAGACTAACACAGATTTTACTGGGAGGAACCATGCAAATATTTGTTTTTTTTATGGAAACCCTGAGTTAGATGTCTGTTTGTTGTTAGAAGTAAATTGACTGCTGGCATTTTGGAACCTGAAGTTGCTGTGCAAACTCTTGCTACCTGTAAAGGAACCACACAACCCTCCAGGCAGGACTGTCTACCCCAAAAGGCTGTAAAAACAAGACTGCTATTGTTACAATATGCAATGAACAAATTTGGCTGCAATTATGTACATAAGTATACAAACCATAAACAGAAAATTTATTTGTAAGGCATTACTAAGCACCGATATGATTATTTACATTAGGTTAAAAATATGGCTTGAATTTCTTTGAGGTTCAACAACTATTGTGTTTCTAAAAACATTTCTGAAAAGTGATTCATAAAGTTTCAGTAGAATCTAAATAAAACAGACAAAATATATAATGTGATAACTATTCCTCTTTGACCTCTAAATCCTCTGTAATTTACAGAATGACCTACATTATCCACTATATTTCTATGGTTGGGTCTTAACAAAAATTGCATTAAATCCCAACTCCAGGAACTTACTGCATACTAATGCCTACCAACTGATGTAATTGTACTTAGCTACAATTGGTGTACATGTCCCTCTATATGTCACATTTATATTTTTATCTATGTGTCTTGTGAACAATACTCTACAGTGTACTCCACAATGGGACCTCTTTTTTCCTTGCTTCCAGGCTGAGCAGTCGTTACTAAGGCAGAGAGTGGTGCTGTGTGTATATTTTGAATGGAGTGCACCATGGTGATGTCACCTTAGGCTAGTGCTCAGGCTTCTGGGCTTTGTTCAAGCCAGAAGGCCTCTTTTGGCTGATAAGAAGTACTGCAAAGGAAAATGTCAGATTAAAAGAAAGAATTGCAACCTGAGTTTTTTTTAAATTAACTGGACCAGAATGAGGCTTTAAAAATGTTCTGTTACCCAAAGTGATTTATTACTTTAAGCAAAATAAGCACGAATGTTCTAAGTTTACAGTCATTATACTTTGCCCAAGACTGCCCCCTACAGTAAGGCATGCAACAACAAATTTATTGAAATCATTGTTACAGAATGGGAAAATACACAAGGGAAATGGATAAAACTAGAAAAAGGATAGTCTATAACTTTTCTGGAAAATAAAATTGCCAGTTAAATAGTCTAAGCCTCCATTGACCCCTTTACTTTAGCATAGACTGCACAAAGGGTTTGTCAACTTGCACTTGCCAGTGAGTCAGGGATAACCATTTTTCAGGACTGTACAGAGTACAGCAGGGGAGTCAGGGGAAGCAGGTGAGGCAGAGCCTCATCTGCCATGAACATTAAGAAAAAAAAAAAAAAAAGATCGAGCTTCGAGGGTCATAGCTCGCCGGCCTGGGGTCACAGAAACCCTAAATTTGGGGGGTAGGTAGCTGAAGTCCTCCTACGACCTATGGTTCTGGAAATACGGGGCATTCTTGAGCAGCCTGTCAGAAGCTACATACAGAGCAGCCAGTTTAAATACAAGCTGGCACACTCTGTTTGCAGCAGACTGAGAGGATGAGCTCACAGTGCCTCTCCTCACTTCTTGTCAGAGGCACTGAGCTCAATGGACAGCTTGGAGTCTTGAACCAATGGTAAAGTTACATTGGCCCAATCTGTCCAATAAAAATGCTGCAGTGGAGGCACACCTCTCACTGCAGTGTCATAGAAGGGGGCATGTGTCTAAAAGACAAATGCTCTCTTCCAGCACAGCCCAATAAACTACAAGGCAAAAACATGGGTTTATGGGTATAAGATTTACCCACAATCCCATGTTTTTCTCACACAGTTAAGAGGGAGAATGAAAATGTGCTACTGATGAAAAGGTACTGTTTTAATCAAGCTAAATCATATATTTATATGTTATACATAATTTATTATTTATCTATTTACTGTGAAATTACTGGTAGGAAGTTATAACTTCAAACTTCAGTAATTTGTCTGTTAAGCCACCTGCTTGAGTACAGTTTTTAATAAAATATAGTACATTACCTTAAAAACAATATATAATAATTATTTTTATATTACTAACTTATGGTAATTAACCCCTTGCCTCCCAGGCCAATTCTGACACTTCTCTCCTACATGTAAAATTCATATTTTTTTGCTAGAAAATTACTCAGAACCCCCAAACATTATATATATCTATATCTATATATAGATATAGATATATATCTATATATATGCAGTTGTGCATAAGTTTACATACCCTGGCAGAATTTATGATTTCTTGGCCATTTTTCAGAGAATATGAATGATAACACAAACACTTTTCTTTCACTCGTGGTTAGTGTTTGACTGAAACCATTTATTATCAATCAACTGTGTTTACTCTTTTAAAATCATAATGACAACAGAAACTAGCCAAATGACCCAAAAGTTTACATACCCCATTTCTTAATAATGTGTATTGCTCCCTTTAACATCAATGACAGCTTGAAGTCTTTTGTGGTATTTGTGGATGAGGCTCTTTATCTTCTCAGATGGTAAAGCTGCCCATTCCTCTTGGCATAAAGCCTCCAGTTACTGTAAATTCTTGGGCTGTCTTGCACGAACTGCACGTTTGAGATCTCCCCAGAGTGGCTCAATGATATTGAGGTCAGGAGACTGAGATGGCCACTCCAGAACCTTCACTTTATTCTGCTGTAGCCAATGACAAGTTGACTTGGCCTTGTGTTGTGATCATTGTCATGTTGGAATGTCTAAGTAAGTCCCTTGCGCAGCTTCCTGGCTGATGAATGCAAATGTTCCTCTAATATTTTTTGATAACATACTGAATTCATCTTGCCATCAATTTTGACTAAATTTCCTGTGCCTTTGTAGCTCACACATCCCCCAAAACATCAGCGATCCACTTCCAAATTTCACAGTAGGAATGGTGTACCTTTCATCATAGGCCTTGTAGACTCCTCTCCAAATTATGCTTTTATGGTTGTGGCCAAAAAGCTACATTTTGGTCTCATCACTCCAAATTACTTTGTGCCAGAAGGTTTGAGGCTTGTCTCTGTGCTGTTTGCCGTATTGTAAGCGGGATACTTTGTGGCATTTGCGTAGTAATGGCTTTCAACTGGCGACTCGACCATGCAGCCCATCTTTCTTCAAGTGCCTCCTTATTGTGCGTCTTGAAACAGCCACACCACATGTATTCAGAAAGTCCTGTATTTCACCTGAAGTTATTTGTGGGTTTTTCTTTGTATCCTGAACAATTTCTTGGCAGTTGTGGCTGAAATTTTAGTTGGTCTACCTGGCGGTGGTTTGGTTTCAACAGAACCCCTCATTTTCCACTTCTTGATTAGAGTTTGAACACTGCTGATTGGCATTCTCAATTCCTTGCATATCTTTTTATATCCCTTTCCTGTTTTATACAGTTCAACTATCTTTTCCCACAGATCCTTTGACAATTCTTTTGCTTTCCCCATGACTCAGAATCCAGAAACATCAGTGCAGCACTGGATGAAAGATGCAAGGGTCTGTCAGGAGTCCAGAAACTCACTGACCTTTTATACACACACACTAATTACAAGCAAACAGATCACATGTGAGGATGGTTACCTTTAATAGCCATGCAAACCCCTTTATGTCAACTTGTGCATGTTATCAAGCCAAAATCACCAGGGTATGTAAACTTTTCATCAGGGTCATTTGGGTAGTTTCTGTTGTGATTATGAATTAAAAAGAGTAAACACAGTTGATTGATAATAAGTGGCTTCAGCCAAACACTAACCACAAGTGAAAGAAATATTTTTGTGTTATCATTCATATTCTCTGAAAAATGGCAAATAAATCATAAATTCTGCCAGGGTATACATAGTAGGTGAGGTTGAAAAAAGACACAAGTCCATCAAGTCCAACCTATGTGTGTGATTATGTGTCAGTATTACATTATATATCCCTGTATGTGGCGGTCATTCAGGTGCTTATCTAATAGTTTCTGGAAGCTATCAATGCTCCCAGCTGAGACCACCGCCTGTGGAAGGGAATTCCGCATCCTTGCCGCTCTTACAGTAAAGAACCCTCTACGCAGTTTAAGGTTAAACCTCTTAAATGTATATGGGTATGTAAACTTATGACCACAGCTGTGTATATATATATATATATATATATATATATATATATATATATATATATATATATATATATAATTTTTTATCAGACACCCTAGGGAATAAAATGGTGGTCATTGCAACTTTTTATGTCACACGATATTTGCGCAGCAATTTTTCAAATGTGTTTTTTTTTTTTATAGAAACTGTTTCATGAATAAAAAATTTAAAAAATAGTAAAATTAGCCAGATTTTTTTGTATAATGTGAAAGATAATGTAAAGCTGAGTAAATAGATACCTAACATGTCACGCATGTCACACTTTAAAATTGCGCACGCTTGTGGAATGGCGCCAAACTTCAGTACTTAAAAATCTCGTAGGCAACGCTGTAAAAATGTTTACAGGTTACATGTTTAGAGTTGTAGAGGAGGTCTAGTGCTAGAATTATTGCTTTCACTCTAACGATATATGTAACCTGTGTGTATCTGGCTCTGATACTAGCCAGTGCCTCACCAGCCACTGACCTCAACGCACGTCCCTGGAGTACAGAACCATCTTATGGGAGTGTGGCATACCTGTTGGTGGAGCAAATCTGTCTACATTTTCTCCGAAGTCCAATCCTATAAATAGAAAATCACCTTGAATTGTATAGAGCAATGCAGTGATGACTGATGCTATATTAAAATGTGTGCGGTATTATTCAAAACTTTAACCCCTTTGCGCCGGAGCCTCACGGCCCTTTAAACAGTTTTATATGCCGGGAGGCGGGGCAGGGTTTATGATCATGTGACTGCCGTGATTGGCTGTCACAGCGATCACATGATCAGAAAGCTCCCGATCCCAAGGGAGCTTTCCGTTAGCCACTGGTAGTCTTGCCAGGAGCGCGCAGGGCGCACACTCTTGGCACAGCTGTGTTGGCTAATTAGTACACAAATATGCGGCCGTTCTGCACCATGGCCCACCCGCCAAGAGGCCGAATATTGACATACTGTCAGCGCCTAGGGGGTAAAAAGAGTAATGTTAAAACCCAGGCATCAAACTCTACTACATTTTTTTCTGCATGTGGCCATGTAATCCTTTGTAATTCATTAGGCTGCATTCACACTACAGCGTTTTGAATCACGGGCAGATTTGCCGTGAATCTGCCCGCGATTTCACAGCACCGATGTGTGAATGACAAATCGCGGGACTCGCATTTGAGCTGCCATTCATTTGAATGACACCTAAAATCGCGGTGCAGGTCTGCCATGATTGCTGTGCGATAATTTGCGCTGCAATTGCAGCAATCCGCATCGCAAGAAGCACGTCGCCCCAAAGTATCTCCTGAACTTTTTTGGGCGACATGCTTCCCGCAATGCGGATTGCCACAATTGTGGCAAAAACAGTAGGATCCACAACTCCCAGAAGTGTTAAAGTGTCAGATTCCTATTCAATTTACAGGACTTAAAAAAAAGCCAAGTCTCTGATAGTCTTGATGTATATTTTCACACAAATACGCTTTCGTTTGGTGCTATTTAATCACCACTGGGTTTTTAATTTTTGCTAAACAAATGAAAAAAGACTTAAAATTTTGAAAAAAATATATATTCTTTTTATAGTTTGTTATAAAATTTTGCAAACAGGTAATTTTTTTCATTCACTGATGTGCGCTGATGAGGCTGAAGTAACGGGCACTGAAGAGGCGGTACTGATGAGGCGGCATTGGTGAGAAGGCGCTGATAGGTGGCACTAATGAGCACTGATTGGCAGCACTGGTGGGCACTGTAGGAACTGCACTGAAAATCAGTGGCCCAATTATCAGTACCAACGTCCCTTTAACACAAGCTGGTTATCGGCTCTCTTGTTCTCTCCTCACACTATCAGCATGAGGAAAAAAAAGCCGATAACTGGCTCGTGATTTCATTCATGATCAGCTGTCCTTGGACACAGCTGATCACGTGGTAAAGGGCCACTGTGCAGGCAGCGCGATCATGGGAGCATGTCAATAGACGTCCTCTCAGCAAAGTAAGCCTGCACTGTAGCCGTTATTTGGCTATAGCACGGGCAGGAAGTGGTTAACCAATTAAAAGTTCCTTTCTAAACAATTTGATTAAAATAAACTTTAGTAAAAAAAAAAAAAAAATACCCAATTTTTATTTTGTATTTTTTTTTCATATCATTTTTTGCTTATCTTAGCTGCAATACCCATATTCAAAATGTTTTTGTTTAGCTTTTCTAATACAACTTGATAAGGGTGGACTAATATCTAAGGCTCCCCTTATACCTTTCAACTTTATGTCTGTTGTATTAGTGTACATTATGTCATATGTTAACCAGTGTTGCATTAAGCTAACCTATGCATTTGAATGAGCTGCGGACACACCAGAGTAGAAAAAAACAAAAAAAACACTTTTTTATTTCAATGCAACGCTCTGTAGTGACTTAATGCATTGGGCGGTCATTGAAAATAAATGGTACTGCAATGCACTAACGCATGTAACACATTTAGTAATAAATGGGTTAAATTGTGTTTTACTGCAATGAATAGCTGCAAAATGCATAGCTGTGTGCATGACAATACATAAAATAGTTTATATCTCATAAGGTTTTTCTTTTTAATGCTTCTACACCCTGTACAGTCCAGAGGTGTAAGTTGATAGGTTTGTTTATATGTCATTTTAAGCCCAAAATCCATCCTGCCAAGATTTAAAATTATTAAAAATGTTGACCCTTGCTGCACAGAAAGTAAGCTTACAACTTAGGCAAGACTATGATAGTAATTATAAGATATTGCCAGTACTGTTACTATTATCTTGTTCTTGCTTCAGAGTTTTGCAGCCCTCTTGAGTTTAAAATTAGCATTACACAAATGAAAACAATCTTATCCTATATACAGTATCTTACAAAAGTGAGTACACCCCTCACATTTTTGTAAATATTGTATTATATCTTTTTATGTGACAAAACTAAAGAAATGACACTTTGCTACAATGTAAAGTAGTGAGTGTACAGCTTGTATAACAGTGTAAATTTGCTGTCCCCTCAAAATAAATCAACACACAGCCATTAATGTCTAAACCACTGGAAACAAAAGTGAGTACACCCCTAAGTGAAAATGTCCAAATTGGGCCCAATTAGCCCTTTTCCCTCCCCGGTGTCATCTGACTCGTTAGTGTTACAAGGTCTCAGTTGTGAATGGGGAGCAGGTGTGTTAAATTTGGTGTTATCGCTCTCACTCTCTCATACTGGACACTGAAAGTTCAACATGGCACCTCAAGGCAAAGAACTCTCTGAGGATCTGAACAAAAGAATTGTTGCTCTACATAAATATGGCCTCAGCTATAAGAAGATGGCCAAGACCCTGAAACTGAGCGGCAGCATGGTAGCCAAGACCATACAGCGGTTTAACAGAACAGGTTCCACTCAGAACAGGCCTCGCCATTGTCAACCAAAGAAGTTGAATGCACGTGCTCAGCGTCATATCCAGAGGTTGCCTTTGGGAAATAGACGTATGAGTGCTGCCAGCATTGCTGCAGAGGTTGAAGGGGTGGGGGGGGTCAGCCTGTCAGTGCTCAGACCATGCCCTGCACAGGGGCGTACCTAGGGTAATTGGCACCCGGGGCAGATCCTATTTCTGGCACCCCCCCCCCCCGACAAAGCGTGCAAAGCTTAACACTTAAAAAGGAGCAGGAGCTTCTTTTGAGTGACAGAAGCTCAATTTAAGAAGGTTAGAGTAGTATAGTGGCAGGTTAGGGCAGTATAGGGTATTATAGTGGCAGGCTAGGGCTGCATGAGGTATTATGGTGGCAGGCTAGGGCTGTATAGGGTATTATGGTGGCAGGTTGTGTAGTATAGGGTATTACAGTGGCAGGTATGGGCAGTATAGGGTATTATGTTGGCAGGTTAGGGCTGTATAGGGTATTATGGGGGCAGGTCTGGGCAGTATAGGGTATTATGTTGGCAGGTTAGGGCAGTATAGGGTATTATGGTGGCAGGCTAGGGCTGTACAGGGTATTATGGTAGCAGGTTAGGGTAGTATAGGGTATTATGGGGGCAGGTTAGGGCTGTATAGGGTATATAGTGGCAGGCTAGGGCTGTATAGGGTTTTATAGTGGCAGGTCTGGGCAGTATAGGGTATTATAATGACAGGTTAGGGCAGTATAGGGTATTATGGTGGCAGGTTAGGGCTGCGTAGGGTATTATAGTGGCAGGTTAGGGCAGTATAGGGTATTATAGGGGCGGCAGGTTAGGGCTGTATAGGGTATTATAGGGACAGGTTAGAGGTGTATAGGGTATTATGGGGGCAGGTTAGGGCCATATGGGGTATTATGGAGGCAGGTTAGGGCTGTATAGGGTATTATAGGGGCAATATGGAGGCAGGTTAGGGCTGTATAGGGTATTATAGGGGCAGGTTAGGGCTGTATAGGGTATTATAGGGGCAGGTTAGGGCTGTATAGGGTATTATGGGGGCAGGTTAGGGCTGTATAGGGTATTATAAGGGCAAGTTAGGGCTGTATAGGGTATTATGGGGGCAGATTAGGGCTGTATAGGGTATTATAGGGGCAGGTTAAGGCTGTGTAGGGTATTATAGGAGGCAGGTTAGGGCTGTATACAGTGACAATGTGCTCAGTTACTTACAGCATGCCTGGAGATGCAAACACCCGCAGCTCCTGTGTGCTCTCCTCTTTCTCCTCCTTCAGCTGCAGGATCAGCCAGTGAACGAGTCTTTGGGAGGAGTGGAGGAGGCAGCCACACCCCCGGCTCCGCCCACCAACTCCAGCTGCCTCGGGAGACATTGAAGGTCGTCGAGGGACAGCCTGCCTGATTGGATGACTGGGGAGACAGGCAGCCGCCCTCCCCCGCACCGCTGGGTCCCCTGCCGACTTGATGAATTTCTGCTGGGAAAGTGCAGGGTTGCCCGCTCATTATGACAGCCCTGCTGCGATCTCCTCTCCGGATGACACTGCACACTCCTGGAGTGACACCCCTATAATGTTCGGCACCCGGGGCGGACTGCCCCCCCCCGCCCTCCCCTCTTGGTACGCCATTGGCGCCGCACACTGCATCAAATTAGTCTGCATGGCTGTCGTCCCAGAAGGAAGCCTCTTCTAAAGATGATGCACAAGAAAGCACGCAAACAGTTTGCTGAAGACAAGCAGACTAAGGACATTGATTACTGGAACCATATCCTGTGGTCTGATGAGACCAAGATAAACTTATTTGGTTCAGATGGTGTCAAGCGTGTGTGTTGGCAACCAGGTGAGGAGTACAAAGACAAATGTGTCTTGCCTACAGTCAAGCATGGTGGTGGGAGTGTCATGGTCTGGGGCTGCATGAGTCCTGCTGCCACTGGGGAACTACAGTTCATTGAGGGAACCACGAATGCCAACATGTACTGTGACATACTGAAGCAGAGCATGATCCCCTCCTTTCGGAGACTGGGCTGCAGGGCAGTATTCCAACATGATAACGACCCCAGACACACTTCCAAGACCACCACTGCCTTGCTAAAGAAGCTGAGGGTAAAGGTGATGGACTGGCCAAACATGTCTCCAGACCTAAACCCTATTGAGCATCTGTGGGCATCCTCAAACAGAAGGTGGAGGAGCGCAAGTTTTTTAACATCCACCAGCTCTGTGATGTCATTATGGAGGAGTGGAAGAGGACTCCAGTAGCAACCTGTGAAGCTCTGGTGAACTCCATGCCCAAATGGGTTAAGGCAGTGCTGGAAAATAATGGTGGCCACACAAAATATTGACAATTTGGGCCCAATTTGGACATTTTCACTTAGGGGTGTACTCATTTTTGTTGCCAGCGATTTAGACATTAATGGCTGTGTGTTGAGTTATTTTGGGGGACAGCAAATTTACACTGTTATACAAGCTGTACACTCTCTACTTTACATTGTAGCAAAGTGTAATTCCTCAGTGTTGTTACATGGAAAGATATAATTAAATATGTACTAAAATGTTAGGGGTGTACTCACATTTGTGAGATACTGTACGTGAGAAAAGCCTTTATATCAGTAGGGATGAGCAAATCTGCCTGGGTTTGATTTGAGCGTGGTTCATTGAATCCTGCTTCATATCTGCAAAACCCAAATGTAACATCCATCGCCATTGAAGTCTATGGAGTGGGGGGGGGGGGATCTTAATACTAATTTCTGGCCATTTTCAAAGCTAATAGGCAAACTATTGTAAAAAAAAAAAAAAAAAAAAATTAAAAAAATAAAGGACATGGGAAGATGAGCACTGCCATAGGGCACATTTGACAAAGCAAGCATTTAAAAAAATATTGTACAGTGAGCAGAGGGTTCTTTTGATGAGTCGCATGGCAAAAACACAAATCCTTTAAATTACATGCTTGAGGAATGCCTTTAAGATATATATGGTGTTACAAAACAGTAGGGTTTCCATGGACAGTGTCAGCAATGCTGTATTCTGGAATCACATATTCTGAATGTTTAATAGATTTTTTGTATTTAGAATTTAGATTGGCTTTAACACAGCAGCACCATCCCAATCTGATTCATTTTAACTTTTTTTTCTAATCAAGCATTAATCAGCTTAAATTTACCCCTAGAAGTAGCATCTACAGAAGATCTAAAAGCTATGGGAACATTTGCTCTTAAAAAATAAAACGAAAGCCCTTAACCTCATACAAATTGGCCGGTGGCACAATTATTTAATATTTTATTAGCTTCTTTTTTGCAGTACTGTAGAATATATTTTATACGCTTCTTTTTTACAGTACTTCAACTTTTTATTAAAAGTTTAATAAAATGTCAAAGCAGAGTGCCCAAAAACATTTCAGGACTACAACCCCACATTTTCTGAAGCCTCTCCAGGCCTCTACAGTATATCTACTATTATTCCATAAATATAAAAAATATAGACTTCAGGTATGTGTTCACTAGAAACTGGCTAGCGCCAAGACAGTTTGTAAGTACTTCAATAGGCAGCACATAAAAAGACAAGGCAAGTTTATCTTGCAATAAAAATGTGAGTGTATTATCTGAAAGCCAAAACCTACAATAAATACTGCATTGTCCTAAAAGTTTAATAAAATTTCAAAGCAGAGTACATAAAAACATTTCAGAACTACAACCCCACATTTCCAGAAGCCCCTCCTGTCCCTATATCAACTATCATTCCACAAACAGGGCCAGTGCTAGATTATTTTGCGTCCTAAATTCAATAATTTTAGCACCCAAACTCCTAGTTGGGGGATGGAGCCAGGTGGACAGGAGAGGGGGGAGAAGCCAGGTGGAGGGATGGAGCCAGGTGGACAGGAGAGGAAGGTGCACCCAGGTGAGGGGAGGATGGAGCCAGGTGCACCCGGATGGAGGGATGGAGCAAGGTGGACAGGAGAGGGGAGTGCAGCCAGGTGGAGGGATGGAGCAAAGTGGACAGGAGAGGGGGGTGCAGCCAGGTGGGGGGAGGATGGGGCCAAGTGGACAGGAGAGGGAGGTGCAGCCAGGTGGGGGGAAGATGGAGCCGGGTGGACAGGAGAGGGGTTGCAGCCAAGTGGAGGGATGGAGCCAGGTGGACAGGAGAGGGGGCTGCAGCCAGGTGCAGGGAAGATGGAGCCAGGTGGACAGGAGAGGGGGTGCAGCCAGGTGGAGGGAGGATGGAGCCAGGTGGACTGGTGAGGGGGAGTGCAGCCAGGTGGGGGGAGGATGGAGCCAGGTGGACTGGAGAGGGGGGTGCAGCCAGGTGGGGGGAGGATGGAGCCAGTAGGACTGGAGAGGGGGGCAGCCGGATGGGGGGAGGATGGAGCCAGGTGGACTGGAGAGGGGGGTGCAGCCAGGTGGGTGGAGGATGGAGCCAGGTGGACTGGTGAGGGGGGTGCAGCCAGGTGGGGGGAGGATGGAGCCAGGCGGACTGGAGAGGGGGGTGCAGCCAGGTGGAGGGGGTCACACATCATTGATAAGGTCTGGTCCTTCTATGAAAGCCTTCATCCCCAGTGCTCCCCCCACCACCTGACAAGTTCTTACCTTGGAGCACTGACACTTTTTTCCAGCTCCCTCCACATGTCAGGGAGCGGCAGTCTGTGTCACCAGTCTCAAGATTAGGAGATGGGGTCTCCTACAGGCTGTGAGTCACAGCTCACGTACAGGAGATCTCCTCAAGCTGCACCCCTATGTCAGATCAACTGATCACTCAGTTCCTCCCCCGGGCTCCAGCGGCCGGCCACAGAAAGGCTGGGTGAGCAGGGGGGTCGCAGGAGCAGCATAGCTTTGGGCTCCTCCAGGACAAGTGGCCCGCATGTGTTCTATGGCCAGTCTGGACCTGGGTGGATCTATCCTGGGTGTCTCCATCCAAGAAGCCGCTTGCCCTGCTCCTCCAATGGCTGAACATCGCCCAGGGAGGGCAGAGAGCTAACATGGCTGCACAGTTGTCCCTGGCTCTGAGGGAGGCAGTCTGCATGCTCCTTCTCCCTGCACAGCGACTCTGCACCAGCAGCCAGCCAGATGGAGCCATGGAAGCCGCCTACACTCCGCACCGCAACAGCCACCAGGGGGGAACCGATCCTCTAGAGGGAACCCAGCGGCTGTGGCTGCGCCCCTAGGCGGCAGTGCGTCCTAGGAAGCTGCCTAGTTTGCCTAGCAGGAGTTGGGGCGTGTCCATAAATATCCAAAATATAGACTTAAGATATGTGTTTACTAGAAGCTAGGACAGTCCATGAGCACTTGAATAGGCAGCACACAGAAAGAAAAGGCAAGTTTTAACTTGCAATACAAATTTGAGTGTATTATCTGAAAGTCAAAACCTACAAATATTGTACAATAGCTGGACAGTATATAATCAGCTTGGTTATATATAATATAGGTAGAGACAAGTCAGTTTTTATCTTGAAATAAACATTTGTGTATATTATTTTAGAGACAATAGCCAGATTGTACAGTGGCTTGACATTATGTAAGCAGCTTCCCAGATAGCAAGCAATTGTGCTGCAAGTTTGAAAACGACTTGCTAAGCTATTGCTAGACTTAGCAGGCTTCACAAGTTTGTTGCACAATTGCAGCAAGTCCGCAATGCATGACTCCAGATCAACTTTCTTTGCAAATATTCTGCAAGTCTGCTGCAAGTTCTAGTTCAGTTATGTTGTGCAATAGTCATCCCACCACAGAGGTCACTATGACTTGCAGAGATTTTGCTAGAGACTTGCCACGCAAATTTGCTACAAATTGGAAAAGTGTCAACTAGAACTTGTGCTTCATGAAAATGTGCAGCAAGTTAACAGACTTACAATTCAACACTGCCACAAATTTGTGGCAATTTATCCTTGCTATTTGGGTTAGAGGGAGAGACAAGGCAGGATTCATCCTGAAATAAACATTAGAGTGAATTATCATAGAGACAATAACCACAAATATTTTGGAGCACCAGATTGTTCGGCCAGCTTCCAAGCACAATGCAGGATTTACCCTGCAGTCAACATTAGAATTTTTATAGCTGAGGTCCAGCTGCAGAAACACTGGATGGCACTGTTACGGTGTCACCAGAATAGGACAGGTGAGGAAGCAGGAGCTGGTAGTGGTAATTAGTAATAATTTGGGGGGCATATACCAATTGAAATTGTATGTAGCATCAGCAGCATGGATTTTGTAGTCACTGGTTATCCAAGACTGATCAATTTTAATTATTGTGAGCAAGTCCACACTGAAGGGGACAAATCCTACTGCTGCACTGAAGACCCTCTCAGGACAGCACACTAGCTTCAAGCTCCAGCGCATACTGTGCATGCTACAGCCAGTGGCCCAGCCTGGTCACCCAATAGGCCATAGGGTTCATACTTATGAGAGCATCATTCCCAGACCTGATGTGATTGAGACTTTGCCTTTAAGTGCTGACTGCAGCCGGGCCTGACTGCTGCGAGTTAAAAAAAAAAAAAAAAAAAAACATTCTCACTTTATCCATGTATGATTCCTGGGGTTTGGTAGGGGTGAAATGTCCCCGTTGAAGTCCGTCCTATCTCTTCTTTCTCATCACTGCCAGCATACAAACTTCCTCCTCCTTCTATTCCTACTCTGCTGCCTCATTGTATTCTGCATGCTGGTGGAGGGCAGGGATGGCCTTGTAGGCAAAATAATGGTGGTTAGGTACCAACAACTGTGTAGCATTGTCCATAAATGCCCAGTGATTTCACACGCTAGAATAGGTGGAGCTGCAAAGTAGGCAGTTTTGCCAAGCTGGCAGTAAGACAGTGGGCATTGGGATGCTTGGGGACCTTTTTATCTTCTACTCTAGCAGCTGCTGAGGAAACACCTAACTTAGGAAGAAGGCTGCTGCACACGGTGAGGTTGGTTTAGGAGAATTCTGCGAAGGTTCAAGCCTTTGTTTGACCCTCCTCAGTTTGTCTTGTGAACCTCTTCCCTACTTGATATGGCATATACTAAGCCTCTGAAAGGCCACAAATCTTGCAGCAAATACAGCAGGAGAATGTTGTGGAAGGGGAGGAGGAGAGCAGGCCTTTTGCTGCTGACTAAGGCCCCTTTCACACTGGGGCGGTGGGTGTGTCGGCAGTAAAGCGCCGCTATTTTTAGCGGCACTTTACCGTCAATTTCGCGGTGCTATTCGAGAAAGGGTTAAAACCACCGCAAAGCGCTGCTATGTTAAAAAAAACAAAGTCTTTTAACCACTTGCTTACTGGGTACTTAAATCCCCCTCCTGCCCAGACCAGTTTTTAGCTTTCAGTGCTGTCGCACTTTGAATGACAATTGTGCGGTCATACAACACTGTGACCAAATGAAATTTTTATCATTTTTTTCCCACAAATAAAGCTTTCTTTTGGTGGTATTTAATCACAGCTGGGATTTTTATTTTTTGCTAAACAAACAAAAAAAAATGGAAAATTTTGAAAAAAAAAAATCATGTTTCATAGTTTGTTATAAAATTTTGCAAACAGGTAATTTTTCTCCTTCATTGATAAGCGCTGATGAGGCTGCACTGATGGGCACGGATAGGCACATTTAAGGTGGCACTGATAGGCACAGATAAGGTGGTACTAATGGGGACAGATAAGGCGGCACTGATGGCCACTGATGGGCCCTGATGGGTGGCACTGATGGGCACTGATAGGTACCACTGATGGGCGGCACTGATGGGCACTGGTAGGTGACACTGATGGGCACTGGTAGGTGGCACTGATGGGCACTGGTAGGTGACACTCTGGGCACTGATGAGTGGCACTGTAGGCACTGATGCGTGGCACTGTGGGCACTGATGGGTGGCACTGGTGGGCACTGCTAGGTGGCACTGGCAGGGGGCACAGGTGGGCACTGGTGATCTGGCGGCAGATTTCCGTGATCGGGACTGATGTCCCTCTCACGGCCGCCGGTGATCACCTTTTTTTTCCTCCTCACGCTGTCAGCGCGAGGAGAAAAAATAGCCGATTACCGACTCTGTTGATGTCACATGTTCAGCTGTCATTGGCTGACATCTGATCATGTGGTAAGGGGTCGGGATCGACCCCTTACTCTGATCTGTGATCAGGCGAGTCTCATAGACTCGCTGATCCCAGAGCGCGCCGCACGCACCCTGCAGGGGGCGTGCAGGCCGCTCGTGCCTGGACTACGTCAATAGACATAGTCCTGGCAAAGCAGGTCCGTGCTGTAGCCCTCATTCGGCTATAGTGCAGATCTCTAGTGGTTAAACATTAGCAGCGCTTAAGAAGTTCATATGTGAAATAAAATACAAATAAAGATGAAAAGTTCCACTTGTGTCTTAATTGTGTACAGCAGGGTGTGGGGTGGTAGCTGATCCGTTTATAAAGAATGTTGAACACCAACTCTCTGCTGATCAAAATCCCAGATAAATCCTTCACCACATTGCTTTTATGGGAATCCCCTATAGCAGTGGTTCTCAACTCCGGTCCTCAGGACCCACTAACAGGCCAGAATTTAAGTATTACCTTGGGGAGATGCAGACTAGAATACTGCAATCACTGAGCAGCAAATGATATCACCTGTGATGTATTTCAGTTATCTTGCAAACCTGGCCTGTTAGTGGGTCCTGAGGACAGGAGTTGAGAACCACTGCCCTATAGGTAATTCACTAGAAGGTGATGGGTTAACAGCGTGCCTTTAACTGGTTTAATATCGACGGACTTAGTTCACTCAAATAGGACTGAATCCGTGAATGGATTTGGATAGCTGTCAGCGCACTCTGCATACTTCCATCTAAATTAAGCTCATAACGAGCAAAGAAATAGAAGTGCCCATAGCGTTATCCAGTAAATTAAAATACTTTTATTTAAAAAACAAAGTGATCCCATATAGATGTACACTTACAATGTATAAAAATAATATAAGCATGTATCATAGATCAATAATAAATGATACACTATAAACTCGCCCTCACCAATAGTGTAATCAAATAGCAGCGCTAAAAATACTAAAAAGATCTAAAAGAAAAAAAAAAAAAAAAAATCATATATATATATATATATATATACGTGAATTACTAAATGTGATACCTAAATTAACAGCTGTTTGTTGACAGCACTAAATAAATAAGTGTTTCTAATAAACAGACATAGTGTGACCCATCTGTGTAATAATCTTATATCTAAAGAAAAAATGTTCAACATATAAAGTCCAAAAATTGAGTGAAACGTAGTGAGTAATGGTGATAATATCAAATATATGATCTTCAGTGATAATATCTTCCACCACACCGCTGTGATTGTGACTTCCACTCCCCTTCAGTGAGTAAACTCACCAGCTCTTTTTGCCTTACACTCTCGTGTTCGGCTCACAGGCTTTTCCCACACAGTAGGGGGCAAAGTGATAACCTCCAATCAATCCCCGTTTAGTTATCCAGAGTTTATATGCAAACGCTCTCTCCACATGAAAGAAAGGAAAAGCGATCCAATAGTGCAGTAACGCAACAAACTTTAATAAAAAATGACACTCTCCTCCACCATTGAACTCACATTTCACAAATTTCAATCAAGCGAATAGGCACAGCAATCATGGTCATCACCAACAACACTTCAAATGGTAAACTGGACATATGGTGGTCACGGCGGACCCAGGTAATCTATTGGACGGTGACACTCTCACCCGTTCCCTGGAGTCTCCCGTAGCCGGAGGACTTATTCATGGGAATCCCATGAATAAGTCCTCCGTGACGAAACATGTCGGGGGCGTGGCTATACGGCAATCGAAGAAGTTTGACGTAGGACGCTGTGACAGGGAGCGCCATACGAGTGAGCGGGGAAGCGGCTACGGGAGACTCCAGGGAACGGGTGAGAGTGTCACCGTCCAATAGATTACCTGGGTCCGCCGTGACCACCATATGTCCAGTTTACCGTTTGAAGTGTTGTTGGTGATGACCATGATTGCTGTGCCTATTCGCTTGATTGAAATTTGTGAAATGTGAGTTCAATGGTGGAGGAGAGTGTCATTTTTTATTAAAGTTTGTTGCGTTACTGCACTATTGGATCGCTTTTCCTTTCTTTCATGTGGAGAGAGCGTTTGCATATAAACTCTGGATAACTAAACGGGGATTGATTGGAGGTTATCACTTTGCCCCCTACTGTGTGGGAAAAGCCTGTGAGCCGAACACGAGAGTGTAAGGCAAAAAGAGCTGGTGAGTTTACTCACTGAAGGGGAGTGGAAGTCACAATCACAGCGGTGTGGTGGAAGATATTATCACTGAAGATCATATATTTGATATTATCACCATTACTCACTACGTTTCACTCAATTTTTGGACTTTATATGTTGAACATTTTTTCTTTAGATATAAGATTATTACACAGATGGGTCACACTATGTCTGTTTATTAGAAACACTTATTTATTTAGTGCTGTCAACAAACAGCTGTTAATTTAGGTATCACATTTAGTAATCACGTATATATATATATAATTATTTTTTTTTTTCTTTTAGATCTTTTTAGTATTTTTAGCGCTGCTATTTGATTACACTATTGGTGAGGGCGAGTTTATAGTGTATCATTTATTATTGATTTACATGATTTTGTATCATTAAGTGGCTGCTTAGAGTGAGGGGCTAGTCCCATGAGCGCAGTGTTTGGCACATAGAAAGGGGCGGATTACCTGTGTACCATATCAGTAATGTATCATAGATCGTTGAGTCCCGATATACCGTATTACCACTGAGAGCGGTATTCCCGGGTAAGGTATCACAGAAGATCAACGGCGTGGGTAGCTGTATGGTCATGCCCTGACGCGCGTTTCCTCAATGCTTTCGTCAGGAGGAGGGGTAGACGGAGGAGGAAGAGGTCAGATTACCATACAAGGCTACTTCCATGGCCTATGGCTTTAGTTTTTTCCCTGCACCTATGCCTCCAGTGCCCTGACTATAAAACAATAAATAAATATTAAGAAAAAAACACAACTGGCTACTGAGTGCCTGGCAGAGGAATTGCAGACTTGTCTGGACATTGCTGTGTGCAGCTCAACCACAGCATCAACACCAAAAATTACAGAAAAAAAATACAAATAAACATATAAATACATATAAAAAATAATAAAATCTTTTTTTGGAAAAAATGCATGTAATGTCTTTAACTTAAAGGGGGATTAACTGTTCATATAATGTGCATATGTTCACTATACAGTATTTCTATTTAATGTTACTTTTGCTTTGTTTAAAGTGCTTGTAAACAATCACCTTGTAAAACAATCCAATAAAAATGAAAGGCAAAACATTTTTGTATTGATATAAAAATACATTATAAATAACCCCCCCCCCCTTCTTATAAGTGATCACATTTCCTCTGTTCTCAGCTGCATAAAATCTGGGGGGAAAAGAAGCAACAGTACAGTGAATGGCTGTGCAGGGGAGGCATGTTAGGACAAGTTTGATTATTGGAGGAGACATCTAGAGAACTGACCATGGTGTGTTCTCCTGCTTTGTGTAGTCAGTTTTTAATAGGAAAGCAGAGAGACTGGAAGAAACACCAGGAATTTCACACAAAGAAAGCAATACAAAGAGAACAGGATACTTTCTCATACAAGTACATGGTACGACAACCACATCTCAGGAATATGAAATGTTGGGGTAACAAACACTTTAATGTCTTCAGTGGCAGTGATATCACCCTGCTCCTTTGTTATATCAGCTATCACCCGCCGGACCTGTCATTTAGTGGGAAGGGATGGAACAGGCGTGTGTAGAGAGGGAGCAATTTTTCTTTCGACTGGTTGTTGAGTGTCAGGCATAATGATTGACATGGATCTACATCGCTGGATCACGATTGACATTGTGCGACCTTTTGTTTTGTTAAAGGACTTGTCAGAAACTGTGTGTTTTTATTGACATTTTTTGTGAATGGGTACTATGGCCCCACAATCACCCAGCCTGGGCTGAGGAACTAGTATGGATTTTGAGGGGCCACATGCTTTTTTTCTTCATTTTTGTATGGGTACTATGGCCCCACAATCACCCAGCCTGGGCTGTTGGAAAGAGTTACTTATCCTCATGAACATGAAGACAAGGTACTTTGCTAAAAGGGTGCCTGGGCTTGAGGAACATGTGGTCTAGTATGGTTCAGGAAGGGGCGGGGGGTGCATGCTTGTCCTCTTGTTTCTTGGCTTGCCAGCCTGCATGCTTGGATGAGGAACTGGTATGGATTTTTGAGTGGCCACATGCTTTTTTTTCTTCATTTTTGCATGGGGTCCCCCTTAAAGTTCATACAAGACCTAACAGGCCCCCACGTCATTTTGTTTTAAAACTATTCCGGCTCAATTGCTTACATGTGAATAGAGCTGGTGACATCACTGACTGTTGAAGAATAACTCAACTTTTCCTAAGAAAAAAAACAATCCTCTCTGGGTGATCAATGTACATTGCAAGGATTTTAACAAGCTTTTGCAAAGTCCTAACTGTTTCTGCTCTGAAGGAAAAGCTGTTTGTTGAGTCTAAATTGTCATCAGAATCTAAATGGGAGTGACATTTTCATTATTAGCCAGCTGATGCACTTGCAGTGTTATAATGAAGAAAGTTGCAAGGTCTGGAAACCTTTAGAAGTGATTAATCCTGTGGGAGAATCTCACCCAAATTTTTGTTGCAGTGGATGCCTAAAATCTGACTTGTATCTTTGTTCAAATTTTTTGGGAAAATCACACAAGTGGCCAATCACACATGCAGGAAATGACATTTGTAAGGTTGTTCTGTACACCAATGGTTAAACTGCTATTTCTGTTCATAAACTTTTTTATTGATTACAAAATTGTGGTACAAACTGTATGATATCATATATCGAAAAAAATGCATTATAAAAAAGTCCAACCTATGTGTGATTATGTGTCAGTATTACATTGTATATCCCTGTATGTTGCGGTCATTCAGGTGCTTATCTAATAGTTTCTTGAAGCTATCAATGCTCCCCGCTGAGACCACCGCCTGTGGAAGGGAATTCCACATCCTTGCCGCTCTTACAGTAAAGAACCCTCTACGTAGTTTAAAGTTAAACCTCTTTTCTTCTAATTTTAATGAGTGGCCACGAGTCTTGTTAAACTCTCTTCTGCAAAAAAGTTTTATTTCTATTGTAGGGTCACCAGTACGGTATTTGTATATTGAAATCATATCCCTTCTCAAGCTTCTCTTCTCCAGAGAGAATACGTTCAGTGCTCACAACCTTTCCTCATAACTAATATCCCCCAGACGCTTTATTAGCTTTGTTGCCCTTCTTTGTACTCGCTCCATTTCCAGTACATCCTTCCTGAGGACTGGTGCCCAGAACTGGACAGCATACTCTAGGTGCGGCCGGACCAGAGTCTTGTAGAGTGGGAGAATTATCATTTTATCTCTGGAGTTGATACCCTTTTTAATGCATGCCAGTATTCTGTTTGCTTTGTTAGCAGCAGCTTGGCATTGCGTGCCATTGCTGAGCCTATCATCTACTAGGACCCCCAGGTCCTTTTCCATCCTAGATTCCCCAGAGGTTCTCCCCCCAGTGTATAGATTGCATTCATATTTTTGCCACCCAAATGCATTATTTTACATTTTTCTACATTGAACCTCATTTGCCATGTAGTTGCCCACCCCATTAATTTGTTCAGATCTTTTTGCAAGGTTTCCACATCCTGCGGAGAAGTTATTGCCCTGCTTAGCTTAGTATCGTCTGCAAATACAGAGATTGAACTGTTTATCCCATCCTCCAGATCGTTTATGAACAAATTAAATAGGATTGGTCCCAGCACAGAACCCTGGGGAACCCCACTACCCACCCCTGACCATTCCGAGTACTCCCCATTTATCACCACCCTCTGAACACGCCCTTGTAGCCAGTTTTCAATCCATGTACTCACCCTATGGTCCATGTCAACGGACCTTATTTTGTACAGTAAACGTTTATGGGGAACTGTGTCAAATGCTTTTGCAAAATCCAGATACACCACGTCTACGGGCCTTCCTTTATCTAGATGGCAACTCACCTCCTCATAGAAGGTTAGTAGATTGGTTTGGCAAGAACGAGTCTTCATGAATCCATGCTGATTACTGCTAATGATACTGTTCTTATTACTAAAATCTTGTATATAGTCCCTTATCATCCCCTCCAAGAGTTTACATACTATTGTTGTTAGGCTAACTGGTCTTTAATTCCCAGGGATGTATTTTGGGCCCTTTTTAAATATTGGTGCTACATTGGCTTTTTTCCAATCAGCTGGTACCATTCCAGTCAGTAGACTGTCTGTAAAAATTAGGAACAACGGTCTGGCAATCACTTGACTGAGTTCCCTAAGTACCCTCGGATGCAAGCCATCTGGTCCCGGTGATTTATTAATGTTAAGTTTCTCAAGTCTAATTTTAATTCTGTCCTCTGTTAACCATGGAGGTGCTTCCTGTGTTGTGTCATGAGTATAAACACTGCAGTTTTGGTTACTGAAGCCCCCAGATTCACTCGTGAAGACTGAGGAGAAGAATAAATTCAATACCTTCACCATCTCCCCATCCTTTGTAACCAGATGTCCTTCCTCATTCTTTATGGGGCCAATATGGTCTGTCCTCCCTTTTTTACTGTTTACATACTTAAAGAATTTCTTGGGATTTTTTTTGCTCTCCTCCGCTGTGTGTCATTCATGTTCTATCTTAGCTGTCCTAATTGCACCCTTACATTTCTTGTTGCATTCTTTATAAAGTCTGAATGCTGAGGATCATCCCTCAACCTTGTATTTTTTGAAGGCCTTCTCCTTAGCTTTTATATGCATTTTTACATTGGAGTTAAGCCATCCAGGACTTTTGTTCGCTCTTTTAAATTTATTACCCAATGGGATACATTGGCTAATGCCCTTATTTAATATGCTCTTAAAGCAAACCCATCTCTCCTCCGTATTCTTTGTTCCTAATTTTTTATCCCAATTTATGTCTTTTAGCAAGGTTAGTAGTTTAGGGAAGTTGGCTCTTTTGAAATTCAGTGTCTTTGTATTCCCTTTATGTTTCCGATTTGTGTGATTTATACTGAAACTAATTGACCTGTGATCGCTGTTACCTAAATTGCCCCGTATTTCCACATCCGTGATCAGGTCTGTATTGTTGCTAATCAGTAGATCCAGTAATGTTTTATTTCTAGATGGTGCGTCTACCATCTGACCCATAAAGTTGTCCTGCAAGACATTAAGGAACTGGCGAGCCTTAAATGAATGCACGGTTCCATCTGCCCAGTCTGGATAATTAAAATCCCCCATTATGATAACACTTCCCATCCTTGCTGCTAATCCAAATTGTGATAGGAGATCTGTCTCCACTATAGCATACTCCCAGTATTATTTTCCCCTTAGCTTCATCCCTTTGGAGCTCTACCCATAAGGATTCCACCTCCTCCCTAGCTCCCTCAGTGATGTCATCTCTCACATACATTATTCTTGATATATAGGCATACCCCTCCCCCTTTTTTACCCTCTCTATCCTTGCAGTAAAGGGTATACCCTTGAATGTTTGCCAGCCAATCATGAGAGCTGTTGAACCAGGTCTCTGAAATTCCCACAAAATCCAAATCCTCCTAGGACAACAGTATCTCTAGTTCACCCATCTTGTCCGCCATGCTCCTGGCATTGGTGAACATGCCACATAGTTTAGACCGGTCGCATATTGTCCTAGTATTGGGTGTTTCGAGATTGCAACTAAGACTTGCTACTATACTTACCTTGTGTTTTTGTGCTTTGGTCAACCTACCACTAATGCCCCCAATACTACCCTCTGGAATATCTTCCGCGCTGACTATCTCTACCTCTAGACCCTCCCCTCCATCCCCTTGTTTAAAAACCCCTCTAACTTTTTGGCCATCTTCATTCCCAGCAGATCTGCACCCTCCTCATTTAGGTGCAGTCCGTCCCTTCTATAGTTCCGGTTATTGACTGAGAAGTCGGCGCAGTCCTCCAGGAACCCAAACCCCTCCTTACTACACCAGCTCTTCAGCCACTTGTTTACTTCCCTAATCTCCCTCTGCCTTTCTGGTGTGGCTTGATGTACTGGTAGTATTCTTGAGAATACTACCTTGGAGGTTTTAACTTACCACTTGGACCAGTTCCACTTGGACAGAGTACCAACAGCCTCACAAATTAGCAGGCTCACTATGAGTCCTACACAAGGTTATATAGGCCTCAAGCACATGTGAGCAATTAACCACTCCCCTTAATTGGTAGTCTGAAGGAACCAAAGAAAAAAAACTGTTTAAAAAGTGACAGAAAAAGGTGATTGAAAAGCTAAAAGGAAAAGCCCCAAAAATGCAACCCAACAATCAAAAAGCAAGACTTGTTCACTCTCCACTCAAGGTCCCCCCTCTGGTTTTAACTCACAACTTAAATCAGTTCCACTTGCACAGAGTTCCAACAGCCTCACAAATGAGCAGGTCAATGTGTTACATTAAGTATTAGAAGTACAGTACTGAGGTTGACTATAAACTGCTATTTCTGTAAGCAGTCGACAGAAAATAAAATTATTATTATATAGGATTTATAAAGAACCAACAGTTTGTGCAGCACTTTACAACATGAAGGCAGACAGTGCAGTTACAATACAAAAAAATAAAAAAAATATTACTTTTCATTCTTCTTAATTGTGTGTGAATGATTTATTATTTACTAGCACTATATCGAAAGACAAAAACTGAATCTGTGTAGTTCATTTTTTTTTATTTACACTTTACATAGGTGTATAATCTGGCTGTTTTTGTAACTGCCATTACAATATGTAAACAAATTAAAAAATTATTATATTAGATTGACACCATGATGAAGCTTAAGACCTTCCATGGCATCCCCAATCACTACTGTATTGATGAGGCTGCACTGATGGGCAATCGTGAGGCTGCAGATGGGCACTGATCAGGCTGCATTGATGGGCAATGGTGAGGCTGCAGATGGGCACAGACCCTTATTTTACTTCAAAGTTCTTTATTTAACATTTAAGTTTTTTTCCTGAAACATCCCTCTTAAAATTAGGGTGCGCGTTATACACCGATAAATACGGTAAATCTAAACATGAATTTACCCTTAAAGACCTGAATGCAAAGTATATTTCTATCATTCCTCACTATTCTAGAATAGGGATGAGCTCCGGCGTGTTCGCATGGCGCACGTGCCGAGCCCGCCAGGAAGTCGGCACGGGGCAGCGCTAATCACAAGCAGTGAGACATTTCCCGATGTGCGGCTGCAGAGATCGGGAAATGTCTCCCTGCCTGTGATTAGCGCTGCGCCGTGCCGACTTCCTGGCGGGCTCGGCACGTGCGCCATGCGAACACGCCGGAGCTCATCCTTATTCTAGAAGAATGATTCAAACTTCCATGGCACACAGTTTAGGATTTACAGTGCCTTGCAAAAGTATTCACTCCCCTTGGCATATTTCGTGTTTTGTTGCCTCACAACCTGGAATTAACATGGATTGTTTGAGGATTTGTATGATTTAATTTACAGAACATGCCCACAACTTTGAAGATGTTTTTTTTTTATTGTGAAGTAAACAACAAATAGGACAAAATAACAGAAAAAGTCAATGTGCATAACTATTCACCGCCCTAAAGTCAATACTTTGTAGAGCCACCTTTTGCGGCTATCACAGCTCCAAGTCGCTGTGGATAAGTCTCTATGAGCTTGCCACATCTTACCACTGGGAATTTTGCCCATTCCTCCTTGCAAAACTGCTCTGGCTCCTTCAAGTTGGATGGTTTGCACTTGTGAACAGCAATCTTTAAGTCTGACCACAGATTTTCTATTGGATTGAGGTTTGGGCTTTGTCTAGGCCATTCCAACACATTTACATGTTTCCCCTAAACCACCCAAGTGTTGCTTTAGCAGTGTGTTTGGGGTCATTGTCCTGCTGGAAGGTGAACCTCTGTCCTAGCCTCAAATCACACACAGAGTAGTACAGGTTTTGCTCAAGAATGTCCCTGTATTTAGCACCATCCATCCTTCTCTCAACTCTGACCAGTTTCCCAGTCCCGACTGCTAAAGAACATCCCCACAGCACGATGCTGCCACCACCATGTTTCACTGTGGGGATGGTGTTCTTTGGGTGATGTGATGTGTTTGGTTTGCGCCAGACATAGCGTTTTCTTTGATGGCCAAAAAGTTCAATTTTAGTCTCATCAGACAAGAGCACCTTCCTCTTGGTTATGATAGATTTGATGGTGCTCCTAGGGATCATCAAAGATTTGGATATTTTTTTATAACCTAACCCTGACTTGTACTTCTCAACAACATTGTCCCTTACTTGTTTGGAGAGCTCCTTGGTCTTCATGGCAGTGTTTGGTTAGTGGTGTCTCTTGCTTAGGTGTTGCAGCCTCTGGGGCCTTTCAAAAAGGTGTGTATATGTAATGACAGATCATCATTTCACTAATTATGTGACTTCTGAGTAAGTCGGAGTTCAGGTAATTGGTTGCACCAGAGCTTTTTATGGGCTTCATAATAAAGGGGTGAATACATACGCACATGCCAATTATCAGTTTTTTATTTCTGAAAAATAGTTTTATGTATATATTTTTCTAATTTTACTTCACCAACTTAGACTATTGTGTTCTGATCCATCACATATAATTCAGAGTAAAAAAACATTGAGCTAAAGGCTGTAATGTAACAAAATAGGTAAAAAGCCAAAGGGGTGAATACTTTCGCAAGGTACTGTACATTACAGCGTTTCAAGGAGAACATTCTCTGAATTGAAGAGGGGGCTCCTTATTTGGTCCATCATACTATTACATTGTTAGCTTTTCCATTACTTTGTACTCCTCCCTCCTGTATACCTGAGTGATGAATAGTTCTTTCACTTAAAACCGCTAATGTATTTGATGAAAATGAATTCAAATTGATATGTGAAAGGCATTCAGCTTTTTGGTTCTATTGCTATAAATCTATCTTTTCATGTCTGTGCTATTCAAAGCATATACGGATGCACTGTAGAAAGAAGTTGGCATGCAACCTGTAAATAATGCCAGTAATTATCTCTAGGAAGGTCACAGATGACCAGAAAACAAACAGGGACCTTCTACTTTCTCATCTCCTATTCCTGAGAGCTTTGTGCCTGATTTTCAGGTTTAGTTCAGTGTGACCTTGGAATCCTGTAGAAAGAACTCTCCACCCCTTCCTATATATTTGTATAAAACTCTGTATTGCCATAGCAGCATTCACGTAAAGCAACATGGAGGCAGGCATTCTGATCTGCAGTTTACAAACAAGACATTGCTTACTGAAGCACCTATTGGGTAAAGATAATTTCTCAGAGAGCTTAATCTACATACATAAATTAATATATTCAATGATTGATGGGTGACAATAATTCAAATGATCATAAACCCTTATTATTGAGCAAATCAGTGGGACAACTCTACTCCAGACCTCCCTAATTTCTGCTACTTCTGACCCTGGGTGTTTGCTGGTCACTCAACTCATTGCAGCTTCACTGATCCACATTATCAAATGTATAATTCTATCACCAGGCTATGATCCTATGTTATTCTTTATCAAAAATTAATTTATACCAAATAGTCATTACCAGAACATTGCGAATGGAACCTTAATGTACCATAGCTCACCCCAATGCACTATGGGTGTTGCAGTGTGTTGCAGAAAACTGCATGTCCTGAATTCTCATACTTTAAGGTGTTACAACCCACTTGATTTTAATTGCTGGCCTAATCCAGCCAATGCATGCCTTGTGATCAGGTGTAAATGAGGCCCTAACAGTCCATGTACAACTTGTGTGGGCTCATCCCACTGACGCATTCCACACTTGCTGTTTTTTCTTTGACTGTATTCAGTAGCAGTATCAACACCAGGGCCACATTAATAGCATCAAGTAATGGGCAAAGTAATGCTATGGGGCCCCTACAAGCCTGCTCCAATTTATGCACCTACTCTCAAGAATTAAAGTACAATATTTTCTACTTTGCAGCATGTCATTTGCTACTGTCCCCTGCCACCAGATTCAGCATGTTACTTGCCACCTGTCCCCTGTCATCAGATGCAGTATGTTACTTGCTACCCATCCCCTGCCACCAGATGCAGCGTGTCACTTGCCATGTCCCCTGCCTCCAGATTCAGCTTGTCACTTGCCACCTGTCCCCTGCCTCCAGATTCAGCGTGTCACTTGCCACCCGACACCTGTCACCAGATTCAGCATGTTACTTGCCACCGTCACCTGCCTCCAGATTCAGCTTGTCACTTGCCACCCATTCCCTGCCACCAGATGCAGCGTGTCACTTGCCATGTCCCCTGGCACCAGATTCAGAGTGTCACTTGCCACCCATAGCCTGGCTCTCTCTCTCTCCCCTTCAGCTGGGCATGCTGAGGGCTGCAGTTTCCCTCTTAGGGTTGCTGGGGCTTACCAGTCATCGGGACTACATGTCCCATGATCCTCCTTTGTGCTCCTTTTTTATTTATTTTGACCTGGCCAATAGGAAGGAGAGGGCTTCGCTCCTGAGTACAGCAGCATGAGGAGGAGAGGGGGGGAAGCCCGCAGCTGCTCTCTCTAGACAGAGACACAGCCACTCTCCCCACTGCTGACAGAAGAGGGGATAGGCAGGAAATAGAGAACTCTTCTGACAGTGGCGGCTCGAGGGGGGGTGGCAGCACAGTTTCTTCTCCTCGGACCCGCTCGCTGTCAGTGCTCCTATTTGCCTGCTGGCGGGGAGAGCAAATGGGAGGGGATACATGACATTTAAACTTCAAGGCCCCCCCCTCTGCCTTAGCTCGTGGCGCCCAGGTGCGGTGCACCTGACCCAGATCATCCCTGCCTGGCTGGGTGGCATGTGTAGGGGGACACAGTCACTCAGAGAGACTCAGGAGAGGTGGTGAAAGCCCAGCTGGCAGGCGGAACCAAAGATGCCGCTGCCAGCTGGACTGCCTGTGCCCGCTCAGCCCGACTCCCTTGCCCCACTGCAAGTGCTATTTGTCTGGCTCTGATGGAGCCCCATATGAACCTGGGGGCCCCTGGCAGTGCCCAGGGGTGCCCACTCAGTAAGACGGCCCTGATCAACACTGAAGGTTAAAGTGGTTCTAAAGCCTGAAGGTTTTTTGTTTACCTTAATGCATTTTCTGCATTAAGGTAAAAAATCTTCAGTGTGCTACTCCCCCCAGCCACCCCTTATACCAGAGGTGGGGGACTTAAGTCACATGACTTGACTTAAGTCAGACTTAAGTCACCTGTTTGAGGACTTGCGACTTGCTTGACAAAATTAAATAAATGACTCGACTTGACTTTGACTTGTCACTAATGACTTGCGACTTGACTTTGACTTGGGCTATTTGACTTGCAATGACTTGGCACCACCCCCCCCCGAAAATATTACCCACACACTCCACCCACCACCGCCTCTGAGCCAATCAGCATTTGCCAAATGCCATTGGAGCTGTTCAGGGTAGCGGTAAGAGTTATGTCAGTCCCTGCATCAAGCGCACCTGTTGAACGTGTGTTCAGCCATGGTGGGGTGATAATGCGACCCCATCGCTCACAACTGAGCGAGAAAGTACTTTCCAATTTAATTTTTTGCAAATGCAATGCATTTTAAGTGGCTATTCTCATCACCATTCAAGTGTCCAGATGTTGGCATTGTGTCAAGTTCAAACTTTGAGCTTAGTTATTTTCCCCCTCAGCAAGGACTACATTTTTTCAGGCTTATTGGCCATTTAATTGCTGAGTGTTCTGCTCCTTGTCTGCTGTTTGGGCATTTAAAGTGTTTCTTTAATATGCCAAGAAAAAAGCACTAAGAAGTTTTGTTAATGTTGAAAATAAAACAAAACCTTTCCTGAAAACTGACTTTTAACTCATTTGGTGGAAATGGGGTAGATCAGTATTTTGACTTAATTTGTGACTTGACCAAAATAAATGACTTGACTTGACTTGCTTGAATTCTAGCAGGGACTCGACTTTACTTGCTTGCTTTTCACCACAGTAACTTGGGACTTGCTTGTGACTTGAAGGTTATGACTTGAGACTTGCTTGTGACTTGCACATGTGTGACTTACTCCCATGTGTGCCTTATACTTACCTGAGCGCGTTCTCCATCCAGCGATGTGCACGACAGCAGCCACTCAATTCTCTCCTCATTGGTCAGAGAGGCAGTAGTGGGAGGTTGTTGGTTACTGTTGCTGTCGATCACAGTCAGTGAGGAGGGAGCAGGGGATTAGGCTGAGCCGTGCTCTGTGTGTCAATGAACACACAGAGCCAGCTTGAGAGTGTGCACACACAAGTGCCCCCATAGCAAGCCACTTGGCAGGAGGGAGGAGCTGGCAGGGAACTTGAGAAGAGGAAGATCTGGGCTGTTCTGTGCAAAACCATTGCACAGAGCAGGTAAGTATAACGTTTTTTTTTAAGAAAAAGAAATGCAAAGCTTTACAATCACTTTAACCGCATGCCGACCAGCCGCCGCAGTTATGCTGCGGCAACATGTCTCGGCTGCGCAAATCGCCGTCATGGCACGTCGGTACCATAGACGGCCACTAGGGGGTGCGTGCTCGCCCAACGCTCGCCCCCCGAGCTCATGCGAGTGCCCAGCGATACCGCTGGGCACTCACATCGGCTCGGGGGGCGTGCACGCGTTTGGGGCACATGGAGAACCTGGAACTGTGTGTGTAAACATGCAGTTTATGGTACTCTGAGGGGAGAACTGACAGATCCTCTGTTCATACAGAGTATGAACAGAGGATCTGTTAGTTTCCCTGCACAGTCCACATCCCCCTTCAGTTAAAACACTTCCTGGGACACACATTAACCCCTTCACTGCCAGTGACATTTTTACAGTAATCAATAATTTAATCGCACTGATCGCTGTATTAATGCCAATGGTCCCAAAAATGTGTCAAAATTGTCCGACGTGGCCGCCATAATGTCGCAGTCAGGATAAAAATCGCTGATCGCCGCCATTACTAGTAAAAAAAAATATTAATAAAAATGCCATAAAACTATCCCCTATTTTGTAGACGCTATAACTTTTGCGCAAACCAATCAATATACACTTATTGCGATTTTTTTTTTACCAAAAATATGTAAAAGAATACGTATCGGCCTAAACTGAGGGAAAAAAAAAAATTTTATATATTTTTTTGGGGATATTTATTTATATTTTCAAAATTGTCGCTCTTTTTTTGTTTATAGAGGAAACAATAAAAACCACAGAGGTGATCAAATACCACCAAAAAAGAGCTCTATTTGTGGGGAAAAAAAGGATGTTGATTTTGTTTGGGAGCCGCGTCACACGACCGCGCAATTGTCAGTTAAAGCGATAAAGTGCCGAATCGCAAAAAGTGCTCTGGTCTTTGGCCAGCCAAATAGTTTTAGTCAGAGAAGGTAAGGGTTAAAACAAATACAAAGTAGACCCTCCTGCCCATAAGGCATGGACAAAAAAAGAAGTTATGGGACTTTTAATGTGCCACAAAAAGATCATACGCATATGTATATACACATACACACATATTTACAATCTTTATTATACATGCATATAATTACCGGTATCTATTGCGTTTTGGATTGACGTGTTTTATTGAATAATTCGCTTCCTCAGGATCCACACCTTTTACACATGAAGACAAAATTTTAATCCTCCAAAAAAAAAAACAAAAAAAAAAACAAAAAACAAGTACTATCCAGCACCTTATATTGCCTAATTAATCTCCCTATCAACAGTGCACTACTTCCAAAAATGTCCCCCCGGCATCCTTTTAAAAAGATGAGAGCTGGTTCATGTGCCATTATGGGACTGATAGCCCCATATGACTCCTCTTCTAATTCAACCAACATTTTCAATGCTTTAAAATCGTGCCTGTTAAAATCCCATCAGGAGACCCTCTAATGGTGCTTTCTTTTTAATCTTTGGTCCCTCGATGACATAATGAAAATTTAGTTTCTGAGCAAATAAATTTACATCCTTGACCACCTCAAATATGTCAATGTTTTTAGCATAACAGAAATTCTAACCATAAGGTAGTTCACTAAGCTCCCCCTCTGGCAAATCATAACCAGATAGGTTGAATATTTCAAAGTCAGCTTTTCCGCTTGTGTTCGTTTTCTGACATATTGGCACATCCCTCTTCGTCCCTTCCCCCAAGTGTTGTCTACCTTATAATGTGCTTACTCTGCGCCTAAAAAAATCAGAACCTGTGTTGATTTTAGGAATAGCTTCCAAAGTCTTAAAAGCAACTGACTGTGCCAAAGATGGAGGGAATGCCATCCTGTGAAGAACCACCATCACAGCATGACCTATTTAGTGAGCTCTGTAGTCTTTCAGAGAGGGGAGCTTCAATTCAATGCTACGTACACAAGCGGCAGTGTTTGCTGGCAGCCTGCCTGTAATGTGTATGAGGAGACCAGCGGCTCTTGTGATAGTGAATGCAAAGCTCACTTTGGCTCTACTTATGTGAGTAGAGGTGTTAAAAAAAAGTTATATGGATAGTGTGGAATTACGCTATTGTGTTGCTTTCTTCCTTTTGAATAGTTTAATGGGTGGAGAGGAAGAGTTACCAAGTCTGTTGGGAAGTTATTCTTAAAAATGAGAAAATAACAAGAACACTCCATCATGGTGGAGTGATTTATCATGCTATGTTGGCCAATCTGTCCCCAGAGGGCCAAAAATATTTGGTGCGTTTCTGTTTGGAGAGGGATCACTGAGCACCTGCATTGTTTTTTTGAAGATATAACAACAGCTGAAATAAGAACCTTATCATATGAACTTCACATTGTGCACTTTGTATAGATTTTTTTTGTCTTTGCATATCTTTATTGCACTGAAGCACTTTAGTTTGTTATGCACAATATTTTTTTATTTGATACAGGAATGGTTTATTTGTTAGCCCTGCTCAGTAGAATTAATTTAAATATGTATGTTCTACTTTATATATACACTGTACAATTTTTTTTTTTAGAGTGGCTGCACAGTTGGTTTAATATTCACATACCATCATGGCCAAACACATTGGCACACCTGCAATTCCGTCAGATAATGCACCACTTCGCCCAGAAAATTGTTGCAATTACAAATGTTTAGGCATTCTCATGTTTATTTCTTTTGTTTGTGTTGGTATGACACAAACTGGAGAAACAAAAAGGCAAATCTGACACATTCCACACACAAAAAAAAAACTGAAATCAATTACTTCCTGTAACCATCAATGGGTTTCTTACACCACTCTACTGGAAGTTTGGACCACTCTTCTTTCACCAACTGCTTGCTCCAGGTCTCTCAGATTGGAAGGGTTTCTTTTCCCAACTGCTTTTTTGAGATCTCTCCACAGGTGCTCTATGGTATTTAGATCTGGACTCATTGCTGACCAGTTCAGTACTCTGCAGCATTTTGTCTTAAGCCATTTCAGGGTGCTTTTTGGTCATTGTCCTGCTGTAAGACCCATGACCTCTGACAGAAACCCAACTTTGTGACACTGGACCCTACATTGCACCCCAGAATTCTTTGGTAGTCTTCAGCTTTCATAATGCCATGCACACAGCCAAGGCATCCAGTGTCTGAAGCAGCAAAGCAACCCCAAAACATCAGTGAACCTCCACCATGATTGATTGTAGGGACTGTATTCTTTTCTTTAAAGGCCCCATTTCTTTTTCTGAAAACAGAATGATGGGCTTTACCAAAAAGCTGTAATTTAGTTTCGTCTGCCCACAGCACATTCTCCCAAAAGGATTTTGGCTTCCTCAGGTATATTTTGGCAAACTCTAATCTGGCTTTATTATGTTTCTGTGTCAGCAGTGGGATCCTCCTGGGTCTCCTACCATAGAGTCCCTTTTCATTCAGATGGCGACATATAGTTTTGAGCTGACAGAGTTGTATCCTGTGCCTAAAGGTCAGCTTGAATTTGTCTAGAAGTTGATCGAGGTTCTTTATCCAACATTCAAACAATCCTTCGTTGATCAATTTTTTTCCTTCATCCACACCCAGGGAGATTAGCTACAGTGCCACGAGCTGTAAACTTCTTGACAATGCTGCGCACAGTGGACCCAGGAACATTAAGATCTCTGGAGATGGACTTGTAACCTTGAGATTGTCCATGTTTTTCCACAATTTTTGTTCTCAAATCCTCAGACAATTCTTTGCTGCTCTTTCTCTTTATCACGCTTCATGTGGCACACAGAGACATACAACAGAAAGGTCACGTCAGTTTTTTGTACCATTTTTAACTGGTTGCCAGTGTGATTTCTATATTGTCAGCACCTGTTAATTGATACAGGTGAATTATTACCTTACAATTTTGAGAAGGTGCCAATAATTCTGTCCAGTCCATTTTTGGAGTTTTTTGTGGAATGGGTCAGATTTGGATTTTTGTGTCATAACAATACAAACAAAAAAAAAAAAAATAATGAGAATGCCTATATATTTGTAATTGCAACACTTTTCTGGGCAAAATGGTGCATTATCTGACAGAAATGCAGGGGTGCCAATATTTTTGGCCATGACTGTATTAGTAATGCCGCATACACACGACCGGACTTTCCGGCAGAAAAGGTCCGACGGAATCATTCGTGTGTGGGCGTCATCGGACCTTTTACTTTAGAAAATTCTGACGGACCTAGAAATAGAACATGTTTCAAATCTTTCCGATGGACTCAATTCCTAACGAGAAAACCGTTCGTCTGTATGCTAGTCCGATGGACCAAAAATGACGCAAGGGCAGCTATTGGCTACTGGCTATTGAACTTCCTTTTCCTAGTCCCGTCGTACGTCATCACGTTCTAAACGATCGGACTTTGGTGTGATCGTATGTAGGCAAGTCCGTTTCAGCGGAACTCCGTCGGAAAGACCGTCAGAGTCTACTCTGACGGAAAGTCCGCTCGTGTGTACGCGGCATGAGAGTGCAGAGTTTGCTTTGGATTCTTATTGCTATTTTTAAATAGATCACACACCCATGGAAGTACCTCGTATTTGGTGATAGTATGAACTCAAAAACTGTAAAAAGTTATTAGACAGGGTGAACTCCAAGAGCTCAACCAGAAACTCATTCTGTGGTTCGGACTCTGGGTAAGTTTCTTTTAAGAACCACTCAACTGCTTGAAGTCCCTTAGAATGAGGTATTGAGGTACAAAGTGACTCAACGTCAACACTAACCAAAAATATCCCTTCTAAATGCGTGGTCTTATTAATTTCAGTGATTTTAGCCAGTACATGTCTTGTATCCTGAACAAAGGATTTTAAGTTTTTCACCATGTCCTGTAAAAGGGAGTCCAAATAGCATCCCACTCTTTCCAAAGGGCCCTGACAGAACTTTCAATTTCACAGATGCATTAAATGAGAGGACCTATGAGATACGTGAGCTCATTAACTGTTCAACATCACGAGTGATTTACTTAATAACGTGCCCATGTCCCAAGATATACATAGGCAAAACTAAAAGACCTCTAAAAATACGCATAGGTGAGCACCTACGAGAAATCAACACAAAAGGAAAGATACCAGAAAAACCCCTGGCTAAGCACTTTGCCCTGTGCCATGGTGGCTCTTCTGAGGGCCTAACAGTCAAGGGGATTTATGCCCTGAAGGTACCCACCAGACGAGGTGACTTTGACCGCATACTTCTGCAAAAGGAGAAGTGGTGGGTCTATAGGTTAAAGTCCCTCGTGCCAGTAGGGTTAAACACAGAGTTAAATCTACAGGTGTTCCTTGAAGCCTAAACACAATGAAAAGGCTGTAAGCTTTAACATCAATATCTTTACTACATAAACACTAGTGTTGTTTCTATTATTTATCTCTCAAAATTCAGCCTAATCAAGCTCAGGAGGGACATCAATAGTGACACAATAAAGCTAAACTGAAATGAGTATTGGCCAAAGAATGGACCAATAGATACGATATTAACGTCACAAGTAACCTCTAAGTCCCTCCTATGAAACTCTAACTCAACTCAATGTATGAACAAATATATACCCCCTTAGAAGCGATACCACCTATAGTAATTACTTGTGTGCTAATTTGTACATGTCACCATTTTGCATGCCACACCTGTTAGTCCTTTGTCCCACCATGTATTAAATTCTATTTATGGTGCGTTAGTCTACCTTATTTCTGTCTATCTATCTATCACCTACACATGCCATATTTTCCCTAGTCCCTATATTCACCATATAGAGGCCTTTACTATGTGCTAGGACATATTCCAATAAGCAATGACCTAGCCGTCTTATAATTAAGATAACAATGTCTACACAAGCTGACAGGCCGTTTGGAATAATCAGTTACTTCTGATTGGACAATATCCCTTCGAATCCTTCTAAAGATCTCTTATTGGCGGAAACCACGAGCAAAATACACTATAAGAAGGGTGTGTGGGTAACCGACCAATGAACGTCCAAAGATGAAGTTACGTCAGTAAACCACGGCGAAACGCGTTGACGTTATTACGCTGCCCAGTCTATGCATTACGGGCACGGTGGAGTGTGTATGGCGAACAACTGAAGTAGGGAGCTCACGATCGCTGCGGGCTCCAAAGGCGAAGGATACCTATTAGACATCACACAGCTACAGGAACTTCCCATTTACCGGGATCGCCGCAGCTGAGCTAACTAGGAGTCACTTCCAGCGTTGACGGTCTCTCCCTGCAGCAATCCAAAGGACACCCTACATAAGATACGGGACATATCGGCATATAAGATTTGAGGATCACAGCACCCTTGAGCAGCGCAGCTTTGAAGTAGTTGGTAACGTACAGCTATACTAATATAATTATGTGTCTTTGCAACTTCACCGCAAGCAACAATACCGGATCATATAGCGTTACCATCACTAATTATATCTACCACTAAGTGTTGTTTGAATACTCATGATCCTATCTCATGCCTGATGCTAGTCTGAATCAGGAACTCCTATACTTCTGATAAGGATTGATTAATGACTTACTGACTATTGTCTTGCTATTAATATTACTACAGGATTATTTGTCTTTACCCTTCCTCATCTGATAATGGAGAAATACTTATACTAAAACCTCAATCCAATAGATGCCAATAGGAATTGCAATCCAACCCCGGTTCAGCACAGGTGCCTTCCTTTCACTGCACTTTCCACCCTCTAATTGCATTTTGCCACTGATGTCCGCACTTTAAAATTTAAAACCAATAGAGTAATTATTCTTAGTGGATACTAACGTACCACTATTTGACTAATTGACAATACCCCATGGCCACCGAGGCATAATGCAATACGCCCAGACTGGGTTAGCTATGTTTTCTATGTAATGTTTGTCCTGTTTGTTTTGTTGTCCGCGGCCTTAATTGCACCATTGTTGTGATATTTGCAGTAATCATTTTCAGATGCGATTTTATATGTTTAAGATGACTGAATAAAACTGATTTTATTTAATCACTAAGATCAATGACTACATTGTTGCTTATAGTAACCCCTTTTTAAACCCATCTCTATTGGGTTGCTCCCTTCCCCCAACTTTCCCCTTTTTACAGTGTACAAGTTATGGTTACAGCAACAATACCCTAACGGGTTAAGCACTACGTACGGGCATATGCAAATTTATGACCCAGTACAGGTGAACTCACGCCTTCCCTTCCCCCCATCCCCCAATCCTTTTCCCCCTCCCGATTTTGCTTTGATGAACTGTGTCCATCTGCAGCAATGTCATTTCGGGACCCTTTGGGTCCAGAGACCCCAAATTTTGGCTGCAGCTATGGCGCACCTAGGAACCCTTAACTACCGAGTTTGAAGTTCGGGGGACCTACGGCTGCAAATGGGCACAGTGAGGCTGCAAATGGGCATTGTTGACCCTCTTTTCCACTTACAGTAGCTGCGCATTTCTCACCATAGGCTTATACTCGAGTCAAAAGTTTTCCCAGTTTTTTGTGGTAAAATTCGTTGCCTCAGCTTATATTCGGGTCGGCTTATACTCGAGTATATACGGTACATGTTTTTTTGTCAACAGCCCTTCTCCTGCTGTAGCAATTTATTAGCTGAGAAGAACAGCTCAAGAAGGTGAAAAAGAATTCCAATCTGATGCACATGAATTTGCGGAAAATAATTTCTGCATGAACAACCAGCTCAAATCTCTGCCTACAGAAGAAGCAACTGATCTCAGAGAACTCAGGGTATGCCTGCCACTGCCAAATGCGAGCTTCACAAAATAATGAAAGTCTTCCCTTCTGATGATCACGCTCTCATCGTAAAGGAATTCGAACTAGGAAAGGATCTTTTCCTTACGCAGTTACCTTAGACTGCTTTAGGATTTCGAACAAGACACATTAACGTTTTAATTATCAACTTGTGACAAGCCCTGCCATGAACAGCATCTACGATCCTCTAGGTTTCATAGCACCCTTTACCATTCAGGGTAAGATACTTCTAAGACATCTTACTTCTAAAAACACAGATTGGGACAATCCATTACCCAAATAGAAACAACAAAGCTGGGAATAATAGAAGGAGGAGCCTGAAAACACCTTCAGAACAACTTCAGATGCCGTGTACACACGAGCAGACTTTACGGCAGACTTTGTCCTGCGGACTTTTCGACGGACTTTCCGAATGAACAGACTTGCCTACACACGATCAACCAAAGTCCAACGGATTCGTACGTGATGACGTACTACCGGACTAAAACAAGGAAGTTCATAGCCAGTAGCCAATAACTGCCCTAGCGTCGGTTTTTGTCCATCGGACTAGCATACAGACGAGCGGACTTTTCGACCGGTCTCGAGTCCGTCGAAAAGATTTGAAACATGTTTTATTTCTAGGTCCATCGAACTTTTGGGGAAAAAAAGTCCGCTGGAGCCCACACACGATCGAATTGTCCGACGGACTCTGGTCCGTCGAACCAAGTATGCCGTAAAGTCCGATCATGTGTACGTGGCATTACATTTCTGCATCCCTAACGAATTTGTTGCTGATCAACCAATACTGAGGACTGTGAAGGGAATCACAAATGGCAAATCAGCAAAGGATCTCCCACTATTGAGGTCATTTTTCGATGTGCTACTTCTTTTGTCAAAGGAGTGGGTTTAAGCATCTAAACCAACAACTTGATTCAAAGAGAGGTAAAAAGAACTGGTGCATGTTGCTGCCTTCCCTTCTGAAGGTAAACTCATGGACTGCCTTCTTTGACATCTTACAGACACCAGTAGTGACTTTCAAGTTCTACAGTATGTAAATGTTTGCATTATTATTCTCTTGTTCTCCCTTTTTTCAGATGTTGCTGGGATAGAGTCTTCACTTCATGTTGGGGCTTGAATCTCAATTGTTTAATATTTGAAATCATAGATTTTGATGGGGAGTATCATGTTATACATGCATTGCTATTTGTGTGCCTTCAGATAATTTGTCCTTTCCTCACTCCATAGAGGATACTCAAAGTAATTAGTCCCACCCTTGATGTTCTTCTTGCTTTAGTCTCCATTCATTACATGTGCTGTATTCTGCTAAAGCTAGACACTGTTTTTTTTTGTTTTGTTTTAACCTATCCAATTTTCATCTGTAAGGATCTGCAAACGTTTTGTTAAAGCTTTCTATTATCTGCAGGATATAATATGGATTGAGTCACTGTGGGTTTGATTTACTAAAAATGGAGAGTGCAAAATCTGGTGCAGCTGTGCATGGTAGCCAATCAGCTTCTAACTTCAGCTTGTTCAATTAAGTTTAAAAAAAAAAAAAAAACTGGAAGCCGATTGGTTTCTATGTAGAGCTGCACCAGATTTTGCACTCTCCAGTTTTAGTAAATCAACCCCTGTCTGCCAAGTTACTAGACTGTAAGTTAGGCTATCTCACCACACCTGGATCAGTTATATAGATCACACTTCAGTGGTTAGCTTGCTGAAGCAGAGCACCTACCCACCGTTTTATTAAATTCCCAGGATCAATCAGGCTGGTTCAGACACCAAGCAAGCATTAGGAGATGTGGTTATGACTCAAACATAACAGTGCAGTTCCCTTATAATCGACCACATCAAAATCAATTGCTCCTTAAAGTTTTTTTTCTTTGAAGCTAAATATATTATACATTGTGAGAAATCCTACTATTTTTCTAAAATAGGAAAGTGCATTTCGTGGCCAGTTTCCATTAGTATATCTTCCTATTCCATTTCTTAATGACACACAAGCAGATGGGCTAAAAGTGAAGGCTCTTGACCAGCTCATAGAGGTTGTCGATGACACTCAGAACAAGAGAGCTCACTCACTGCAACGTAATGACTACTTGGAGGACTGGTAATACAAGATTACATTCACACTATAAGTGATATGAACCATGGAAATATAATACTAATGGTTTCAAGTACTCTACAGTAAAAAAGATATAGCGGTGCAAAATAGGGGGACACTAATGCAATTAAATATTTCATTAGCACTGACTTTTATTAGAACAACAAATGATTTAACATAGCAATGCAGAAGCCAATCTTAAAGCCATCATTGTCCCAAGAGGATATACCGTATGTAGCGCTACCCCTGAAGGAACCACTGTAGAAGTGCACAGGTTCTTTCTCTATTCAGTGCAGGCAGCCAGGCACACAGCAGTATTTCATCCACTCGGGTTCATTAAACAGTGCAGGGGTGTCTTTTTAATGTTTATTGCTAAGTAACTGGTAACTTGGGAGGACAGTGGGGTATGAGATACTCCAAAAGTCTTGATGCATAAATTACAGAGGACTCTATCTCTAAGCAGTAGCAATACAGTATCTGCTCCTGGCTGAGAATCTGGGGAATTGCTGGACAAGTTAGGTAGAAATATGCTGAAATGGTCTAGCTGAGCGACCACCAAACACTGCAACACAGGGGCTTTAGCTCTACTCACAGATCCTGGCAATAATCAGTACAGAGATACAACATCCAGCAGTCCAAGAAGGGGGGTCCAAAGGCAAGCAGTCCCTCTTCCCTTGAGTACATGGATCCATCCCCACAGGGGGGGAGAAGAGACAATTCTCTACGGGTTCCACCCATTTAACGGTATCCAAGCCACTATCGGGGTACACCCCCCACCCAGGGATTTGCTAGGCCCTGCTAAATATTCAGGCCGGTATTTGAATTCTCCTGCCCTAAAATATAGAAGCTTCTTTTAGAGGCAGGGGGAAGTAATCAAACTCCCAGCCTGTGAGACCCTTGTTGCAGGAAAGAAGATTGGTTAATGAATGCCGTGCCTTACAGTGTATGTAAACGCTAACAAATTGCCTTATTTGGCCCCTTTATCTGTAAAATATACACTACACTATATATACACTACTATATACAGTACACTTGAAGGCATGAGCTGATATCTTCCTGTGCTGCACTCTTATCAGTTTTATTGTTCCCTGAGGACTAGAGAACAAGAGCCCTCTCAGGGTTTCATAGTCCTATCTGGTTTCTGTTGTTCTGATACAAATGGGAGAGTGAATATTGCCTTAGAACTGCATCCTATAAAAACATAGGCGGTCCATGTAGTGAACTGATGCTGGGTATAGATGTGTCAAAATTTGTCCGGCTCATCAGGATGATCCATATATGGGCAGGCTGAATGTACTGAAGTTGATCCATCAATCGACTTCAGCCTTTGGTCAAAGGAAAGAAAACTGGTTAATAGATGGCCTGCCTGAGGTGTAGAGTTACTCACTTCAGGTCATTACAGCGGACAAGGGGGTACTCTTTATTTCTGTAGGAAAAGAGATTTAACCTCCACATACAGAAAGGCTTCTTTACAGTAAGAGTTGTAAAAATGTGGAATAGACTCCCTCAAGAACTAGTTCTGAGTTCTGGTCAGCTTACTAGATTATTTAAAAAAAATATTGGATGCATTCCTAAATGCACAAAATATAACTGGATCCTAAGATTTATACTTAAGTAATAACACCGGGGATTGTTGACCCAGAGAATATCTAATTGCCTCCTAGGGTATCAGGAAGGATTTTTCCCCTGCTGGAGCAAATTGGTCCACGCTTTCTAAGGCTGTTTTTGGCTTCCACTGGGATCAACTGTGGGTATAGTATTGTGTAGTTCAGCCATTCTCAACTAGGGTTCCATGGAACTCTAAGGTTCCTCCAGAGGGTGCTGAGCTGTGGCTCATTGACCTCTCATTTGATGGTGCCTGTAATGTTGCAGGACCTGCTCCACTTGGCAAACCCAGCAGCATGACACCAGTTATCTTATGAGTGGTTTGTAAAGGTGGTATTCTGGTCACCACTTTAAGGGTTGTATTCTACTGACCACCAATAGAAGAGGCATTTTTGCCATTGACCACCAATATTTGGTTTAAGGGTCACAGAGACCTGAAAATTATTTTAGTGGTTCCCCTGGTTTAAAAAGGTTTAAAAAGGTTGTGAACTGCTGGTGTAGCTGGAAGTTTTCTATTTGTTTATACACTCACCAGCCACTTTATAAAGGTACACCTGTTCAATTGCTTGGTAACACAAATTGCTAATCAGCCAATCACATGGCAGCAACTCAATGCATTCAGGCATCTAGACGTAGTGAAGACGACTTGCTGAAGTTTAAACCGAGCATCAGAATGGGTAAGAAAGAGGATTTAAGTGACTGAATGTGGCATGGTTATTGGTGCCAGATGGGCTGGTCTGAGTATTTCAAAAACTGCTGATCTACTGGGATTTTCACTCACAACCATCTCTAGGGTTTACAGAGAAGGATCCGAAAAAGAGAAAACATCCAGCAATCAGCACGAAAATGCCTTGTTGATGTCAGAGGAGAATGGGCAGACTGCTTCGAGATGATAAAAAGGCAACAGTAACTCAAATAAGCACTCGTTACAACCAAGATACGCAGAATACCATCTCTGAATGAACAACACATTAAACCTTGAAGCAGATGGGCTACAGCAGCTGAAGATCACACCAAGTTCCACTCATGTCAGCTAAGAACAGGAAATTGAGGCTACAATTCGCACAGGCTCACCAAAATTGGACAACAGAAGATCGGAAAAACATTGCCTGGTCTGGTGAGTCTCAATTTCAGCTGCAACATGAAAATGGTAGGGTCAGAATTTGGCATAAACAACATGAAAGCATGGATCCACATCCTGCCTTGTATCAACTGTTCAGGCTGGTGGTGGTGGTCTAATGGTGTGGGGGATATTTTCTTGGCACACTTTGGGCCCCTTAGTATCAATTGAGCATTGTTTAAATGCCAACGGCCTACCTGAGTGTTGTTGCTGACCATGTCCATCCCTTTATGACTACAGTGTACCCATCTTCTGATGGCTCCTTCCAGCAGGATAATGCACCATGTCACAAAGCTCCAATCATCTCACCACTGGTTTCTTGAGCGTGACAATGAGGTCACTGTACTCCAATGGCCTTCACAGTCACCAGATCTCAATCCAATAGAGCACCTTTGGGATGTGGTGGAACGGGATATTTGCATTATGGATGTGCAGCCGACAAATCTGTAGCAACTGCGTGATGCTATCATGTCAATATGGACCAAAATCTCTGAGGAATGTTTCCAACACCTTGTTGAATCTATGCAATGAAGAATGAAGGCAGTTCTGAAGGCAAAAGGGGGTCCAACCCGGTATTAGCAAGGTGTACATAATAAAGTGGCCGGTGAGTGTATGTGTCTAATGGTTATACTAGATGATCTTGTGTCTCTATTTCAGATTATGTAACTATGTAAATGGAAGTGGGTTACCAGATGAAAATAAAGGAAAAAACGTTTGACAAAAGAAAACAAATGCAGCTACTACATCCAAGGACTGGTAAGCTACACAATTTTACATTTTTGTTTTTGAGTTTCTGTATGTTAAAGTGTAAAAGCCTATACATAGGGTAATATGACACAGCTTAAGAAATAATTTGCCTTAGGAGCTTTTACATGACAGCACCATTCAGAAAATACAGTGATGGCTTTTTCAGTGAGAACACAAGTCATCGTGATAAATCACGACTCATGTTATTCTTGGCACAAAGGTCCTCTAGGATAATTTATACCAGTGATATTAATAGCTCTCTTTCTCCTCATCTGACTAAAAATAAGCCGTCATAAAAAAAAAAAAAAAAAAAATCCCATTGCTATGTGTATACAGTGAATGTAGTAGAAAAGCATAATTATCAACCTGAAGATTCTGTAGAAGATTTACCGTTCTTTAATTCAATAAATGCTTGTCAGAGGTCATTACTTCCTGTATTTACAAACCTAAAACACAAATTATTTGCTATAGTTGGCTCATTAAAGTTTTAGTAAGCCATACACACCATTTCTCTTTGTACACAAACACATATAACATACATCTTTTATCCAAAACTACACATTTCACAAAGAACGAAACACTTTAGGCACAGTAATTAGGACGTTTCTTTCTTGACTTCAGCTCAGTGTTTCCAACAGTCACTGATCTAGCCAAGTAGTTGGCATCTGACCGCTTTTTTTCTTTGAAAAGCACTTATGTTCTCCAAAATGGTAGGATTATCTTTAGGTTATAGCCTAAAATGTTGCCATTTGACAAGTAACAGGTTTTAAGTTTGACAAAATTTTGCATTGAAAGACACTGAACTTTGGCTGGCCTTTCTTTTGGAAGGGTCAACATCTCGGTGAAAACCTCCATTCTTTAATTAAGACAATCCAAGCAAAAAAATAATAATAAAAAAAAACTATCCTAACTTTATATTGAACCGGTTAAAAATAATGAAAAGCGTTAGGTGTCTCCCAAAAATAACCCCAAAGGAAGAAGAAAAGGAAAAAGGCAATATAATAGACAAAAATCATTATCAAAATAAATACTCAATACTTGTTACAAAAATAGAAAAAATTACCTTTATTTAAAAGACCAAAACAACCTAAATTTAGGTGGCTTAGATTATTTTGTTCTGATTAATATAATAGACAGACAATTTTGTTATTTTTGTAAAAGGTAGCAAGTGTTTATTTTGTTTATGATTGTTGTATATTTTGTTTTTTGGACACCCAAAGCTTTTATGGTGAGCATGCAACTCCTCTTCTTCCCATGACAGTGCTAATGCTTGATGATGGCCGCTCCCATGGAGCTATCACATGGGAACAAGGAGAGAGTACTAAGCACCGGCGTAAGCTGTAAGACTAAAAGTCCCCATTCATTTTGGGCCAATTTGACATGCCAAATCGGAGCCTACTGCCTGCAACGGCACTGAACGAATCGGTGCGGCGCTGCACCGATTCCCAAAAGTAGTTCCTGCACTGCTTTTGGCGACTTGGGGGGTGATTTCAATAGACATTTGTGGATTAACCTGCACAGATGTCTTTTAAATCGCCCCCTGAACTTGCACTGAAATGCGGGTTGACATCATGTGATTTCAGCTGAACTCGCACGATTTCAAACCTGCCCTCCTTGTGAACAAGGAATAAATGATTACAAAGGAATGCAAACATATGAAACACACATTCAACTGATATTATTAAGATTTATTGATATCATAAAATAAACAATATAACCAATAAAAGTAGTAAAGCATATTTATGACAAAAGATTCTGAACTTGTTGTGGAGATCTTTGTAGAATGCTTGTTGGCTCTTTGTAACTATTTGCGGGATTCATGACAGCCTCGTAAATTTCACTGTAAGCTCGGCATACCAGCTCTGTGGACTGCTTAATTACCTGTTCTCTGAAAAAAAAAAAAAAATTATATATATAAAATAAATTACCGGTTGAGCAGAAATACAGAATGGAAAGTTAGTGGATATTTGGAGAAGGTGACATAGGAATGACCACCTATTTTTTCTCTGCTATATTAGAGACTACTTAAACTACATTTAGAGCCTAAATTTTTTTTTTTTTTTAGTTTTGGTGAGAATGTGGAAGAGTTAGAATCTGTCAGTTTTTTCCCTCATGAAACGACCCCCCCCCCTTTAAATGTTCTGGTAACAACTGCCACTGAGACAGAAAGTGATAGGAAATCCAACATTTTATAGTTGTCACCAGAACAGCAGCTGAGGAGGAATAGTCAAATGGAGATACCTTTTCTGGTGACAGCTAGAAAGGGAATTCTCATTTTCAAAACAAAAAAGGTTTTTAACTATCTCCCACTTTATCCAAAACTGAAAAAGATACACTTTAACAGGTAAAAAGTACATTAATCAACATAACAACTAAGGCCTCATGCACACGAGATGTTGTTAAACGCGCGTTCAGAGGCAGTTGGACACTTTTTTCATCTGCCCCTAAACCCATTCAATGTTATCCTATGTGTCCATGTACACAGTCTCGTTTTTTTGGCATTTTTAGGCAGTTGCGTTTAACTTCGTTTTTCCAGAAGCAAAAGTTTTCCACGTTTCAGACGCCAAACGCAGCTAAACGCCGGTACCGCGTTTAGCCGCGTTTGCGTTTATAAGCGTTTTTAAAGGAACATTTTACGACCCGACCTTGAGGCCCCATATCTCGGGGCCACTTGATGCTAGGAACCCTAAATGTTGGTGTGCAAACTAGCACTACAACATATCCATATTTGGGGTTCCTAGCACCAAGTGGCCCCGAGATACGGGGCCCCAAAGTTGTGTCACAAAATGTCATTCTCTGCTGCAGAAAAGTGCTTGACATTTTGTGACCTGAATTGGGGCCCCATATCTTGGGGCCACTTGGTGCTAGAAACCCCAAATTGTGCTAACACAATTGGACTAACACTATAACATATCCAAATTTGGGGTTCCTAGCACCAAGTGGCCCTGAGATATGGGGCCCCAAAATCGGGTCACAAAATGTCATTCTCTGCTGCAGAAGTGTTTGACATTTTGCGACTCGAATTTGGGGCCCCATATCTCGGGGCCACTTAGTGCTAGGAACCCGAAATTTGGTGCGCTAACACAATTGGACTAACACTATAACATATCCAAATTTGGGGTTCCTAGCCCTAAGTGGCCCTGAGATATGGGGCCCCAAAGTTAGGTCACAAAATGTCATTCTCTGCTGAAGTGCTTGACATTTTGCGACCCGACTTTGGGGCCCCATATCTCGGAGTCACTTAGTGCTAGGAACCCCAAGTGGCCCCGAGATATGGGGCCCCAAAGTCAGGTCGGAAAATGTCATTCTCTGCTCTGCAGACGCTTCTAGAGGCAAACGCGGCATGCAAACGTGGCTAAACGGGCATTTCTAAACGCCGGTTTCAGCTTTTAAGAACATGTGTTCAGCAGAGTTTGCACCGGCGTCTCGTGTGCATGAGGCCTTACATACTAAAGAAGGAATGGTTGTGGTTCTTTCCCCATGACCAAGCAGTCAAAAGACCGCACACTTGAAGAAGCCAATTAGCTCTCTTTTCTTAAAGTAGCTCATGCCTGAAAATGCAAGGTCCACTCATTTGGAAGCTCCTCAAATAAAATACAGTAAATAAAAGCTAAAATATCAAACCATAAAAAATATGAAAAATGAAACCGTATGAATAAAAAATAAGTACATCAGTTCTTTGGAAGCTTCTGAAGAATTCTTGAAGGTGCTGGTGATATCACCATTCCTCTTGGTTGACTGTTGGAAGAGCAAGGTACTCAAAATCCAGGGATAAGGTGCTCTAGCACAATGTGAAAGTACATTTTTGTGGAATTTTAAGTACCCAGCTCTCTTAGGAGGTAGCAGTGAGGCTTAGTAATATCACCAGAGCCCTTTGAAAGTGGTCGTAAGCGGGGATCTGAGCTATTTGTTTTTTTGTCTTTAAAGAGGGGGGCTTCTTTTTAATGTTTTTATTTTTATTTTTTTTATGGGCTTTTTTTTTGTCTTCATGAGACGGGAGGCTCCCAGAGAAGTAGAGCCCAAATGGTTTTCTAGTTTTGAATGGAATGTGGTAGTGTTAGATCCTCTGTCTATTTTTATTACTTTGTCCCCTGCAGAGTCCCTCTCACTGTTGGTCCTACTGACCATTGTCTACAGTAGGGGAAGTGATGGAAAATCTAAATTTTTGAGTTTCCACAAAAAGAGGAAATGAAGAGCAATCAACCAGTGGGAACACCTATTCTGGCGACAACTGTCTAAGAGGAGATATCCTCTTGTTTTGGAGCAAAAAAGTTAAAAACCCGTTCCTACTCTACAGTACTGAAATATAAAGAAAAAAAGTTTTGGCTTAACATACAGTAATAGTGTTAGTGCCAGCTTCCTAACCTAATTTCCTCCTAGTTTCTGGAACAACATGTCACATGATTCCTAGCCTCTATTTCCTGTACTTTGTTGGGACCATATAGGTCAGACGGTCTTAACAAGGCGGGATTGTAATACTCCTTCCCACAACAATCCTCATGCCGACAAGATTACGTAAGCAAAGACGCACTGAGAACTACATGGGGGCAGTGAGGGAACCAGTCCCCGTGCACATAACATAACGTTTGGGGAAATGTTGTCCATCTCCAGGACAGGAAATAATAATGAAATGGCAAGAAAATATAACTCTGAAAAAGGATAACACTGCATATAGCACAAATACATTTTCATGGAATACACAGTGCAATTAGGTATACTGCCAAATATACTGTTACATTTTAAATTATGGCCACAGTTGCGCTTTAAATCACATAATATAATCAACCAAAAATAAATCTCACATCATGCAAACAAAAATTTGCCTGTCAACTGGTGCTGTCAATCAGTGTGCTGTAGCCACACACACACATAGTAAACGATTTAATGAGGTCCTGGAGGGCACAATGGCATTACAATACAAAGAGATAAAATGTGTTATTTATATATTATAATATGTGTTTAACCGTTCCAGGTTTTAAAACATTTTTTTTATTTCCATTAGACCAGACTTCTTCAAATGCTATAAAGAATATAATATCCCTTTTCCTAATAAGAACATTTTTTTTAGGTAACACAAGTAATTATCTACTATCGGAGGATAGGAGTTGAAGGCCGTTGCATTGCAGGCACTGTACAGCACTGTCAAGGCATTGAAAGAGTAACGAGTCATGAAAGAAAATGTCAGCTTCTGGGTAACAATGACTCACTGTAGGATGACGACCTTCACTTTATGGCAAAGCACATTGGGAATGTGTTAGAAAAAGAAATCCTGTATACAACTAATTATTGAATCTAATGCAAAAAGAAGCCAATAAAATATAAATGAAATACAGAGCTTTGTAAAATTCAACTAAAGAAAAAGCTGTACCAGAGTGAAAAGGAAATAAATAATTTAAGTAGCATTTGTTCCACAAAAAATGGAGATAAACACAATAAATAAAGTGTTTAGGCTGCTTATATTCTCTCTTTTCTAGTTTATGTACACAAATGGAAGGTCATGACCTGCACTTCATACAACCCAGGACCTTTGTCAATGAGGATTTGTTTGCGTAGGAACTGCTTCTCTCACCATACAATGCTATCAGAATGTAAAACAGACTGAAGCAGGCCAAATGCAGGTCAGAAGGGGGTAACTGCAGGTCAAATGCACCCATCAATGAATTTTGAACGACCTCGGGAAGCGTTTTAGGCCTCATTCACATGGCTATCCAGAGCCATACACTTCCCAGATCATTGCAGAAATACACTTATCTAGGTGTTTTTATTTGTCAAAATACAACAGAAATGTCCTGGTCTCCTCACCACTCCAGCTGCTTGCAGATGAATGCAGAGAGCAGTGACACATGATGGTCACAGGAAGGGTAGAGGACAGTGTCATTGATACAGTCTGTGACTGATAGCCTGTCTTCCACTTTTCTTTGCTGTGTGAGAGGTAAGATGGCAGCACCCAACAATGGAATAACTGGGACCAAGAACAGACTTTATTGACGGACTTTGAATTTGTGACTTGATATAAGCTGTCTATAGAGCTGCACGATTAATCGTTAAGAACCAAATCGCAATCTTTTTCCCTTCCCGATCTTCAAAACAGCATGTTATGATTCTTTCTAACAAGTGCAGAGAGTTCTCACAGCTGGAACAAAAAAAAAAAAAATCCAGGCAGACTGCCATGTTTTATCACAATACTGGAATAAGTAGAAACAAAGTATATTTTCGTTCTTTTATCAAAGGAAAAAACTCCGGCGTGTAAATGAGGGAAGTTTAACCATTTAAAGACCAAAACTTTTCTGGCATTTGTTGCTTACAAGTAAAACTCCTTATTTTCTGCTAGAAAATTACTTGGAACACCCAAACATTATATATTTTTTTTTTTAGCAGACACCCTAGAGCTGTGATAGCGAACCTTGTTCAAAGTTCCACAGTGAGTATAACAAATCATGCAACTAACACTTTAATTCTTCGCAGCATAGATTCAACGAGGTATTGGAAACATTGAAAAGTAAAAAATGCAGCGCTAAAGAAATATAACCACCCAAAGCTTCCTTTGGGGTGGAGTATTCACTAAAGTGAACTTATGAATAATAATATAACTAGATATATAATAATGTGCTATAAGAGTGCTCATTACATGTGAAAAACTGATACAAACATAGCATAATCGCATGGACGCATATAGTCCATCTATAAACTACACATGAAGTGTTTATCAGACCAGGGTGCTCAGCTGAGATAATAAACCTATAATGGATATTCTCAGTAGCTCATAAAAGCAATCAATATAGTCTTTTGGAAATAAAAGGTGCAATCCTTCTTATGCCGTGTACACACGACCGATTTTGCCGTCGGAATGAACTCCAAAGGTATCTCAGACGGAATTCAAGCGGTCTTGCCTACACACGGTCAAACCATAGTCCGACCAAAGTCCGACCGTCCAGAACGCGGTGACGTACAACACTTACGATGGGACTAGAAAACGGAAGTTCAATAGCCAGTAGCCAATAGCTTCCGTCTCATACTTGCTTCAGAGCATGCGTCGTTTTTGGTCCGTCGGAACAGCATACAGACGAGCGGTTTTCCCGATAGGAATTGGTTCCATCGGAAATATTTAGAACATGTTCCATTTCTAGGTCCGTCAGAATTTTTGAAAAAAAAAGTCAGATGAGGCCCACACAAGATCGGAAAAGACGATGAAAAGCTTCCGTGGGACTTTTTCTGTCGGACATTCCGCTCGTGTGTACGTGGCAAAAATGACAAATATGCATTGTATGGGTGACTTCACACATGACACTCTGGGATGTGCATTGTAAGGGTGACTTCACACATGACACTCTGGGATGTGCATCAAACATCAAGGGAAGGGGATGGGTACTCTTACCCCAAAGCGTGGACACACACGCCGTACGGCGTTGGATCAATCAAGCATAAAACGTTCATCCAAAATGAATCCTCCAACCAGAATTTCTACAGGCAGAGCGGTGCAAACCAGCATCAACATCCAGGGGGGTCTGTGGTCAGTAGTCACAGTATGGCTTCAAGAAGGAAGATATTTGTAGTCCTTCAATTGACAGCATAGATCATGGGAGAAAAAACAAAAAAAGGCCTCCACATTTATTCAGATAAAATGGATAAAAAATGTACAAAACATTGCTCACGATGTGTACAAACGTGATCACAGTAGTAAGATAAAAAAAAAGCGTGGTATATCGAGCCTGCCAGGCTCGATATTATTTCCAAAAGACTATATTGATTGCTTATATGAACTACTGAGAATATCCATTATAGGTTTATTACCTCAGCTGAGCACCTTAGCTGATTATGCAGCGATTATGCTATGTTTGTATAAGTTTTTCTCATTTTTCACATGTAACGAGCACTCTTATAGCACATTATTATATATCTAGTTATATTATTATTCACAAGTTCACTTTAGTGAATATTCCACCCCAAAGGAAGCTTTAGGTGGTTATATTTCTTTAACTCTGCATTTTTTTACTTTTCACAATTTTTATCATTGCTGATGATAAAAGCTGCTGTTTTTCCTATTTATATTGGGTAGCGCAACTTTGTCTTATATATTTTGTTTATTATTGGAAACATTCCTCAAAGATTTTGGCCCATATTGACATGATAGCATCACGCAGTTGCTGCAGATTTGTTGGCTGCACATCCATGATGTGAACCTTCGGTTCCACCAAGTCCCCAAGGTGCTCCTATTGGATTGAGATCTGGTGGCTGTGGAGGCCAGCTCTTGGCTGAGGAGGCTAAGCTGCCATCTGTACGCTCATGACTATATGCCTCCAAGCCAAAATCCTCTTAGAGCTGACAATACCTCAGTGCTGTGACCTAGACTTGCCTAGCTGTACCTGCAGTGGCACATAGCACTATTTTGTGTCTGGAACCAGATGCGGCCAACCGTCTTCAACAATATGTAATTACTGGGAGCCCAGCCCAAATAATTCATAGACTAGATTGCAGGGGAGGGTTTTGTGCGCAACAATGCACCAACCATGTTACAAATCCCTTCTATTCTCAATTTATAAGATGTTCTTTTTTCGGTATGGGCACAAATTTTGTTTTATACCATGAACTACATTTATCGGCCACTTTATTAAGTACACCTGACTAGTACCGGGCTGGACCCCCTCTTGCCTTCAGAACTGCCTTAAAGTGATTTAAAAGTCTTACTTTTAAAAAAATAAATAAAAATAATATGTTATACTTACCTGCTCTGTGAAGAGGCACAGAGCCGCCCAGATCCTTCTCTTCTCAGGTCCCTCTTCTGCTCTGCTGGCCCCTCCCTCCTGTTGAGTGCCTCCACAGCAAGCAGCTTGCTATGGGGGCACCCGAGCCGAGTCACAGCTCCCTGTGTCCATTCAGACACAGAGCCATGACCTCGCCCCGCCCCCTCTCTTCATTGGCTGACTGATTTTGATTGACTGACAGCAGCGGGAGCCAATGGCACTGCTGCTGTGTCTCAGCCAATCAGAAGGAAGAGTCTCAGGATGGCTGAGGGTCTCGTGGACAACGCTGGATAGAGTTGGGGCTCAAGTAAGTATTAGGGGGGCTGCTGCATACAGAAGGCGTTCATCTTAATGCATAAAATGCATAAAGATAAAAAATCTTCTGACTTTACAACCACTTTAAGTCTTCGTGGCGTAGATTCAACAAGGTGAAAACATTCCTCAGAGATTTTGGTCCACATTGACATGATAGCATAACCCAGTTGCTGCAGATTTTTTCAGTTGCACATCTAGAAAGGCGAATTTCCCGTTCCGCCACATTCCAAAGGTGCTCTATTGGATTGAGATCTGGTGACTGTGGAGGCCATTGGAGTACAGTGAACTCATTATCATGTTCAAGAAACCAGTGGTGAGATGATCACTATCCTGCTGGAAGTAGCCACCAGAAGATGGGTACACTGTTGTCATAAAGGGATAGCCATGGTCAGCAACAATATTCGGGTAGGCCCTGGCGTTTAAATGATGCTCAATTGGTACTAAGGACCCAAAATGTGGCAAGAAAATATCCTCCACACCATTACACCACCAGCATGAACTATTGATACAAGGCAGGATGGATCCATGCTTTCATGTTGTTTATGCCAAAATCTGACTATCTGAATGTTGCAGCGGAAATCAAGACTCATCAGACCAGGCAACATTTTTCCAATATCCTATTGTCCAATTTTGGTGAGCCTGTGTGAATTGTAGCCTCAGTTTCCTGTTCTTAGCTGACAGAAGTGGCACCCAGTGTGGTCTTCTGCTGCTGTAGCCCATCTGATTCAAGGTTTGATGTTTTGTGCGTTCAGAGATGGTATTCTGCATACCTTGGATTTAACAAGTGATTATTTGAGTTACTGTTGCCTTTCTAGCTTCTCAAACCAGTCTGCCCACTCTCCTCTGACATCAACAAGGCATTTTCCTCCACAATTTTCCCTTTTTTGGACCATTCTCTGTAAACCCTAGGAGATGGTTGTGCGTGAAAATCCCAGTAGATCACCAGTTTTTGAAATACTCAGACCAGCCCGTCTGGCACCAACAACCATGCCACCTTCAACAGTGGCAGCCTGTGCATTGTGGGCGCACGAGCGACGCCCCCCCATCCATGCGCGCAGCCCCTTTCAGAACATCGGGCGCATGGATTCCTATGGCGGGGGCTGGAGGGGGTAGTACTTTTTTAAGCACCCGATTAGAGTCAGAGGCTCTAATAGGCTTCAAAATAGGGTGGGCTTGGGGCACAGAGAGTGCACCCTGATCCCACCCAATTGTGTGATGATAGCGAATTAATTTTTGCTATTTTCACACTAACCTTCCTCCCCGTCAATCAGGAGGCAGGGCATCAGACCTGTTTCCTGATTGGCCAAAGCGCCAGGCCCCCCTATTGGATGCCTGGCGCTTAGGGAGTGGAACGGAGGAGACACGCTGGAGCAGAGGTCGCCGCCGCTCTGGTGCACAGTCTTGGACAGGAGCTGCTGCCTGGTGGTAAGTGCCAGAGGGTCTGTCAGAGCAGCACGCGAGTGGGGGGGGGGGGTCGGTGGGCACAGTGGCTGCATATACTGGGCACAAGTGGCTGCATTTACTGGGCACAAGTGGCTGCATATACTGGGCACAAGTGGCTGCATTTGACAGGCACAAATGGCTGCATTTGACAGGCACAAATGGCTGCATTTGGTGGGCACAGTGGCTGCATATGATGGGCACAGTGGCTGTGTTTGGTGGGCACAGTGGCTGTGTTTGGTGGGCACAGTGGCTGCACATGATCGGCACAGTGACTGTATTTGGTGTGTACAGTGGCTGCACATGACGGGCACAGTGGCTGTATTTGGTGTGCACAGTGGCTGCACATGACGGGCACAGTGGCTGTATTTGGTGGGCACAGTGGCTGCATATGATGGGCACAGTGGCTGCATATGATGGGCACAGTGGCTGCATTTGATGGGCACAGTGGCTGCATTTGATGGCCTCAGTGGCTGCATTTGATAGCCTCAGTGGCTGCATTTGATGGCCTCAGTGGCTGCATTTGATGGGCACAGTGGCTGCAATTGATGGCACAGTGGATGCATTTGATGGGCACAGTGGATGCATTTGATAGGCACAGTGAGGCTGCAATTGATGTTTTTTTTTTAAGTATTTTTGTCAGGGCTGGGCTCAGCCCTTCCATCTCTGAGCTGGCCGCTCAGCTGTCGGCTAATTGCCAGCTCCTATCTCTCCACAGTTACTCAGCTGTTGATAATATCCGGCTCGTCAGTCCTGCCTACTTAAGCCATCCAGCCCAGAGGATCTCTGCATTCGCCTTAGTCAACATCACAGAGACGCTCTCCTGCATTCCTGTTAAAAGACTTGATTGGCTGAAATCCCTTCTGGCTCCAGATCCTGCTTGCTGTTTTACTACGCTCATCTCCGGCTCCCTGACGTTTGGCTTGTCTGACTATCCATTCCGGTTCCTGAACTCTGGCTATGTTTTGACTACGTTTGTTCTATTTTCTTTTATTATTTAACAAGTGTGATTTAACTGTACTTCTGTCTCGGTCTGATTTCATGGTTTCTGACAGTAGGCGAAGGCCATTAATTCAGAAGATACAGTCAATCCAGTTGTTGGTAATATTTTTTCCAGATTGGATGAGCAAGATCACCGCATGGATCAGTTTGCCATGGCGTTACAAACGCTCCTGAGTCGCATGGCTCACCTGGAATCTCCCACTGTGGCTGCTCTGGTACAACCTGTGTTGCAGGCCGTCTCTGCTGCTGCACCAGCCTTTGTGCAGGCACCTGCCTCGAGTATTACCTCTATAAGCGGTATGTCTGGTTCTGCTCCACTTCCCTAGAGATTTGGAGGTGATCCAGTCCAATGCAGAGGCTTTCTCAACCAGATTGAGATATACTTTGAGATGCTGCCCCAGGCGTTTCCCACGGACAGAAGCAAAGTAGGTTTCGTGATATCCTTGCTTTCTGAGAGAGCCTTGGCCAAACCCTCTATGGGAGATGGAAAAAGCTGTTGTCTTGAGTTTCCCTGAGTTTGTGGCCTTCTTTAAAAGGGTATTTGACGTTCCCGCACGCTCCACTTCTGCTGCCAAGTGCCTCACGTCCATCAAAGAGAGTAGGAGAACTGTTGCCGATTACGCCATTGAATTCTGTACTCTGGCAGCAGAGGTTGCTTGGAACAATAAGGCCCTTGTGGCTGCTTTTTCTCATGGTCTCTTGGATTCCATTAAGGATGAGATAGCAGCCCGAGATATACCCATTGAGCTGGAGAAGTTGATCACATTTTCCATCCTCATTGACTCCAGACTCAGAGAAAGACTCTTTTAAGGAGCGCTTGCAGAAGCCTCCTGTATGTTTGCCTACAAGCTTTGCAGTCCGACCCGTGCCTCCCTCACCTCCCATGCCTCCTGGTACCGAGTTGGTCAGTGAAGATGAACCCATACACTTGGGCTTCACACGTCTCTCTGCGGATGAGAGAACCTTTAGGAGGAGGGAGAGATTGTGCCTTTATTGTGGCCAGGCAGGTCACTTTTTGAAGTCTTGTCCTACCCATCCAGGGAACGCCCTGAACCTTGAGGTCCTGTCATGGACAGACCTTAGGTGGCGTGGTTTTGTCCCCAGTTATCCAGAAGGATAAGCCCCTGGTTTCGGTCACCCTTTCTTGGACTGAGTCGTCCGTTGAGATACAGGCTCTAATCGACTCTGGGGCTGCAGGCCTGTTCATTGATGCTGCCTTTGTATCGAAGCACTTGATTCCGCTGCAACTGCGTGACACTCCACTTGCCATTGAGGCTCTTGACGGGAGACCCCTACAGCCTGCCCATATGATTCATCAGATGGTTCCTGTTGTCCATGGCCGTAGGGGCTCTTTACCATGAGATAATCCAATTCCAAGTTATTTCCTCATCTAGATTTCTGCTGGTTATTGGTTATCCTTGGTTACAGAGGCACAACCCCTCTTTTGACTGGCTCTGTGCTGAGGTTCTCTCCTGGTCGCCACAATGCAGTAAGACATGCTTCCAGAAGGTAGCCAAGGTCCTGTGCACCTCTTCACTCTCCTCCCTGCCTGAGGAGTACCGCAATTTTAGCGATGTCTTTGACAAAGGTCAAGCCCGTAGTTTGCCTCCACACCGGCCGTATGATTGCTCAATTTATCTTCAACTTGGTGCCATACCCCCTCGTGGCCGGGTTTACCCTTTGTCAGTCTTAGAGGATAAGGCCATGGAGGAGTATGTTGCAGACGCACTTTCTCGAGGTTTCATCCGCAAATCCTTGTCCCCTGCTGGTGCTGGGGGACAGTGGTGAACTGAGACCTTGTATTGATTATAGGGGTCTTAATCGTTTCACGATTAAGAATGCCTATCCGATTCTGTTGATTACGGAGTTATTTGACCGCCTCAAGGGAGCAACGGTTTTCACAAAACCTGATTTGAGAGGGGCATACAATCTCATGAGGATTAAGGAGGGTGACGAGTGGAAAACTGCATTTAATACTAGAACAGACCATTATGAGTACCTCATAATGCCTTTTTGGCCTTTGTAAGGCCCCGGCAGTTTTCCAGGAATTCATTAACGATGTCCTCTGAGATTTGTTGCAGTTATGTGTGGTGGTTTATCTTGCTGATATCCTCATATTTTCTAAGTCCCTGGAGAGCCACCACACAGATGTCTGTCGTGTGCTTCAGAAACTAAGAGAGAACAATCTCTATTGTAAATTGGAGAAGTGCAAGTTCCATCGTGAACAGGTTAAACTCCTGGGTTATGTAATTTCCACTGCTAGTTTTTTGATGGACCCAGAGAAACTTTCAGCAGTCCTACAGTGGCCCCGACCCGTGGGTTTGCATCCTCTGCAGTGTTTCCTGGGCTTTGCCAACTATTATCGGAAGTTTATTCGTAATGTCTCATCTCTGGTCAAGCCCCTGACTGATATGACCAGAAAGGACGGTAACCCACAGAGTTGGTCTCCGGAGTCCGTTAAGGCCTTTGAGAGTCTCAAGGCTGCCTTTGTTTTTGCTCCTGTGTTGGCCCATCCTGATCCTAAGTTACCTTTTATCCTTGAGGTTGATGCTTCTGAGACTGGTGTAGGCGCCCTTCTGTCTCAACGTCCTACCTCTGAGAGCGCTTTGCATCCTTGTCGCTACTTTTCCAAGAAATTGTCACCTGCGGAGTGCAATTACTAGACTGGTGACAGAGAGCTGTTGGTGATCATTTTAGCCCTGAAAGAATGGAGACATCTCCTCAAAGGTACCACTGTGCCAGTTCTCATTCTTACTGACCATAAGAATCTCACATTCTTGTCTGAGGCTAAAGGGAGAGATGGGCTCTTTTCTTGTCAAGTTTCAATCATATTATCTCATTCTTAACCGGTACTAAGAATGTAAGGGCTGACGCCTTGTCGCAATAATTTTCCTCCACTTCCAAGTTGGAGTCGGTTCCGGTTCCTGTGATTCTTCCTGATCGTATTCTGGCTACAGTTCGCACCAGTCTCATTTCTCGTTTGGGTGTCAAAATTCTTGCTGCTCAGGCCCATGCTCCTCCTGAGTAACCTTGTGACCGCTGCTTTGTCCCAGAGAGTCTCCATACTGCCGTGCTCCAGACTTACCATTCTCTCAAGGCTGCTGGCCACCCTGGGAAGAATCAACTCTTTTGGGCCATTTCCCAACAATTCTGGTGGCCTAGTCTACGTGCTGATAGAACTGCCCTCGTAGCTGCCTGTTCTGTGTGTGCTCAGAGTAAGACTCCACGACACCTTCCAGTGAGCCTCCTACAACTCATACCCAATGGAGATAGGCCCTGGACCCACCTGTCTACGGATTTCATTGTGGAGTTACCCAACTCCCAGGGCAACACAGTTATCCTTATGGTGGTTGACTGGTTCTCAAAGATGTGTCATTGTATTCCACTAAATAAGTTGCCCACTTCTAAGGAACTCGCAGTATAGTCAGTGTTTATCTGGTGCTCCAGATGGAGTAATTCTTAGGGGTATAGTCTGTGGCTGTAATAGCTGGATGGTGATGTATCCATAGAAAGGGGTATGAGAGGTTAAAAAGGAAGGCATCCATCCTTCAGAGTGTGTCCAGAACTCTGCAAGACACGTAATGAAAAAAACGGAGGGAGAGGCGCCAACCTAAGTGTAGTATTAAAATGATGACTTTAATAGGATAAGATTAAAAACACTTACAACATGATAGAAGATGCATGCTCGTCAAAGTAAAGTGAAGCCTTGGCATTCCACGTGGCTCTGTAGGTCCCACCGCTGTTCCAGATACCTGGAAAGGATTGAGCAGCTGCCTGGAATGGATCACAGTGTTTCTCCAGGAGCAAAAGGAACCAAGAAGCTCCACACTGACCACCATGGACTGTGGAACAGGAAGTGATGTCACCGGCGTCTGAGTGGACCTAAGCAGGGCTGGAATCTTGTCAATCAGGGCTATGGTGAAAGGCTATGCGCTCGGAGCTGGCTGCTCCTTCTATTTGCCTCTAAGTGTTTTTAATCTTATCCTATTAAAGCCATCATTTTAATACTATACTCAGGTCGGTGCCTCCCCCTCCCTGTTTTTTCATTACTTCTAAGGAACTGGCTTCCATTTTTGCTCAGGAGATCTTGGGCTACACAAGAGGATTGTCTTGGACAGGGGTAGTCAGTTTGTGTCCCGGTTCTGGTGAGCCTTTTGTGCACAGTTGGGAGTTCAGCTTTCTTTCTCCTCTGCGTATCACCCGCAGTCTAATGGGGCAGCAGAATGAGCCAATCAGTCCTTGGAGCAATTCCTAAGTTGCTATATTTCTGACCATCATAACAACTGGTGCCTCGAATTCTGCTTCCCGATTGTCCCCGTTTACGGCAAATTATGGTTTCCAACCTTCCATGTTGCCTGACTCATTTGTTCCGCAGAGTATTCCTGCATTAGAGGAGCATCTCCGTGGTGTTCGTTCCACTTGGGCACAAGTCCAGGAGGCTTTGCGACATGCTAATAATAGGTACAGACTCCATGCTGACCACAGACGCCTGCCTGCGCCTTCCTACCAGGTTGGGGACAGGGTCTGGCTGTCATCTCGGAACCTCCTACTTCGTGTTCTGTCACTAAAGTTCACACCTCAGTTTATTGGGCCTTTCTGTATTCTTTGCAGGATTAACCCAGTGGCTTACACATTAGACCTTCCTTCTAATATGTGTATTTCAAATGTATTTCATGTCTCCTTATTAAAACCTTTGATCTACAACCGCTTTACCACCTCGGTGCCATGTCCTCGCCCTGTACAGGCTGAGAACCATGAAGTACAGTCCATTGTTGACTCCCGTAGGTTCTGTGGGCGCATACAGTACCTGGTGTATTGGAAAGGGTTCGGTCCGGAGGAACGCTCTTGGGTCTCATCCTCGGACGTACATGCCCCTGTCCTCCTTGATTTCCATAGACGTTTTCCCCTCAAGCCTGGTGGTCCTCCAAGGGGAAGGGGTCGTTGAGGAGGAGGTACTATCAGGGCTGGGCTCAGCCCTTCCTTCTGGCTGCTCAGCTGTCGGCTAATTGCCAGCTCCTATCTCTCGACAGTTACTCAGCTGTTGATGATAACCTGCTCGTCATTCCTGCCTACTTAAGCCGTCCAGCCCAGAGGATCTCTGCCTTCACCTTAGTTAATATCACAGAGACGCTCTCCTGCATTCCTGTTAAAAGACTTGCTTGGCTGACATCCCTTCTGGCTCCAGATCCTGCTTGCCGTTTTACTACGCTCATCTCCTGCTACCTGACGTTTGGCTTGTCTGACTATTTGTCCCGGTTCCTGAACTCTGGCTATGTTTTGACTATGTTTGTTCTATTTACTTTTATTATTAAACAAGTGTGATTTAACTGTACTTCTGTCTTGATCTGATTTCATGGTTTGACAATTTTTCAGAATTGTTCAGTTTGTTTGCGCCCCCCCAAAAAAATTTTAAGCACCAGCCGCCACTGACCTTCAAAGTCACTTAAATACCCTTTCTGATGCTCAGTTTGAACTTCAGAAAGTCGTCTTCACGTCTAGATGCCTGAATGCATTGAGTTGCTGCCATGTGATTGGCTGATTAGCAATTTGTGTTACCAAGCAATTGAACAGGTGTACCTGATAAAGTGGCCAGTGAGTGTATATTGTATATTATGTGCAAAAATGTTTTTATAAGAATAAGGATCTTTCTTCATGTGAGTTTATAGGCACAGATGCATCACTAGGATCTGATTACTTTATCAGTAAAGTTATGAATGGATCTTCATCTCCTTTTTGACTTGCAACACTGGGGCTAGAGTAAATAAGTTACTTATTTAGCTTTTTATATAATTGTTTAATTTTCTGCTTGCTCACTAGCATACATAAAACGGATTACTGAAAGGTTGTAACTAGTCCCCCAACATTTCCATAGATGTAGCCTTTTGCTCAACAATGTTGAAAAGCTACTGTGCTTTGTATTAGCTCAGCTGCATTTAAAATTACAATAAATGTATCTTACATTTTAAATTCTACATTTACTGGTGTTTCTGAACAAATATTTGAGTTCTGATAAGCACATACAAAGGATATAAGTAGTTCTCAGTAATTTGGGATAAACATGGTACAATACACTGTATACTTTATGCTATTTACAGCTCATGCCATTTCACCCTATAAATATAAATGTACATATCCCACATTAAAGCGTCACAAAATCAAACTTGTCTGGAGTCCTAATGTGAAGTGAGGGAAACTTTCATTATATTATATGGGATCTGGATTTCAGTAAACTGTAATGTGTGTCTGTAGAGGGTAAAACATTTGATCTGATGAAGTAGTGCTATGTAAAAATTAGGCTTCGTTAGCAAAAATGTAAATTGAATGTACTTAATGACTATACATAATAATTTAACATTAGTGCCCTTGTGCACCTTATTCCTTGCTGCTAGTTTCAAAGTGTGTTTGTATTTGATGAATACACACATTGGAAGTCTTAACTGCCTTGGCTTTGATGTCTGGGCTTCTGGTGTGTTGCCGAAGGGGGCCGCCTCCAAGTGAGCCTGCTCTTCGTACGTGCATTGCAATACTGTATATGCCCCATAGTTGGGAATTATAATTTTGAGATAGGGTCTACACTTTACAGAGGTTCCTTGGCGCAGTAGTGTGGCTTAAATTTTTTTTTTAGCTGGCTACCTCGAGAGGATGTTGGGCCCCCTTTTATATATATATATATATATATATATATATATTTATTTTAAAAAAACAAAAAACTAAAAAAAACAATAAAAAACACGTGACCAATGACACCGAAAAGACTGGTGGGTCATGAGCAATGAGCAAGTTATGTCTTTGCCACTCTTTGGCAGATTTGTTATTACAACTGTGGCTGAAGTGGTCCCTGATTTGGCATCCTGGTCCCCAAAGTGTATATGTGTGTATATATATATATATATATATATATATATATATATATATATATACACACACATATATATATATGTAACATCAGTAGCTGAGCAGACCAAAAGCAGAGAATGACTAAGGTGCTAGTGCTTCAGGTTATGTTGGAAATGGATATGGGCTTTGAGCATTAGTGATGGAGGAGGGGAAAAGGATAGGTGGCAGCAGATATTAGGAACTGTAGAGTAGACAGCAGTAGACCGTAAAGTGGAATGGGGAAAGGAGCATTGGTAATAAGTGATGGTGGAGAGGAAAGAAAAAGGTAGGCACTGAGGATCACCGATAGTAAAGCAAGATGAACAAGTGGGTAGTCAGGACATCGACAGGGGAGGTGGAGAAGGAAGATTTATGTTTCAGTGAAAGCAGGGTGGAATGGGAGAGATGACAGTGAGGATAAGGGATGGTGGATTGAAATGAGAGAGGTGAGACTGGGAACCAGTGACAGCAGAATAGGATAGGAGAGGACCAGTGAGGATCAGCGATGTTGGAATAAAATAAGAGAGAGGAGAGCAGCAATCAATCAATAATGGTAAAGTGGATCGGAAGAGAGAAGACAGCAGAGATATCCGATTCTTGAGAAGTGAATCCCTGAAGACACAGTAGGGGTCAGAAGGGAGCTGTGTAGGGAGCTGGGGGGGGGGGGGGGTAGAGAAGGAGATATAAGTAAACACTCAATTTAAAAAAAAAAGCTAAATTGTTCAATGCAATGAATTTAACATTTTAAGCGATTCATGTTCTTTTTTTTCTCTGCACCTGAAGAGAAGACAGTTAATAAATACAGGACACTCACTAAGAGCATAGCAGAAGGACTTCACGATTAATGTGCCCTGATACTTGGCACAAGTATCACATATACACAAATTTATTTTTTCTAATGTTCTTTGTAGACACAATAAGTCAAACTGTACTGGCTGCCCTGCATTATTGCTTACAGTAAATGCAAAAATTTTCCTTGCATGCCCTTTGGGTCAATGTAACCTTCCTCTGTAAGAAGACTTAATAAAGCTGGAAGTTTGTGGAAGTTTGACGCAAAACACTGTCTCACCTCAGTAAAAGTTCTAATATGTCTAAGACAATGCAAATGTTTGTAGTTGTAAATTAACTCTGTCCCTTACAGATTCCCACATTGCATGTTTACATGAACAACACAGGACCCTTAAAACAGGAAACAATTCTGTGTTCTTTTCCTTTATGATGAAACAAGAATCCATCAGTGTTTTTAACTAAACAAAGAGGTGTCAGTGACAGTCTTAATTAATACCTTAACTGTTAAAAGTAATATCAAATTATCTACACTATATTGTCAAAAGTATTGGGGCACCTGCCTTTACATGCACCACCATGGAAAACCACCATGTGAGTGAGTGTAGAGAGAGCAAAATAGGAGTTAAAAAAAAAAAAGAGCAGGGGTCAGGGAACAAAACTGCAGTTTGTAGTGCTGGGAACACCACCTCCTGTACCCTGGCATCTGGGATGCAAGCTGTCCAAGGTCAACAGATGTCCCTCCACTCTGGAAAGTGGAGGTGCACCTTTATGCAGAGGAAGACTTTTCTGAGGAGTTGGAAGGCTTGGAACACCAGACTTTGCAGGTGGATAGGGAGCCAAGCTTTGAAGGCCTTGCCTCTGAAGTCGGAGTGGAGAAGCGAAAGGGACGACTGTTAGTTATACGTCTTACAGGGGGTGATCTTGCTGCACGTAGCATCCTTGGTATTAACAAAAGGCAGTCCTAATGGAAGTGGTCCCTTAAAGGACACATGGATCAAATGCTTTTTGCACAGAGGTTCTTCAGTCCAGCGCTTTAGTCGAGTGCCCTACGCATATTCACAGACAGGAAACACAAGCAAAAGATAAGACGGGAGACTTCTAGCAAGTCATAACAGTTGCTTTACATACTCAATAAACAAGGGATGAAACACCGTTGTAGTTAGATCTTTTTGTTTTTTTTTCTACTAGTCAGACAGGGTTTGACAAAGGAAAGTTACAGCCAAAGTCGGGTGTAGGGTGGGACTTGCCAGAAAAACAGCTCTGGAAAGGGCTTCCAGATGCTTATTGGTTGAATCCTTAAATACAAGTGCATCCTTTCCTGGTAAATGCCTTGTTAAGCCTGGATCTGCACTGGCAATGGACCACTTCTGAAGAAAATCCTCACAAAACAGGCACAAAGCCAGCAACCGCTTAGGGGGAACAAACCATCTAGAAGGGTGCTTCCAATCTCCTTAAAGAAAGGAAAAGTCTTTGCAGCCTTAGGAGTCTTAAAAGACCAGAGCAACAAGCCAATCCTCTCATTTCAGAGTGGTGTGCACTGCATCACTGCATCAATGGTGTGCACTGCATCAATAAGAGTTGAAACAATCCCTGCGAGCAATAGCAGTATCGTTCACCTTGTCAGGGATAAGCTCATTAGTCAAGGACTTGGAGCGACTCAGAATCAGTCACCACGACTGATGGCTTAGATGGCACTAAGGCCATGGGTAAATGCTCTATCTTGAAGAGGGGGTGCAGCGGCACGCTTAAGGCCTCTGTGATCACAAACAGAAAATAACTGGGTAATTTTGCCATAAAATCTTGTGTGGTCATGGTAAAAACTTCAGCCAAAAGTACATGAAATCCAGTTACACCTAATGGTGCCATGCAGGACTCTTGGATGGGATAGACCTCAGGCTGTAGAAGTCAACACCATAAAGAGGCGCACTGCAAACATTCCCAGAGCTGTTAGTAGAAAGTGAGTTGAGAGCACCATGTAACAGGACTGTCCCCCTGTGTCTAGAATCAGAGACATTGCGACTGCAGTGGAAAAGGTCACAGAACGCAGTAAGGCCTCAAATACCCACAAACCCAGAAAGCTGGTAGGAGGTGAAATGTCAGATGGCCAGAGCTAACCAAATTCACTGAAGGCAAGTAGCAGGAATAGACCGACGATCAAAGTTTCATATGGCTCTTTGCAAAAAGGTGCAGTAGCAGGTAGATGCTTCTTTGCAACTGTATTGCAGGAAAGAGAGCATGTAGTGCCTAGGTTTGCATAACTTCATGGTATAACAGGAAACAAGAAATAATGGCACCCAGTGACCAATAAAGTTGAGAGCTCCTGATGCTTGCTCTGACCAGCCTACTATGTGAGTCCGAGACCGGGCAAGCTCAGAGGCGGTGCCAATGGCTCTGGGCCTGGAAAGCACTTCACAGCTTACTTTTACCAAAACAGAGTCAAGAAAGAGCCCCATGTGGAACCTATTGCTCACTTTCAGGCTAGCCTTGCAACATTTAGTTCAACGCAACCCAGATAGAGTATAATCCAAATATTTGTGTTTGTGTGTATTTTACATAAACAGGGCATTTGGGAAGAGGCAATGACTATAACGGGCTGCCTCACTAGCCATGAATGTGCAGGGGCAGGAAGGGACTTGTAAACTTCAGTAACATCAATAATTTCTGGTTCTTGATCTGTTAGAACAGACTGTCATTTGACTGTAACTATAGGTTTCTGGAGGCTGCTGCAGGTACCTGCACGTTATACAAGCAGAAGTTTGCGTTTTTGTTTTTTTTTTCCCTTAATGCCAGATTCTCTTTAAGAAACTTATAATACTGGTAGATGACAGCAATGAAATCTTAAAATGTCAGCTCAAGTAATTAACAGCAAGAATAAAATTGCTCAGTTCAAAAGTGGAGCACTCATTTCTCCGGCAACGTTCTTAAACACATTAACATCTCCAGTGAACAGTGCTTTTAAAACAAACATGTTTCCATTTCTCAGTACATCTACTGGCGCTGCACCTAAGCTACACTGGGTCACTCATTCCATTATAAAGCATGCTGCTCTGGTGAAGAGAAAAAGTACATTAAAGTAGTACATTCTATATTATCATTGTAAAATAAAACAAAAAGCATATTCACTGTAAAATTATTTTGTTGGAATCCATTAACCACTTCAGCCCCAGAAGATATTATCCCCTTCCTGACCAGAGCATTTTTTGCGATTTGGCACTGCGTCGCTTTAGCTGACAATTGAATGGTCGTGCGACGTTGTACCCGAACAAAATTGATGTCCTTTTTTTCCCCCACAAATAGAGCTTTCTTTTGGTGGTATTTGATCACCTCTGCAGTTTTTATTTTTTGCGCTATAAACAAAAAATAGCGACAATTTTGAAAAAAAAGGAATATTCTTTACTTTTTGCTACAATAATTATCCCCAAAAAATATTTAAAAAAACAAATTTCTTTCTCAGTTTAGGAGGATATGTATTCTTCTACATATTTTTCGTAAAGAAAAAAAAAAAAAAAAATCGCAATAAGCGTATATTGATTGGTTTGTGCAAAAGCTATAGCGTCTACAAAATAGGGGATAGATTTATGGCATATTTATTATTATTTTTTTTTTATTAGTAATATATATCGCGACTGCGACATTATGGCGGACACATCAGATACTTTTGACACTATTTTGGGACCACTGTCATTTATACAGCAATCAGTGCTTTAAAAATGCAGTGATTACTGTGTAAATGACACTGGCAGGGAAGGGGTTAAACACTAGGGGGCGATCAAGGGGTTAAGTGTGTCCTAGGGAGGTGTTCTAACTGTAGGGGGGATGGGCTACCAATGACATGACAGCGATCACTGCTCCCGATGACCGGGAGCAGTAAATCCCTGTCATGTCACTAGGCAGAATGGGGAAATGCCTTGTTTACATAGGCATCTCCCCGTTCTACCTCTCCACACCGCAATCGCAGGCTGATGACGAACATCGAGTTCCTGGGACCTGCGGGCACGCTCCCGCGGTGGGCGCCCGATTGGCGGCAAATTTAAAGGGACATACAGGTACGCCCATTTGCCTGCCTGTGCCATTCTGCCGACGTATATCTGTGTGCGGCGGTCGGCAAGCAGTTAAAGCACACAGGAACTCGTTCCTTCCAGTTATACTAACATCTACAGGAGGATTGGAAAATGGTAAAAAAAATCTGTAGACTAGCTCAGGATAACACTTCCTACTACCAAAATGCCTCAGTTCTGTGGCAAAGCAGTACCAAAAACATGATCATAAAAACAGAGGGGTTTATGAAGTCAATGGACTCCAAGAAAAGAAAAGAACAGCGAGTACAAAAATCCTGCTCTCTTTGGTTTTCTTTGAGAAATACAGGAAGCCTTTCACCTTTGGGTAGTCCAAAAGCAGTCGAACCGAGGGCAACACAGCAAACAATAGCTAACGGGTGCAAAAAAACAGAGAGCTGGGGACTGCCTGCAACTTAAAGCTCTGCCTAAAGGACCTTACACCAGGAGCCAGAACCAAATTAGGCAGAAATGTTTAACTGGTAGAGAGCAGGTGGAAGTCTTGCAAATCTGCGAAACAGTTTGATGTTGACAAGGCCAAAAAACCTTGACAAATCTAGTAGAGCTGGGGTAGGCAAACTTCAGCCCTCTAGCTTTTGCAGAATTATATGTCCCATCATGCCTCTGGGAGCCATGTGTGTGGCTGTAGGAGTCTTGCAATGCCACATGTGACCTTTAGTTCTGTGAAGGTCCACCTGATCACCTAAAAATGGTACAAGAGCCGAGATCCGATCTTGGATGATACTGAAAACCAAATGCTGATCCAGGCCAGACTGGAGAAAGGCTAGGATGCGCCCCATGAAGTACCCCCTGGGATGGAAATTTCTTGTCTTGCACCACACGAAGTATGCCTTCCAGGTGTGATTGTGGACCTCGTGAAAGGAGCACTTCCTAGCTTTTAGGCACCAAAGAATAACAGAATGAGATGGGCCCCTTTTTTTAGGACCTTCAACAGCGATGCACCAAGTACCAGTACCAAGCATGCACCAGGCTACTTAAACGAAAAGGCCCTTAACTTACAGCAGTGGTGGTTTAGAAGATACCCTGTGGCCCCCACAATGCAGACAAGTTGCCAGACAGGATCCAGGGGAACATGCCACATCCACACAGTCTTCACCTCCTCCAGTGGGCATACTTCCTAAAAAGTCTTTAAGGGCAGAATTCCACCAATGGGTGTATCTCAGCCATGGACCTGTAAAGTTCTCTGCAACTGGCTCACACTGTACGTCAGGTGTACTGGAGAGTACCTGCGGTACAGTCCAGTGCCCTAAGGACATGTTACAAGAAAGCCCTGCATCCTTGGCATGGTGGGACCCAGAAACAGCCTCCAAGGCGTTTGCCAGCACCAACTGATCCTGAAAACTGCATTATGAGCCCTCTGGCTCTGCAGTAAATAAAGGACCTTTTGATAGAAGTAGAAGTCATCTTGTAGAAAAGGTTTTGCTTCTCTCCGATTCTCTGAATGTCCTAAGAAAGTAGCAAAGAAAAATAAAATAAAAAAATGAACATGATGGGAGTGGGAGGGATTATATCTGGCTGACTAACAGATTAATTTGTTAGTATCCAATCTCCTTTAGGGAGCAGCAACAACCTCTCGTCTTGGACTGAACGATAAAGAAAAGCATATTTCAAGTTCTGCCTGTTCTACAAGGAGAAAATCGCTGCAAATGATGCAATGATAAAAGTTTCAAAAGGTCACAGTAGTAAATAATGTTACTTACTTCACAGTGGCGCTAAGGAAGAAATTCAGCTGTGGCATCTGCAGATTGTCTGGAGCCGCCAGGTAACGATCAAACTGCACCTAAAGTCATTAATAACAAAGCAATTATAATTGATGGCAGAACCTTATTTGAACATAACACTTCATGACCAGTTAAATAGGAAAGCTCTGCACACAGAAAATCCTGCCCATTTTTTTTGTTACCGCTTGAACCTAGTTCTGGCTTATTAAAAAGTGACACAAACACAACAAAACATGCATATGTGTGATTCTGCTAATAGCAACAAATCTGATGCGTACCACATTCATGTATTTTAAACACTGTTGACAGCTCTATGGCCTTGTCTCCGTACGGGCAGACAGTTACTGAGCTGCAGGAAGTGTCTATGAGCTACGAGAACACTGATCAGAGTGCTCGTAATTCACTGAAAACTAAAAGCCAATTGCCACTGTGGCAGATGGGACTCTTCTAATGAATGATGCGGCTTTGAGGGATGAGAAGGACCTCCCCACCCACTTTCACAGGTAAAGAGGGATGAGGGGGTTGAGGTGGGGGTGCTGAAAATGTTACTTGTTACACCCCAAGTATGTTTAGAAGGTCAATTTAGCCTTTAATACTGACAAATTCTTCAGGCCCTAATAGATTACACAACAGCACTCCACAGAAGATAGAACTATTTATCAAACGTCCAGTCCCACTGGAGCTTACAGTCTATCTACCTATGTGTTTACACAGAATCCAAATAACATTTCAATAATTTTTCCACTGAAGGAGGAAACTGGACCATCCAATCTCCTTGAAGACAGTGTCATAGGTTTAATCTGAATTGTTTTCCAGTAGCAAAGTGTTGTATGGGAGTGTCTCTCTGTCCTCTTGTATAATGCAGGATGACTGGTCCTGTATTGTATATGATGTCAGAGAGCTGCACCCGGGTGGGCAACAAAAAAAGCAGGTTTGGGGGACCGGTCACATCGAGAGAAAAAGCCTGTGGGAGCAATGAATAAGATATTTACTTGCATTTGTTTCCTCCTAGCCCAGTGAGCATTTAACCCATCCAAGGGGGTTTGGGGGTGGGGAAGGGATTATTGCATGGGTAAATTTAACATCAGGCTGGAATGGGGCTTTAAAGATGTTAGGGGTTATCTGCACCACATGAGTAAACATTTCTGTATCTGCTCCTAAATGTGAAAGACAAACCCACAGAAGGCACTGTGCTTATTATATATGTCAGGTAATGTCCAAGACTGAAAAACAACAGTGTGGTGTATGGACCGTAAAAACAGCATTTGGACCAGTGAGCCAATTGCTTAGATTGTATACAAGTAGGTGCTGTGTAACGTAAACTGATTACATACAGCTCTTGGTTAGAGCTTTAAGAGCAATTTTAATCTCCTGCTACTGAGTCATTTACAGTATCAATAAACCATCCTGTAAACATACCCTTGTGCATTAGGTAACATTCATAGTAGGTAATGATGGGCTCGGGCGTGTTCGGACCGACGGCGTGTGTATGTGCAGCTGCGGGCCGGGAAATGCCTCACTGCCTTTGACTGGCGGGGTGCAGTGACGGCTTCGATCCAAACCTGCCCAAGCCCATCATTAGTAGTAGGCATGTTGATTTTTTTTTTTTTTTTTTTTTTTTTTTTAATTGTACCCCAGTACAACTTTTTAGCTTTAGTAGCTCACATGCTGTCTCCATCCACATAATTCTCTAAGACACTCCAGCTTTCTGCATGTATCCCTATGATAACATGGATACCTCATGATGCCTTGTGCTGCCTGTGGGCTCCAATCTGTACATATATGCTTCTGCGTTGTGCATTGGCACGTCACAAGGATGGAACTCCTGTCAGTCTTTTGCTGTCTGGGTTATGTTGGGGTGTTTTTGGAAAGAAAACAGTAATTGTTCCTCTTTGACTAGTATCCTCATTGGAAGATTTCCCCTCTATTGCTGCTCTGGTGAAAATTGTGAATTTCCTATCACTTTCTGTCCTGGTAACAATGGTCACTGGACAAATAGAAAGGGTGCCTCACCCCAACGGGGACAAACAGGGAAATAAAAATGTGACATGGCTTCTAACACTTTCACACGCGATTCGTAACATTTTTTTGACTCAATACATATTTAACATTTCTCAGTCGGAAGATTTTTAAATTGCTCATGTAGTCCTTGAATCAAAAACACAGTCCAGACAGAGAAACCAAACGTGGGCATAAAAAGCATGCTAGTGTAAAAATAGCATTGCAGATGTAAAATCTTTTTAAAGGACTGTGGACATTTTGCTCATATATTTACTATATGAATATAAGAAGTTGTATTCACCACACTTGGAAATTCACTTCTGTTCAACAAATGGCCCCATTTTGCTAATACCATTTATAGCATCAAACAGGTCTAAGGTAAGACTAATCCACAGCTATTTACTACTCCATTGGATTCAAAAGTCAAAAAACAAGCTTGCTGAATAAAATAAGTGGACAGAAAGGGTACATTCCAGGTAATAAACACTACTGTTATACAATGGCAGAATTTGTAACCTACTTTTACAAACAGCAAACATATAATTTTGCAGTGGTTAAAAAAACACATCCAGCGGTAAGCCAAAACTGCGCTTGGCTACATGGGCCATTATACAGTTCAGCTGGAGTTCACAAAATAATATTTACAAAAAATAAAAATTCTAAACACCCCTAATCACTAATTCTTTGTGGTGTACCCAAATCTGTTCCTTTGTATTAAAATAATAAAACTATTCAGTATTAACAAAAGAACACAGTAAAATTGGAAGAAAAAATGTAAAGTGATTGCTATTTTTATTTAAAAATAAATGAACCTTTACAAACATGTTATGCTTACCTGCTCTGTGCAAGGGTTTTGCACAGAGCAGCCCTGATCCTCTTCTTTTGGGGTGCCCCGCAGGTGCTCCTGGCTCCTCCCCTTCATTGGGTGCCCCCACAGAAAGCTGCTTCCCCTGGGGGGTAGTTGTGTGCGGGCGCACTCCTGAGTCCAGCTGCTGCATTTATTGACAGAGACAGTGGGTCTCAGCCCCACCCCTGCTCCCGTGTCACTGGATTTGATTGACAGCAGCGGGAGCCATCGGCTCCCGCTGCTATCAATCTGTCCAATGAGGACAGAGACAGCGGCTGGAGCTGAAAATGCCACTACTTCCTCACCGCTGGCTGACACAGGGGAGCCAGCTCACATGACTGGACCAGAGCAGCTAGAAAATAAGTAAGTATACAGGCTCAGCCGGCTGTTTTATAGCCCCTCAGTAGCCCATGTGGAAGAGGCCTTAAAGATGGGTGTAGGGGTGAAGAGTTGTGGTGGGTGGAGAGTTGCTGATGTCACTAAAAGGCTACAGCTGTGATGGCAACAGAAGTGTAAGAATCCCTGTCATTTTATTGTATTACTCCATATTCCCATTACACACGTTTGTGGATGAAGCTCTAGAAGATTTGGGTGTTGCAGCAACAACCAGCTGGAAACTGGTTCAGAAAGTCACAATGTGAATATTTGCCAACACACCATGGATCAACAGGTAGCGTCCAAACACATTTTTTTGAAGCATTATCACAGAGCATGTGATGACATACCTGGCGAAAGGGTCCTGCGTGACTCAGAAACGTTGCACTACCTGCTCTGTGATGTAATCACGCTTCAATAAAAATTTGTTTGGATGCTACCTGTTGATCCATGGTGTGCTGGCAAATATTCACATTGTCATTTTATTGTGGCAAGACCACTATCGCTCATTGGACCACAATTTAGTGCTCAAACGAACGCTGGCTGCAGAAAAACAATGTATAACATAAAGGCACAATTGTTTGGCGTAAAGATGAAAACATAATGTGTAAATGAGTATAAGTGGGTGAGCTGGGAGGGATAGTAGGGTTGTTTTGCCAAGAGATGGGCTATAACTCAAATGAAAATCTATGCATTCAAAACACAAACAGTTTAAACAGTTCAAAGCAAACACACCAGGATATTAAAATCCGTAGGCCCACGTCACATTCGAGATTTTGTCTCTAGCAAAAAATCGCCAGCAACAGGATTGCTATAAAATGCAGGGATAACACATACAGTACCTGCCTTATAGGTGATGTGCCATTGCTGCTGAAAATGCTGCAAAACCTCCCCAGCGAGAGAGAGATTCCTTGCTTTCCCATCTGGCAAGGGAGAGACGTGTGCAAGGAAGTGAGTGGTTTCACCCCTTGCTATGCCCTCCAAGGCAATCCTGCCAATAGTGGGTTCTTGCCAGCAACAGCATCCCCAGTATGATATGGCCCTTGTTTTTAAATAAGTGACACTTATTTTCAGCTAAATCCAATGAGATTTGACAGCGACAGTCACATGATTGAAAATAGAGAACCATTTTCTTGTATTACAGGGGTTGATTTGATAAAACTGGTGCAGCTGTGCATGGTAACCAATCAGCTATTAAATCTAGCTTGTTCAATTAAACTTTGACAAAAAAAAACCTAGAAGTGGATTGTTTGCTATGGAGAGCTGCACCAGATTTTGCACTCTCCAGTTTTAGTAAATCAACCCCACAGCTTTGTGAATTAAGCCCATTTCCTGACAAAGAATTGTGGCGTATTTCAATAGTTTCTTTTTATTTTTTTTATTAAATCAATAAAGGTTATGGCTCCAAATTGTTGGCTTTCATCAACAATTAAGGAGGAGCTGGACATGAGAAGCTGTGGCAAAAAAATAAAAATAAAAAATTGCAGACAGGGAACTTGTCATCAATATCTACCTGGGTTTGCCCTGCAGACAATTTTTTCCCTACTATGGACTTAACATGTCTTATTCTGCACCCTGTGTGGAGGCAGCCATCTTGGAAGAGGTAGGGCCCTGATATCTGGAGAGGCTGCAGCAAAAAAAATGTCAATCACAGAGCCCAGATGTATTCATATATAAAACCAGAAATTAAAGTATTTTACAAGTCAGTTAATATGTATACCATTGCAGCCTTCAGTGACACAGAGTCCATGTTAGGGAGATTGGCCAGTGGTCCCTGTAATAAGAAACACAATTCTTTATATAGGTTATACAGCAACCCTTAAATGAACTAAACTAAAGCAAAATAAAACTGACCAAAAACCATTATGGTTTACCTTAATAACTGTATAGATATAATTACTATTTTGCCTTTTTGTAGATCACCAAAATATTACATTGTTCCGTGTAACAATTAATAAAGGGGTGCAAAGTACAAACTGTAGACAAGTAAATACACATGACACAAGAGGTCTCCACTTGAATGAAATTACAATTGAAGAGGTTTTTTTTGATTGTTCAATTTGAGATTAGTTCATCTCAAGCTGATAGTTTAGTTTTGGTAAATGCTTGAGATATAAAATCACACAAAGATTTATTACACAATGAGGTCTCTGGCAACAGTTCCCCAGCTTATACACTAGCCATGGAAATGACAAAATGTTCCTGCCCTTCCAGTTAATTTCAATTCATATCATGGAAGATGAAACAGAGATTGCAAAGCATCTATGTTGGCACCCCCTTCCCAAGAGATAGAAGTCAGTGGACCTAGAGACACCACTTTTTGGTGGACTGATGGCTTGGCATACACTCAGATGAAAAAAAAAAGATATACCTTAATATATATTATATATATATAAATATATATATATATATATTTACACACACACACACACACACACACACACACACAGTATCTCAAAAATATGAGTACACCCCTCACATTTTTGTAAATATTTTCTTCTATCTTTTCATGTGACAACACTGAAGAAATTACACTTTGCTACAATGTAAAGTAGTCTACACACAGCCATTAATGTCTAAACTGCTGGCAACAAAAGTGAGTACACCCCTAAGTGAAAATGTCCAAATTGGGCCCAACTAGCCATTTTCCCTCCCCCAGTGTCATGTGACTTGTTAGTGTTACAAGGTCTCAGGTGTGAATGGGGAGCAGGTGTGTTAAATTTGGTGTTATCGCTCTCACTCTCTCATACTGGTCACTGGAAGTTCAACATGGCACCTCATGACAAAGAACTCTGAGGATCAGAAAAAAAAAATATTGCTGTACATAAAGATAGCCTAGGCTATAAGAAGATTGCCAAGACCCTGAAACTGAGCTGCAGCATGGTGGCCAAGAAAATACAAGATTTTAACAGGATATGTTCCACTCAGAACAGGCCTCGCCGTGGTCAACCAAAGAAGTTGAGTGCACATGCTCAGCATCATATCCAGAGGTTGTCTTTGGGAAATAGACGTATGAGTGCTGCCAGCATTGCTGCAGAGCTTGAAGGGGTGGGGGGTCAGCCTGAATGAATAAGTGACTTGTATAGTGCTACCTATGCAAACTGAATCGCCTCAGGGTGTTTTTTGCCGCCTGTGTCCATCTGTGGTATAGCGCGGTCCTTTGCCCCATGGGGTCCTGACACACTTACAAACACATACATATACAACATACACATATCTGGCCATATCGACAGGATCTAATTAACCTACCAGCATGTCTTTGGAGTGTGGGAGGAAACCGGAGTACCCGGAGGAAACTCATGCAGGCCCAGGGAGAACATGCACACTCCAGGCAGATGGTGTAATGGTCGGGATTTGAATCAGCGACCCTATTGCTGCTAGGTGAAAGTGCTAACCACTACACCACTGTGCTGCCCCTGTCAGTGGTCAGATCATACACCGCACACTGCACTGTATGGCTGTTGTCCCAAAAGGAAGCCTCTTCTAAAGATGATGCACAAGAAAGCCCACAAACAGTTTCCTGAAGACAAGCAAACTAAGGTCATGGATTACTGGAACCATGTCCTGTGGTCTGATGAGACCAAACTAAACTTATTTGGTTCAGATTGTGTCAAGCGTGTGTGGCAGCAACCAGATGAGGAGTACAAAGACAAGTGTGTCTTGCCTACAGTCAGGCATGGTGGTGGGAGTGTCATGGTCTGGGGCTGCATGAGTGCTATTGGCACTACAGTTCATTGAGGGAACCATGAATGCCAACATGTACTGTGACATACTGAAGCAGAGCATGATCCCCTCCCTTCGGAGACTGGGCCGCAGGGCAGTATTCCAAACACACCTCCAAGACGACCACTGCCTTGCTAAAGAAGCTGAGGGTAAAGGTGATGGACTGGCCAAGCATGTCTCCAGACCTAAACCCTATTGAGCATCTGTGGGGCATCCTCAAACGGAAGGTGGAGGCGCGCAAGGTCTCTAACATCTACCAGCTCCATGATGTCCTCATAGAGGAGTGGAAGAGGACTCCAGTGGCAACCCATGAAGCTCTGGTGAACTCCATGCTCAAGAGGGTTAAGGCAGTGCTGGAAAATAATGGTGGCCACGCAAAATATTGACACTTTGGGCCCAATTAAGACATTTTCACTTAGGGGTGTACTCATTTTTGTTGCCAGCGGTTTAGACATTAATGGCTGTGTGTTGAGTTATTTTGAGGGGACAGCAAATTTACACTGTTATACAAGCTGTACACTCACTACTTTACATTGTAGCAAAGTGTCATTTCTTCAGTGTTGTCGCATGAAAAGAATAAAATATTTACATAAATGTGAGGGGTGTACTCACTTTTGTGAGATACTGTATATATATATATATATAAGAATATAAAAATTATTGTTAATAAGTTCGAATTAAATCTGACCAAAGTGATCTCTTTCATTGTCAAAGGAATTGATCACTCACAAGTCAAGGGTAGTTTGAAATGATAAGATCACGATCACAATTACTGATATGTATTTTTTGCTATGTGGTACGACCAGCATGGCATTTTAACACTTGAGATATTCACAGGCTCAGGCATAATACCTTTTAGCTCTATGGGAAAATGCAAAGTTATTTCTTCCATCCATTAGGTATAGAAAAGAATCACCCCCCCCCCCCCCTTAAAATAATAACATTTTGTTGCTTTGCAACCTGAAATGAAGACAGCCACAGTTTTTATTTTATCCAACTGTATTCACTAGTGCAACTTATAAGATTCCAAGTGAAAGAAGATATGGACACTAAGATGTCAGAGAAAAAAAATAAAAAACAGAATCACTGAGTTGGAAAAAGGATCACCCCCTTATGTCAGTACTTTGTTGAATCACCTTTCGCTTTAAAGTGATAATAAAGTCTTGCTTTTTTTTTGGTTTAAAAATAACAAACATGTAATACTTACCTTCCTCTCTGTAATGGTTTTGCACAGAGCAGCCCAGATCCTCCTCTTCTCACGTCCCTCGCCGGCTCTCCTGGCAGAGCCACAGCTGGACCCGACCCCTCTCTCTCCTCATTGGCCCACTGACTTTGATTGACAGCAGTGGGAGACAATGTCTCAGCCAATCCGGAGGAGAGTCCCAGACAGCTGAGGCTCTCGTGCAACATCGCTGGATCAAGATGGGCTCAGGTAAGCATTAAGGAGGCTGAGGGGGGCTGCTGCACACAGAAGGTTTTTTATTTTAATGCATAGAATACATTTAGTGCAGGAAAAAAGCACACGGAACTGCATCTGGTGTGAACTAGCACTAAGATAAAAAACCTTCTGCCTTAAGAACCACTTTAATTCCAGCCTTTAGGGCCAGTTTACATGCAGTCTGGATGCGTTCTAGATGCTTTTCTGCATGTGCGTTATTGATGGGTTCCAGATGCTGGCCAGTGTGTTATATATGTGTTTTGGTGTGTTTTTGATGCAGTCCCGTGCATTTCCCCCCCTCTTTTTTCTTAACCTAGGCCATGTGGGGTTCCAGTGCGTTTAGGTGCATTTTTTATGCATTTTACAGTGTTCCAGTGCAGTCCAGTGCAGGAAAAATGCAGTATGTTCTACTTTTTTTTTCTGAACTGGCACACACTGGAACTGCAAGCACTGGTGTGAACTGTTGGGAAATGTCTCTACTAACTTTGCACATCTAGACTTTGCAATATTTGCCCATTCTTTTTAGCAGAACTGCTTAAGTTCAGTTAAATTTGATGGGGACTGTTTGTAGAATGACCACACAGTAGTTAATAAAGTCTATATGTGCAAAATTAGTAGAGATATCTCCCAACAGACTAAAGGCTGTAATTAAAGCAAAAGGTGGTCCAACAAAATACTGACATAAAGGGGGTGAACCTTTTTCCAACTCAGTGATTCTGTTTTTTTTTTTTTTTCCTGGCATGTTGGTGTTATATGTTTCACTTGATGAGAAGTTTTGCAGGTCTGCACAATTTTTAACTTGTGGCTTCAGCATGTTTGCATTAAAAAAAAAAAAAAAAGGGGGGGGGGGACTTTAGTAAAATAATTTTCTACTTTACCCATTCCAATCCCCTACTCTCTTGATAATTAAACACAGAGATGTACTTTTATACAACATTACGGACTGCTGTTTTAACACTCTGAGCTATACCCCATTTTTTGATAACATTTCTTACAAACAATGGTGGCCAGCCAGTTCTTCACTCTAATCATCTGGGGTTATTGCATGTTCATTCTATCACTCATTGCTCCGTTTTAGCTTCAGTTGTACCATTCCTCACCTGCTCTGGCTTATGCTGTTGAACACAGTTGTAGATCTGACTTAATCCAGCTCTGGTCAATACAAAGGAGGCCTGCTCATTGATCAGTGTGTCCAGGTGAGCTTCAATCTTGATAAAACAAAGGAAAACAAATCTGTACAGTTTCTTGCTGTCATTGTATTCAAACTGTGCAGCTCTTGCCTAAAGGGCTTTTCATTACAGCAAAGGACATTAGCCTCTTTGAGAACCATGGACTTATGCCGTGTACACACAGCCGGACTTTTCGACCAAACTTGTCCGACGGAACGAATCTGTCGGACAATTCAACGGTGTGTGGGCTTCATCGAACCTGCAGCGGACCTTTTCTGTCGAAAATGTGACGGACTTTTGATTTAGAACATGTTTCAAATCTTTCCGACGTACTCGAGTCCGGTCGAAAAATCAGTTCGTCTGTATGCTAGTCCGATGGACAAAAACCGACACTAGGGCAGCTATTGGCTACTGGCTATGAACTTCCTTATTCTAGTCCGGTCGTACGTCATCAAGGTCAAATCCGTCAAACTTTGGTGTGATTGTGTGTAGACAAGTCCGATTCGACGGAAGTCCGTCGAAAAGTCCGAGGTGATTCAGTCCGTCGAAAGTCCAGTCGTGAGTACACAGCATTAGGCAATAATCTCAAGATTTAGGTCTTAAATTTACATCCTATAATCCTATAATTAACTACATACCAAAGAACTGAAAGAGAAACAGTGTGGATTCTATATTCCTGCACCGTGCTGTGATCCTTACATATTTTAGGTACTAGGGGCAGAAGGAGGGGGTGTTTTGGCAGAGTGCACAAGAAAAGCCCCCAGGCAGTGAGCTCATATTTAGTAGAATTAGCTTCAGGTGACACCAGAAGCTCTAAAGCAATAAGAGTTTAACTCCGGTGTCATCCTCTGTCTACATACAGTACTGTGACCATAAATACAGTAAATATTATTTGCTAATCACAAAAGTTGCTGAAAAAGGTTTAGCTACAGTCACAATTTTTTCCACCCAAGTCATTGTGCTAGGAAAAAATGAACAAATTAAACTTGCCTGAAACTGCAGCATCTCCAGACGCTTGTCAGTAAATTCAAACAAAGCAAGTGTTGTCTTCATTACATAAAGGCAATTGACCAAGTATGTGGCCATGTCAGCTGTCCCCAGGTTGCTGGCAGACACTGTACACATCTGTAGCAGAGGGTCCAGGATGCATGACAGCACCTAGAAGGAAGTTCAGGACACACAAAGCAGAACATCATGTTACCATTTCTGAGAAGGCAATTGATTCCCAATTACACTTGAGCACAATGTTCTCTTCACATGTACGTGATACCACAGCTGGCCAGACACATGATGCACAGCCTGGTATCAGTACATACAGTGGTGTAAGAAATAGGTTACACAGTAAATTATCTGAAAAGATTAACACATCAAGATGAAAAAGATCGCCATGCTAAATGCAGTCATCAATACATTTAACATTTACATATTACATTTTTTTATTATCTAGTATTCAGCAAAGTTTTGATGAACACAGCAAACTGCTTTCAGCACAAAAATCAATTGCGTTTATGGTGAATGGGCATTCTAAATGCAGTAATCCTAAATTTTCTGTAAAGCCCAAGCATTTTTTTTCCTTTTTAGCTTTTAATAGCATAAAGAAGAGTTAGAACATTTTATCGCTGTGTGTGTCCCTGCTGGGGTGAGTAATTCCCTCTATTTGTCCTTGTGACCATCGTCAATAAGACTAAAAGTGATGGAAAATCCTAAATTTTGAGTGGTCAAGGAAATGAAATCTTCCAATAGGGGCAATTGTTGTGGAGGCAACTTATTGGCTGAGGATTTTCTTCATTTCGTGTTGTGTTTACAGAACAGAAGTGAAAGTAACATCCACCCCCCTACATAGGACATTACACTATGCAGAGCTAAATAAAAGTTTTGGCTATAGATACAGAGTCATGTGAACAGAATTTATTTACCTGGACAAAGTCGGCTTGTCGTGCATCCAGAGGAACCACAGAGGAGTCATGAGAAACCAAAACTTCCCGTAGTAGGGTCAGTGTTTGATTCAGGGCAGAACTTGGACCTAGATCCACTGGAGGCAACTCCACCTTGAAAGATATAACATAAGGCAGTTTTCTTATTCATTGCAAATTTTTCTATATTGACATAAAAGCCACAAGATATATCAGATTTCATAACTAATATTGGGTACATAACACATCAAACAGAATGCAGTTATAAAATTACATGTTGAGCAATGGAAGATGCAAGCTCTCTGAAAAAGTCAAAGAACATTATAATCAACAAGTGTCATTGCACAGCCTTATAATCTTGTACTTGCTGCTTGTAAAGTATAGATCAATCAATCATAGTAGAAAGAAATTCACAACTATGGAGAAGGAAAACAAGGGTTACTACTGTACACTCAAATAGTTGATGTCAGAATGTACCCTGAAAAATACATCTAGTAACATCCCTTCTTTCCTTTACACCAGAGTTTTTTTTTATGGCTCTGCAGTACTCTGAAATACTGACAACTTAAACAATATACCAACTTGTGAGACAGTAGTACAACTACAGAAGCTTAGAATTCTAAAACGCAACAAAAAAGTTGTAAAAACTAGAGAGACAATTTACCACCTTGTGTTATCAAGGTAGATTCATTTAATAGTATAGCCAAGATTTAAAGAGGAGGTTCAGCCTGGGTGAAAAAAATGACGCTTACCTGTCCAGGGAGCCCACGATGTCGGCACCCCAGCCGATCTTCGGGTGCTGCCCCCACCAATCCTGGTAAGGGAACCAGGCAGTGAAGCCTTTTGGCTTCACTAACGCCCCCTACTGTACATGCGCAAAGCGGCAGGGGAAGGAGGAGGGGCCCCGTCTCCCGGAAGTGGGGAAGGGGACCTGTTATAAACAGGGCTGTGTTCCCCCCTTAAAGGTGCCAAATGTGACACCGGAGAGGGGGAGGAAGCGGAAGTTCCACTTTTGGGTGGAACGCCGCTTTAATCATCGTACACATGATAAAAATATCGGACAAACGATCGTCCGTTTTCTTTTTTTGCATGCTAGTCTCATATTAAAAATGAAGAGGTTACTACAGTTAAGAATATTCTCGTAAGACAGGATACAACTTTAGAAGTGATGTAATATATTGTATTGTAATGCATTCTTTCATTTCCGAGCATGCATGGTCTTGGTCACACAGTTTTTTTCCCCACAAATACTATACTAATTACATGAAAATTGTTCTGTTATCGTACGAGAAGAATTTTTGTATTTGTCCCTTTGTATATTTTAGCATGAACTGTCGTGATTGTCTCTCGAAAGTCGTGTACTAACGAATAGATTATGGATCGATCCCTCCGAATAAGTTTTTTACTTTCAATATTCTCATCGTGTGTACAGGCCTAAACTGTAGACCTAATCAACTTACACAAATCTGTTTTATTGTACTTTCCGATTATCATATCTAATAAACAACGCAATTATTCAGTGATGATACTCATCGCTGCACATTTCCAGCTTGTAGGAGCCAATATTTACGAACAAAAGTTAAAGGAAAATAAGAGCTAAGAAACCAATCACAGGAAATCAAATACCACACACAATGGGGTTGATGTATTAAGGGTAAATCTCCTGTGCACAGCAAGTGCAGTTGCCCTAGATCTGAGGGGAACATGCAAGGAAAATAAAAAAAACTAAGTTTTTGCTTGCACGTGATTAGATGATAGAAATCAGCAGAGCTTCCCCTCAGTTCTAGAGGAACTGCACTTGCAGTGCACTTCTAGTGCACAGTATATTTTCCTTTAGTAAGTCAACCTCAATTTCCATTATAGAAATGTATAATATGTAATATTTAAGGGGCTTTTATTAAACCCCTTACATCCATATATGGCTATGCATACACAACAGTATAATCACTGAAACTTTACACAGAATGTTGTCTACATACAGTATGTACTGTATGTGTATATTTCTGTTTATTTTTATGTATTTATTTTATTATTGACATATTGCCATCATAAGGCCCCTTTCACATAATAGACCCGCTCAGATGCGCCTGTCCGTTTTTCAGGCGGTCCGAGCAGGCCACCCATTGACTTGTATGGGCAGGCAGATATCAGCAGAGATGTGTCCGCTGACACCAGCCTGCCATCCGATCAGACAAGATCTGCTGAAAACAGAACGTATTGCCATCCGTCCAACGGATCCGATCCGATGAGAACGGACAGGCGGATCCGTTTTCACCCAGGCCTCTGACAGGTCCAACCCTGCACAGTGAGCAGAGACGGACCTGTCATCCGCCAGCTCAGTGGGCATCAATGGAGCAATGCCCAACTGAGCTAGCGGAATCTGCTGAGTGAATCGGCCCCGTGTGAAAGGGGCCTTAGACTGCAGGGGCATCTGCAGGTTGAAGCTTATTTTGTGAATTAAGCCTACAGCCTGTGTGCTACTGCTGCGTCTTGGCTGATACATGACTGGGAATTCTAATTAGTTCCCAGATTGTTAATAGAAACTGAAACTGTCTGCTGCACCCAGCATCATGCAGGGAAATGTTACTGTATAGAACATTGATGGGAAGAGGTTAAACCATTTATAAATTATAAAGCAACCAGAAAAAAAAAATCTTGTTTCTATACCTAAACAAAGCAAAAAGGAGAAACAATTTTTTGGTAAATGTAATTTTCTCATAAAAGGATTTTAAATGAATGCCCCACCTATTGAGCTTTTAAAGCACCTCATGATTTTGAAGAACCGGAACTCCTGTCCAAGGTGCATCATTTAACCTCTGAGCCTCATCAGACCATGGCTGATGGCGTCAGTCAGCATTAAATAACAAAGACAGCTGAGGAGTATTCACTTATAAAACAGACAGCAAATAGTTTATATACATATACAGTATATACTGTATATATGTTTTCTTTATGTTGCCTACCAATTTTTTTTTTTCATAAATCAGGTAATTAAAAAATATGTAAAAATGTAAATATTTAATCATTGCAGCATATAGTCATCAGATGATTATCTCCAAAGAACAGCTTTCCTGGGTTTCGAAAAACAGCTATGCTAAAGATACATAAAAGCAGGAGAAATCAGATTACACTAAATTATTAAAATTACATATCCCTTCCCTGTATCCTTACAAAAAACTAAAATTTGATTTTGTCTGGCTGAGTCATTTATTTACATTTACCCTGTATTAAATGTTTTCTGTAAATTAAATATTTTTTTACAATGAAACAATTTAAATAAGGCCAAAGCTATTTTGGCTATACTTCTCTAGGTCACAGGAATGAAGTTCGTTCAGCACTCCTGTGACCCATTTACAGCCGACAGCGGGCTAAAGCCTGACAGTCACTGGCTCTCCGCTCACCGACGACTGAGAGCCGAGTGATCAGCGGTCTTAGATCTCGCAGTTCTCAGTCTTTTCAGCGGCAGGGGGCAGATACTGCATCCACCTATCGTAGGTGAGTATAAATGTATTTTTTCTGAAACCTGAACCTAAGAAATAAGCAATGAGTTTATAATTACATAAGCTAAAAATGTTAGAGCAATATAACTTTAAAAAGTTTTAAAAACTCATTATACTTTCCTAGTATATTAGAGTTACATACGCAAGCATTTGAGGATAACATTGAATAATATGGAATTCCAGCTTAAATTAAAAATATCAATTACCTTTCTAAAATTAAATATACATAGTTTAGATGGTTTATAAGGTTGAAAAAAAGACACCGGCCACTCCAGTTCAGTGTGTGTGTGTTTGATTTTATTCTCAAACAATTCCCATAGCCCTGTATATTCTGCTTCCTGAAGAAGACAGCTAAAAGGTTTTTAGAATTTGCCAACACTCTTAGCTAGTAGCACTTCCTGGCAGAGGGAGCTCCACTTTTTATAGCTATAGCAGACTTGGTCCGGCGGTCTTTCCGGCGGACTACCTGAACAGACGGACTTGCCTACACACGACCGGACACGACCGGACTTTCCGGCAGGCTAGGTCCGCCCGTCTTTCCGACAGACTTTCGCCGGAGTTACGGCGGACTTTCAGAATGAACGGACTTGCCCACACACGGACAAGTCCGTTAATTTTGAACGTGACTCAGGTACGACGGGACTAGAAAAGGAAGTCAATCTTGCCGCTTTTATCGGCGAGATTGACACCTTGCGAGCCCCGTCGCGGGGCATACCAGGCCCTTAAGTCTGGTATAGATTTTAAAGGGAACCCCCTACGCCGAAAAAAACGGCGTGGGGTCGCCCTTAGAATCCATACCAGACCCCGATCCGTGACGGCATAAGGGGGCATGGTCGTAGTGTGTTTTATTATTGACACTTTTTCCCTAGGTAAATAGGTAGGGGTACCATGTACCCCATACTCATTCACATAGGGTGGGGGGCCGGGATCTGGGGGCCCTCTTATTATAGGGGGCTCCCGGATTCCGAAAAGCCCCCCGCCCGCAGACCCCGATAACCAACGGCCAGGGTTGTCGGGAAGAGGCCCTTGTCCTCATCAACATGGGGACAAGGTGCTTGTGGTGGGGGGGCCCCGCAGGGTGCCCCCTCCCCCAAAGCACACACCCCCCCCATGTTGAGGGCATGCGGCCTGGCACGGTTCGGGGGGGGGTGCTCGCTCGTCCCCACCCCCTTTCCTGACCGACCGGGCTGCGTGCTCGGATCGGGGTCTGGTATGGATTCTAGGGGAGACCCCACTCCGTTTTTTCGGCGTAGGGGGTTCCCTTTAAAATCCATACCAGACCTAAGGGCCTGGTATGCCCCGCGCTCGCCGCAATAGGAAAATTTGTTTTTCCTATTGCAGCGAGCGCGAGATGCAATACCCTGCCCTTGCGTCGTATCTGGTCCGTCGGACCAGCATACAGACGAACGGCTTTCCGTCAGGAACTGAGTCCGACGGAAAGATTTAAAACATGTTTCAAATCTAGGTCCAGCGGACTTTTGGGGAAAAAAAGTCCGCCAAAGCCTACACACGATCGGATTGTCCGGCGGACTCTGGTCCGGAAAGTCTGCTCGTGTGTACGCGGCATAAGGTAAACCTTTCTTCTAACTTCCAAGCATGGCCATGTGTCCTCTTCCGGGAATTTAGTGTAAACAGTTTATTATAATTACTGAAGTCACCTTTGATATATTTGTACATTGTAATCATATCCCCTCCTAGGCGCCTCTTTTCCCGAGTGAACAACTATAATCTCATGTAATTGATCCTCAAAGCTGAGGTCCTCCATAACCCTTATTAATCTTGTTGCCTGTGGCTGAACTCTCTTTAATTTAACGTCTTAAGTCTTGAGAACTGGTGACTAAATCTGAACTTTATTTTCAAGATGAGGCTGAACCAATGTTTTGTAAAGGAGTAGAAAAATTACTTTTTAATGCATGAGTGTTTAGCTAACTTTGTCAGCTGCAGCTTGGCATTGCATGATATTGCTAAGTCTGTGATCTTCAAGAACCCCTAGATTCTTTTCCATTACGGATTCTCCCAGGGGAACCCTTCCTAACATGTATTTTGCATGTGTATTTTACATTTCCCAATACTGAACCTCACCTGCCATGTAGCTGCCCAAGCCCCTATTTTGTCAAGGTCTTCCTGTAAAGATGCTAACCCTGTGCCACTGCTATTTCCCTGCATAATTTGGTATCATCCCCAACACTGAAATCAAGCTTGATTCCAACTTCTGTATCATAAAGTAGAACTTTACCAATAAGAGTTTGATAACAATTATTGCGATTTAACAAAAGAACATACAGTCATGGCCAAAAATATTGGCACCCCTGCATTTCTGACAGATAATGCACCACTTCACCCAGAACATTGTTGCAATTACAAATGTTTAGGCATTCTCATGTTTATTTCTTTTGTTTGTATTGGTATGAAAAAAAAAGTGGAGGAACAAAAAGCCAAATCTGACACATGCCACACAAAACTCCAAAAATGGACTGGACAAAATTATTGGCACCTTCAGTTTCATATTTGGTAGCACACCCCTTGGAAAAAAATAATTGAAATGAATTGCTTCCTGTAGCCATCAATGAGTTTCTTACACCTCTCGACTGGAATTTTGGACCACTCTACCTTCGCCAACTGCTCCTGGTCTCACAGAATGTGAGGGTTCCTTTTCTCAACTGCTGTTTTGAGATCTCTCTACAGGTGCTCTATGGTATTTAGATCTGAACTCATTGCTGGGCAGTTCAGTACTCTCCAGCCCTTTTTCTTGAACCATTTCTCTGTGCTTTTTGACGTACGCTTTGGGTTGTTGTCCTACTATAAGACCCATGACTTCTGACGGAGACCCAACTTTCTGACACTGGGCCCTACATTGCACCCCAGAATTCTTTGGTAGTCTTCAGATTTCATAATGCCATGCACACGGTAAAGACATCCAGTGCCTGAAACAGCAAATCAACCCCAAAACATCAGTGAACCTCCACCATGTTTGACTGTAGGGACTGTATTCTTTGGTTTTAAAGGCCTCATTTTATTTCCTGAAAAAACAGTAGAATGATGGGCTTTACCAAAGAACTGTAATTTTGTTTCGTCTGTCCACGGCACATCCTCCCAAAAGGATTTTGGTTTCCTCGGGTAGGTTTTGGCAAACTCTTTGATCAATTTTTCTCTTGCGTCCACATCCAAGGAGATTAGCAACAGTGCTAGGGGCTGTAAAATTCTTGACAATGTTGTGCACAGTGGACACAGGAGCATTAGGATCTCTGGAGATGGACTTGTAACCTTGAGATTGTCCATGCTTTTCCACAATTTTTGTTCTCAAATCCTCAGACAATTCTTTGCTGCTTTTTCTCTTCTCCATGCAGCACATCTACAAACAATTGGATATTTTTATGGCATTTTAATTTTTTTTTTTTCTTACTAGTAATGTCGGAGATCAGCGATTTTTAGCGGGACTGCGACATTGCAGTGGACAAATCGCCAGGAGTGATCAAAGGGTTAAGTGTGTCCCTAGGGGATGTTTTCTAAATGTGTTGGGTGTGGACTCACTACATGAAAACAGAGGCTCCCCCTTCTGGCTTTTGCATGAAATTACGTACAGGTACGTCATTTCACGCAATAGAGCCGACCTGCTGCAGTATATGTACTGTGGCTGGTCGGCAAGTGGTTAATATGACATTTTTGTGAAAAAAACACATTTTATTTAATTTCTTAATTTTCCAAAGAAAAAATTACAACTTCAAAAAGGGCGCCACGCCTCTTACTAAATTCTTTGTACTGTCTAGCTTCCAAAAATGAGTCATTTTGGGGTATTTGTACTGTCCTGGCATGTTAAGGTCTCAAGAAGTGAGATAGGCTATCAGTACATTAGGATTGATCGATTTTCAATGACTGGCACCATAGCTTGTAGACGCTATAACTTTCACACAGACCAAATAATATACACTGATTTGAGTTATTTTTACCAAAGAAATGTAGCAGTTATAAATTTTGGTCCAAATGTATGAAGAAAAATTACTTATTTGCAAAATTTTATAACAGAAACAAAGAAAAACACATTTGTTTTCAAGATTTTTGGTCTTTTTTCATTTGTGGTGCAAAAAATAAAAAACCCAGTGGTGATTAAATAACACCAAAAAAACCTCTATTTATGTGGGAAAAAAAATGATAAAAATGTAATATGGGTACAGTGTTGCATGACAGTAATTATCATTCAAAGTGTGACAGCACTGAAAGCTGAAAATTGGTCTGGGTAGGTAGGGTATGAAAGTGCCCAGTATTGAGGTGGTTAATGTACTTACTTAACAGTAATGTGCTGTTTTCCCATTAAGGTGCTATACAAGGAACGTACTGGGTGTTCCACCAAATTCTTCATTTAAAAAGTAAATGAAATCAAAAATACTTAATTTCTAGCTATTTTAGTCAGACCTAAATATTAAGCGGAAAGCCAAAACCAGAGTTTACAAGCTTTATATGGCATCAACATCATGCAATGTAAGGGTGAAAACATCATTCTATTGCTGGCTTAAATTAAAGCCAAAATATGCCTGAACACGACACAGAACAAGACTGAAGACTAGGAACAGCTCGTTCAGAGCACAATCAATACCAGTAATACCAGTAATACTAGAGAGATGCTCGCTTTGTGTCATCAGCTAGAGTAACACCTAACACACACTGTATATGTTTAAAAAAAATTAAATCAGCTAATACAGTGAAAACTTTAAAAGCTGTGAATTTTATTAGTCTCCAAAAGTTAAATAATACAATACAATGCTTCAAAAAATTTTATGTTTTAACATTTTCATTACAATGCTACTTTCATTAAAGTGTTTCTAGAGGCATTATATATATATATATATACCAATGTTTCGTTATAATTTTTTAACTCTGTTTATTCATAAATAAAATTTGTTTACTACTATATTATTTTTGTACATTTTGGTACATTTTTTAAAAGACATTACTAAGTGCCTTAAAAGTCCACTCAGGAGAACTCCTCTTATCTGTGTCTTGAATATTGGATGTGGCACTATCTTAAACCTAGGCTTGCCTCTCGCTCTCTCTTTTCCTCTATTTACTAATTAGGTGACTTCTGAAAGCAATTGGTTCCAGTAGATTTTAGTTAGGGATATCAGAGTAAAGGGGCTGAATTCAAATGCACGGCACACTTTTCAGATATTTATTTTAAAAAAAAATTGAAAACCATTTATCATTTTCCTTTCACTTCATAATTATGTGCCACTTTGTGTTGGTCTATTACATAAAATCCCAATAAAATGCATTTACGTTTTTGGTTGTAACATGACAAAATGTGGAAAATTGTAAGGGGTGTGAATACTTTTTCAAGGCATTATAAATATAAGCATCTTCCTTCTGGTATAGAGCTTAGAATGGGAGTGGAACTGGTTTAAAATTAGATTTAGACCAGACTTCCACTTGTGTTACTAAACCTAAAAACGTTTTTCTACCTTAATGCATTGTTTGCATCAAAGGTAAAAAACTTTTTCAGTTTCTCTGTGCCCCCCTTCCCCTGTGTGAAGGGGAAGAGAGGGGAGAAGAGATCAGCGCTGTGCACGGCTGCATCCATTCTCCACTCTTTTCCTCTTTACACAGCATTCAAGCAGCAGCAGGTTCCATTGGCTGTTGTCAATCAGATGCAGTAAAGAGGAAGTGGGTGGCAGGCCTAAGTCCCGCTGTGTAAGTCTATGGAGAGCGGCTCCATAGACACACAGGTTGGGAGTGTGCAGACTACGCTCTCCCCATAACCAGCGGCTGGCAATGGTAGGCCTAAGAAGAAGAGGAGAAGCCAAGATAGCCGCCAGGGACCCCAAAAGAAGAGGACCGGGGCCACTCTGTGCAATACCTTTGCACAGAGCAGGTAAGTATAACATGTTTGTAATTTTAATTTAAAAAAATATTTGACTTTAGTAACACTTTAAGCATTTGAATGATTTTTTTCATGAATAACGGTTAAGGGTGGGTGGCATTAGTAAAATAAATGAGTAGTATAAAAAGGTAAAAATACAAATGCATATACATATAAAAAAGTATGCAATACATATGCATATAACAATAGTAAGAATTAGTAAAATGATACCCATTTCTAAGTAAAACATGTAGATTACCCTTCTCGTATCCCAAAGCCTGCTATTATGTGAGTTGTGTGCATGGAGATATCCTGGTTGGTTGTCATAAACATAAAGGAAGAGGAATTGGGAAATGAACAGAGAGCATAAGCACAGGGCCTTCTTTAATATTGAAAAAACAAGACGATGGAGGCGCCTCTGGGTGCAGACTGTATAACAGTTTTAATGGTAAAAGCAGCAAAGATGTAAACTTACATTTAAGCAGAACAATAAAAGCATGAAAGGTCCCAAGGGCAACCGTGGTATCAGTGAGGTCAATCTCTCATAGCCATGGATATGAATCCTCTGTGATCGTCTCTGGTACGCCGGGTGTAATCCAGCCGTCAGCGATGAATGGACATCAGAGTGAGGCTTGGATCCAGACGAGGGATAGTGACGTCACAGATTGTGCGACGCGTTTCTCAAGCCGGCTAGCCGTGTCAAGCTCAAGAGCCCTTGGGACCTTTCATGCTTTTATTGTTCTGCTTAAATGTAAGCTTACATCTTTGCTGCTTTTACCATTAAAACGGTTATACAGTCTGCACCCAGAGGCGCCTCCGTCTTCTTGTATTTTCAGTGTCTTGAGAATATGGGTTCTGCTGCCACCAGACAGCTGCTGTGAGCATGGACTTTTTTCACCATCCCCATACCCTTCCTCCATTCCTCTCCCCCATCTGGTTTATCTACATTATTATTGGCAGATTAAATTTATAATTGCCACTATCATGGACGTTATTATAATTATACTTACTTTCCATGGTTACATTTAACAGACTTATCTTTGCATGTTCCTATTTTAACAGCAATTGTTGTTCTCATATATTGGATTATTGCTTTTAGTTTTTGCGCCTTACTTGTTTGACCGTCTTTAATATTGATTGGACCCTGGGTAAATATTTTCTTGGGCCCACCCCTCCCGCCCCCCCCCTTCCATGCAATTTCCTTCTTCACCTGCTTTGAGACATACAAAAAATAGCAGTTTACTGAATCAGATCAGGCAGCATTTGCGATTGGTTGCCAGAGGTTACAGTGTAACATTACCGCTCACTGACTGGCTGCTAGAGGTTACAGCACACATTATGGCTTAATGATTATTTGCTAGAGCTTACAGCACATGACTTCTGCTTGTTGATTGGTTGCTAGAGATTACTGTACATCAATACTGCTCACTGATTGGTTGCTAAAGGTTACTGGACATCCTTACTACTCACTAATTGGTTGCTAGAGCTTACTGCACATTATTACTGCTCACTGATTGGTTGCTAGAGGCTAGTGTACATCATTACTGCTCACTGATTGGTTGCTAAAAGTTACAGCACATCATCTCATCACTGCCTGCACACCATGGACTTTGGGAGCTGAGGGGACCCATCCAGAAACAGAAACCTCCTAGGGAACCTAGGACTCCTGGGATCAGTGGCAACGCTGGGGGGGATTAGTTAGGAGGCGGTATACTGTGGCAAATTCTAAATAACGTAGCGCAAAGGTGGAAATCTTTGGCAAGTATATAGTGGTGGATTTTACACTGACTACCAATGTAATAGGGAATTTAAAATGACCACCAATAGGAGGGGGGATTTACACTGACCACCAATGTGAGGGGGAATTAGTATTGACCACCATTTAACAGGGATTTTTCACCACCCACCAATATAAAGAGGGATTTCTACACTGGCACCAATGTAAGGGGGAATATACAATGACCTCCATGTAAGGGGGAATTTACACTGAGGCCCCTTTCACACGGGACGGATCCGTGTTGATCCGACCCATGAACATCCGCTGGTCAGCGGGAATCGCTCCATTTTTCCCAGCTGAGCCGGCAGTGACAGGGCAGGGCGGGACCTGCACACTGTGCAGGGACCGCCCTGTCAGATCTCCGCTCTCCCCTATGGGGGATCGGATGAGCACGGACCGTCTGTCCGTGTTCATCCGATCCGCTCTGCAGACGGATAGAAAAATAGGATTTTCTTCTGTCCGCAGAATCGGACGAGAGCGGGGACGGATGATATCGGGTGTCAGCGGGTGTTCATCCGCTGACACCCGCTATCCCACAGGGATGCAAGTATGTCCGTATTTCATTAGAAAACGGATGTATGAAATACGGACATACGGTCCGCACATGTGAAAGGGGCCTTAGTGCTAACCATTGTCGAGGAGCTTTGTACTGACCACCAATGTAAGATGGCACTTCTACACCGACCACCAATGTTAGGGGGGATTTACACTGACCACCAATGTAAAGGGGGATTTACACTGACCACCAGTGTAAGGGCAATTCTGCACTTACCACCAATGTAAAGGGAAATGTACACTGATCACCAATTTAATGAAGTATTTACACTGACAACCAATGTAATGGGGGATTTTACATCAACAACCAATAAAGGGGTATTTCAACGCTGGCCACCAATGTAAGGGGGGATTTACACTCACCACTTATTTAAAGGGGGCTTCTACATGGACCACCAATGTAAGGAAGTATTTGAAACTCACCACAAATGCAAGTTGTTTTTTTTTTAACCGATTACCAATATAAAGGAGGAGTTTCTACACTGGCCACCCATGTAATGGGGATTTACACTGACCACTAATGTAATAGGAGCATTCACAGTAACCACCAATGTAAGGAGGGATTTACACTGACCACCAATCTAAGGGGAACCTTCACACTGGCCACTAGTGTGAATGAAAGGACTGTACACCAAGCCCCAATGTAATGAGAAGATTTACACTGACCACCACCGTAACTGAGACATTTAGCCTGCGTTCACATTTTTGTGTGTCGGGAATGCATGCAAAATTGCTTTCCTGACACCATAGAAACGTGTTGCCCTTTAGCAGATACACAGAAGTGTCATTGTTTATGATACCCTCACGCATCTGCTGAGATGTGCATATTCACATGCATCAAAATTAACGGAGCATGTTATTTTAAAAAAGGGTTCCACCTTCAATTTGCTTACCTTTACAGAATAGGCTGATTTTAGGCTTAATGACCACAGTTGTAGGCAGGACTTTCATGCATGCCCCTTTACCTCCCCAGTGGGCAGCATTCAGCAGAAGTGATGGTGGATTTGACCTCAGGGGGGCATTATATAAATATGAATGCCGCCTCTATTAACATATCAAAGCGCCGCTCTGCTGCTACAGGTATTTACATATCAGTGTAGGTTATTTACATGTAAACAGAGTCTGCAGGTGAGTCATCTGTACATGGCAACAGAGCAAAGCTGGGCAGCAATAGTAACAGTAACTTCACACTGAGATATCAGGACACAGCACGGAACAAAATCTTCAAGGGACAAGAGAATTTAAACGGAGATAATTGGCAAGTATGAGGCAGCTGCTTTGGGCCCCACAACAATGATGGGGCCCAGGGCAGCTGCCCCTTTCGCCCTGCCTTAAAGACGGCCCTGCATAAGCATGAAGTGAAGTGGTAGAAAGCAACTGAACCATGTGGCGAGATATAGAAAGCTATTTCAAGAATGCCAGATAGTACACTCAGGTTATAAATCTGTGCTAAAGCTACCTAGATTGAGACAGGCTAGGTAGAGGGGCAGTCAGAGCAAAAGAAAGAGTACATAAGACTCAGAGGAGCAGTGATGGAGAAGAAGACTGGTGGCCCATGGGCAGCATGTGAGAGAGTAGCTGAAGGTTAAAAGGGCAAGCAGAGAGAGCGACAGAGCGTCAAAAATACTATATGCACTGCAACAGAATAGTTTGTGCAGCAAATGCCCGCTGCATTTCAAATAAATGCCAAACATAGTTTATCGGGCCCAGAGTGGATTAATTGCATTCTTTAATCATAACCTGGGAACAAAAATTGAAAATAAGGAACTGTTTTACCTGCTCAAATATCTGTAATGTAACAAACACATACCTGTAATCTTGTAATCCAGGGAGGGGTTAGAATCCCTGTCAGGTTTTTAGTGCTACCTGGAACTTATTAGAGAGATTCCCTAATCACATGCAACTACCTGGATGAGTGGTGACATGACAACAGCAGTGGCACCGGCCACCAATTTAAAAAGAGATCAAATATGCCCATGCAGCCGCTGGCTGCAGATAACTGCACACAGCATTTGTATGGGCAAAGTTTCTTTGCGAGCCATCTACTCACCCACGTGAATGGTTCCAACCATAGATCACCTAATGTCTGTAAATAGCTTTGTGTGATTCTAATCAACAAACTACATAGAAGAAGGGAGACAATGCATAACAGTTGACAGGCAAATGTCAGATTTCAGATGACTTATCATTCTAAAGATTTTCCTCTAGATATTTCCTAGGTTGATCACCATAATATTCATCATTATAAATGCAGCAGTTGTGACTCTATTGCACCACAGCTTTATATATAAGCCTCTATTTGTTATAATAATGTATAATGTAGCCCCCAGAACGTACAGAAAATTAGTTCACTTTAGGATAGTCACTGTCTAAGATGCCAGTCAGAAAAACCAATACATGTCAAACCAAAATGGATCAATATTTAGATACACACACAGTTCATTACGATTTTAATAATTTTTACTACATAGTACAAGATACACAAGACAAGTATATGCACCATTGTGAAGCAGTATCTATCCTTACCTTGTCCATCAGTTTACTTGCATGTAAGGTCAGACTGTTGAGAAATATCTTTTTGCTCAATAAATGCATTTCTTCTATTGTAGTCAGCAGTGTAGAGGCACTTGTGCCAACAATTCCACTAGAAGAGACAACAGACACAGAGTAGATAGAATAGGCTTAGAATGGGCTGGTAGTAGATATACGTTTAGCTAGTGTTTGATTGAACGTCCACTTTAAGAAGAGACTCAGCAAATACAAAATAACTATATACATTAGCAGGATATGTAACATGTGGTAATATATAGATAGGAAGAACTACTAAAAAAAGTGAAACTTGATGTGTTTTGTGGGTAGAGATTGTATGATATCTTTAATGTAATGTATGGCAACCTATTGTTTGAAGAATATGATGTAACATGTCAATATGCTCAATAAAAAACTTTGTTAAAAAAAAAAAAAAAATGTGGTAATATACTTGTACAGTATATGTAGTAAAAATGTTTTATAACCACTGAGAGTTGCCATATGGAGCAGGGGCGTATCATCAAATCACTGAGCCGTGTGCAAGATCTCAAGTGGGCCCCCCTTGTAGGGTACAAAAACTGCGGTGCACAGCAGCTAAAAGTGGGTGTGGTTTAAACTGCTAAATATTGGGCATGGCTTAAAGGGGGTGTGGTTAAAGAGAGTGAGATTACCTACACAGTGCAGAACGTGGTAATGTTAATGAGAGAAAAAGGGGGAGCAGGTGAGAAAGGGGGGAGCAGGTGAGAAGGGGGGGAGAGGGTGAGAAAGGGAGGAGGGAGAGAGAGAGAGAGAGAGAGAGAGAGAGAGAGAGAGAGAGAGAGAGAGAGAGAGAGAGAGAGAGAGAGAGAGAGAGAGAGAGAGAGAGAGAGGAGGAAAGAGAGAGAGGAGGAAAGAGAGAAGGGGGGAGAGAGAGAAGGGGGGAGAGAGAGAAGGGGGGAGAGAGAGAAGGGGGGAGAGAGAGAAAGGGGAGGGGAGAGAGAAAGGGGAGGGGAGAGAGAGGGGGGATAGGGGGGAAGAGAGAGGGAAAAAGAGAGAGAGAAAGGGGGAGAGAGAAGGGGGGGAGAAGTGGGAAGAGAGAGAGAAAGGGGGGGAGAGAGAGAAGGGGGGAGGATGGAGAGAAAGGGGGAGGAGAGAGAGAGAGAAAGGGGGGGAGGAGAGAGAGAGAGAAAGGGGGGGAGGAGAGAGAGAGAGAGAGAGAGAGAGAGAGAAAGGGGGAGGATAGAGAGAGAGGAGAGGAGTATAGAGAGAGAGGGGAGGAGTATAGAGAGAAAGGGGAGAAGGATAGAGAGAAAGGGGAGGAGGATATAGAGAAAGGGGAGGAAGATAGAGAGAGAGGGGAGGAGGATAGAGAGAGAGGGGAGGAGGATAGAGAGAGAGGGGAGGATAGAGAGAAAGGGGAGGAGGAGAGAGAGAGAAAGGGGAGGAGGAGAGAGAGAGGAAGGGGAGGAGGTGAGAGAGAGAGGAGGAGGTGAGAGAGAGAGAGGGGGAGGTGAGAGAGAGAGAGGAGGAGGTGAGAGAGAGGAGGTGAGAGAGAGAGAGGAGGAGGTGAGAGAGAGAGAAAGGGGAGGAGGAGAGAGAAAGGGGAGGAGGAGAGAGAAAGGGGGAGGAGAGAGAGAGAAAAGGGGGAGGGAGAGAGAAAGGGAGGAGAGAGAAAGGGGGGAGGAGAGAGAGAGAAAGGGGGGAGGGAGAGAGAGAAAAGGGGGGAGGGAGAGAGAGAAAAGGGGGAGGTAGAGAGAGAAAAGGGGGGAGGGAGAGAGAGAAAAGGAGGGAGGGAGAGAGAGAAAAGGGGAGAGAGAGAGAGAGAGAAAAGGGGAGAGAGAGAGAGAGAAAAGGGGGGGAGAGAAAAAGGGGGGGAGAGAGATAAAGAGAGAGAGAGACACACACAGGAGGAGTCTGTAGCCTGCCTTGTTTCCTTTACCAAGCTAGCAGCCTAGCAATGCCTACTTAGTCCAGGTGAAGCACAGTGCATCTGTGTCAGACTTGGCTTGGCTGCAGGTATTTAGTTCAGTGGCGTAGTGTTGGTTGTCAGTGCCCAGGGCAAGGCAAGTAATTTGTGCCCTCTAAAGCCTGGTGCACATTATTCGCTTTTTTTAAGTTGTTGTTGTTGTTCAACCTAGTGGGCTGAATGAAAAAAAAAAACTGATGAGTTCAAGAGGAGCCACTGTACTAAAAATCTGATGTTAGTAAAGCAATCTTCCCGCTGAGCTATCGAGTTCTGACAGGGGGACTGTCCCTATGCCAAAACACACCGGTCAGGGCTCTCAGTCATTGGCTGAAAGCGCTGACTGGATTGCCTGTCGGCAGACCTTTTCCCGTCGTGCCCCATTCAGCCAGCTTCTGACGGACCGGCTGCTGTACACACGCTGAATGTTGGGGGGGGTTTAATGAACCGGTCAATGCCGCCCGACATTCGGCCTGTGTGTACGGGGCTTTACCTATGGACTTTTAGCACTTTCTTGTGGAAACGTAAGCGTGCCTCCACTCACAGTCTGAGCCTCTGCTTGGCCGTCTGCAGCCTTTTTTTATGGGTTGCATCTGAGGTATCTGTTTGACTACAGTACTCAGAGATATCTTCTCACATTCAACCAATAAGAAAAGGCTGCAGGTAGTGAATATGAGTTCAGGCTGTAAATGACGAGGATCCCTTTTATACAGCAGAGCAGCTAGTTAATAATAACCCTGACGTAAGGTAGGCAGAATTAAAGAAAAGACACCTGGGGAGGGGTGTCCCTTCTTTACTAATTTTTTTACCCCCTCACCTGGAGACATGGGGAGTACAGGGGCTCTGACTGTGAATGAAGAGGACTAAAGCCTCAATCCATTGCAGCAGAGCAGCCAGCCATTAACCCCTATGTAAATTATGTAGGCGGTATCGGACGGCTGCTCTGCTGCAATGGTTTAATAAGGGTTCTTTGTTATTCACAGCCTTAGCCTCTAAAGGGCTGCCCACAGCCTTCTGCTATTGGTTTAGGCTGAGACAACTCTTTGACTACAGTAATCAAAGAGCTATCTCAGATTCAACCAATAATAAAATGCCAATTAGACTCCAGGCAGCCAATCAGAGGTTCCAGCTGTGAATAACGAGGAGCCCTTAATAATCAGTACTACTGTTAGGTCGGGGTTACTGGCTGGCTGTTGAGCTGCAAGCAAGGAGACCCCCACCACCAAGGCGGCAGGAGGGGCAAAAGTTGGGATGCAATAAGGACCATCACCTTACCCCCCATACAAGGTGCATCACAGCCCCCCTCCTGTGTTCTCCCAACCAGGCAGGAAATATAGGGCAGAAACAGCAGCCTCTGTTCTTACACATGGGGCACTGTGTAGTCCCGATTGCTGGGAACAGGTTTCCTCCACCTCCTGTGTGACAAGCTGACTGGCCGAGATCCCGAAGTCACTGGCAGCCCTCCTCCCCACCCCCTCCTTGGAAGTTGGAAGTTTATTACAAGCAGTGAGACATTTTCCCAATCGGCGGCTGCAGAGATTGGGAAATGTCTCACTGCCTGCGATTAGCGATGTGCAGTGCCGACTTCCTGGTGGGCTCTGCACGTGTGGTTTGCGAACACGTCTGAGCTCATCCTTACTGAATATCATCTATGAGTGAGGACACAGCACCATGAGATTCCCACCTTTAGGGAACCAAAGAATGCCAGGTTTCATCTGTTTTTTTCATGACTGTCACTCACTTATAATCTGTCTCAGATCTAGATCAACCAACAACTGCTTTGACACATTTCCTGACAATATGGTGATTGGATTAAGCTGGGTATGCTACCCATGTTGGGTAATTTTCCAGTGTTTCTTTGAACTGAGGAAGCTACTTTGATGAGTGAATAAACATCATTACAACTGAACATTTCAGCTGAATGAGAAACTACTACCAGCCATCTGTCTGGCTCTTATGCTAAACCTCTGTACTTAGTATTTTTAATTTTTTAAGTGTGCAGATAAGAAAGGGGGGAAAAAATAAAAATGGATTTTGTTTTTCTATGGTACTACCAAAACATGAAGGCTTTGGAAATACTGCTTTAGCAGAGTTGGGCTGGTCATGGCTCGTCCTGCACAGTACATGATAACATCGAGGGCACTACCACATTCCAGTGTTAGAAAGAAGAGGATTGGTTGGCACAACTGCAGGTTAAAGTATTACTCTCTGCTGAATCCCCTCTAGACAAAACAATGATTATTTTGTAATGGGGGAAAGGTGAGGGACCTGTGTCCTGTACTGTACTCCAAGAAACAGATTTTATTGGTCCTATTTTCTTAGTCAAACAGCATGAGATACAAGATGTGACAGACCTAGCCGGAAAAGAGGCTTTTGGAGGGGACTGAATGCCAGCCTCCTGCAAACCGATTATGGACCCTGGCATTTGGGGGGACGGTGCTCTTTGTGAGCTGTATGCCTGGGGACCCTGGAGGTGGCGTTACTTTAGATTCAGGTCCATGTCCCCCAAGACACACAGACTCTGGGGACCCTGGATATGCCATTTTGATGGGAGTCACTAATAGGGGCACAGGGTGAATGAGAACCCCACTATGATCTGTGCTAGTCAGAGACTCAATGCTGTATATATGTGTATATATAATGTGTGCTGTCTCATTGTGTTGTGTACTGTTTGCTGTGCTAGTTTTGGGTGGGGCTGTATTCCAATGTTCTATTGTGTTTGTCTGCCTTGGCTCACAGGATGTGTATTGCATTGGAGGGAGGAGGGATTTTTCCAATAGCTCTCCCTGCTAAGACTGTGTACTGATGAGACGTTAAACACATCTGACCTGTGTGTCCATTGTCATTGGACAGTTTAACGCGCCCTCTTTTCCAAGGGTGGGGGGGGGGGGGGAGAGTCTCTAAGTTATTTTATCTGTTGTGTCCATGTGTTATAATAAACGAGTTGATTCCTGCTTGAAACCTGAAGACAGAGCCGTGTCTCGTTTTTGGGGTGGATTATTTGTATGGGTTCCTTGTTCGCCTGATTGGAGTGTTCGGTAGCTGCCTTTGTGTTTAGGTATGAAATGTCCTAAACGACTTTAACCCCTTTCATACTCGGGGTGTCGTTACACAAGATCTTAAGTCAAAAGCAGCAAAACTGAGGGATGGTCAACACAGCAAACAACGCCATTGGGCTCCCAAACCAATGGGTCAAGAAGGCTCAACAGACCTAAATAGCAGCTTGTGGCACCTCATGGACAAACTGGCATCAGAGGGAGCCAGAGTAGAATATGTGAACAGAAGCCCAGGTGGCAGCCTTGCAAATCTGAGAAAAGGAATGCCTGATACTGAAGAGACCATGATGCACTAACAGATCTGGTGGAGAAACCTTATACTTTAAACCAAAAGCTCCAATGATAACTTGTTTAATTAACTTTGAAATGGCAAGATGCCCCTGAGAGAACTCTTGGAATGAATAGTATACAGGAGGAATGTGAGTGACATTCTGGTCACTAGAGAGTACGAGGCTTGTCTTTTGATGGTACCCAGAGCCAAAACGCTGCTTCAGACCAGACTGGAGGAAGGACAGAATACATCCCACAAAGTACTAAGACAAAAGTTCCCCGACTCACATCAAGCAAAAAAAACAAGTAACCTGCACCGAGAGGACAATAAGGACAGCTCCCCAGCCTGAGAGGCCATCATGGAAACTTTCTACATCTTTGGAAAGAGCTTTCTTAATTCCAACACTGAGTTGGAAATCCACAATAGGGAGCAGTCCAAATAAAAAGAAACTGTTTGCCCCGTGTTGCCAGAATAATGAATTCTAATAATCCAGAGTGAAACTGGGTGTACAGCACAAAATTGGAAGAGGCAACCATGAGAACCAAGACCCTCATTGCAGTCAGGAAGTGAGGGCTTTCCCTGGGCCCAAAGAGCTCAGGCATGAACTCAGGGAAAGCCCTCTTTGAATGTCCTTCTTTTAGTACAGGCAAAATGACCCCTTGAGACAAGAATTGCTGGGCAGCAGCAAGTACATCCTCCCGTTGTAATTGAGATAGAAGCAAGTTCAAAAGTATGAAAGCAGGGAGGAGACCGAGTGCAAAACTCCAGTTTGTAGAACAACATTCTAATCTAGACCCAGGCATCTGAGATATTCTGGGACCAGAAGGCCAAGCGGGACAACAGGCATCCACCCTCTCTGAGAAGTAGAGGTATCCTATCACTGGGAAGATGTCCGGAAAGCCTTAGAAGCGAACTCTTGCGCTTGGTAATCTGATGTACATTTCCAAGGAGGTACAAAACAAGTGTTTGCCTTCAAATGGTAACCCGCTCAAGGTGGTTCTTGCATGGGACTTCAGCTGAATGGCATTTTAGCTAAATAATCCTGTGCATGTGGAAGCTTTGTGTAAATTGTTGGCACTATATAAAATACCTGTAATAAAAAAAAAAAAAAAAGATGACTTAGTTTTTCACTTCAGGTTCTTACCTTATTGTGTGGTGGTAAAATTTCAGAAGATTAGAGATTTTGTACAGCAGCACTGCGCCTGGCTCTGCAATGATAACTTGTTCTATACGAACCTAACAAAATAAAGCAGGATATTCACATTATGAAAATATGACAGCAGCTGATCAGCACTGTGAGTAATCCATTTCTAAAGAGGGCAGGTTAGAAGCTAAGGCAAACAGACATCTTTTGAAAAGCCAACCTGAGAGAACCAGGCATGACAAAATTTTTGAATACACAACTGAGTTTAGGGTATCGAGATTGCATGCCATGTGGAAGTCACTAATGGCCACTCTGGCCAATGATTCTTCGTAATCCACTTGATAGTCATCCTTTTGCCGATCCATTGTATTTTTTTGGCTTGAGCCAATTGCTTCCACTGCTGTATCTGAGCCAGTGAAAGAGAGAGCTGAGAGAGCCTCTGTTGTTGTGCACATCTCTGGATTGAGATTGGCCCAGGGTAAGCTGCATGCAGTAAGGTAAAAAACCTTCTGCCTTTGCAACCATTTTTTAAAGTTGAACACCAGGCAAAACATTTAATTTTATGCAGAAATGCGTGAGAGCCTGTGTCAAGTTTTTATTCCAGGTCCATGCAGGAGTGCTTTCTCCTTAATTCCTGCTAGATCAAGGAGCATCTCTAACCGAGACACAAGCAAAAACATTTTTTTTGTAGAACTTCTGACAATACTTGTGTCACAGGCACAGGTAGGTAACATCTCCCCAATGAAAAAACAGGGTGGAAGTTTTTAGGGTTTTTTTTGTAGAGATAGGGGTGGAGGAGTGTACTTTTTAAAGGGCTTGGTTATTGAAGACTAAGGGGTCAGTTTTAAGGGGTTGTTAATAGCAGGTGTTGGGTAAGCATTTCAAAAACTCCCAAAATTATTTCTTCACTCTCACAAATGTATACAAATTTGTTTGAGACAAGTGTTTTCTATGTGTCTTTTAAATGTGGATAATCAGGTCTTAAAATCAAAGATACTTCTGATACCTGTAAAATTCCAATGAACCAATTCTCAAACACTTTTTAAATGCTACTCAAATGCTATGCAGGTCTTAAAAGAGAAGCGCAGGTTTTGAAAAAAAAATGAACATCCATACTCACCTAGGTGGATGCAGCATCAACCTGATACTGCATCTGTCCCCTGCCACCTCTACACTGAGAACTGAGCGATCAAAGATCACTGATCACTCAGTCTTCAATGAGCACGTAGTCAGTAGGTCTAGGCTCTGCCCCTCCAGCACTCACAGGAGTGTTGGGCTGTGGAGGAAGCAGGAGCAGCAAGCTCAGGCTCTCAGCGGTGTGCTGCAAGGCTAAGCCAGCTGCTGGTCAGGCATCTGGGCGGAACCTGACATTAAAGTTAGGATCCCCCCAGAATCTGAACCGGCTAAATGACATCAGCTGACAAGGGGCTTTGGCTGGTTGTGCGTTAAATACGGGTCATAGTAGTGCAAAACAAAGTGCACTCCTGTGACCTACAGGAGAAGTAGGGCCAAAAGATCTTAGGCCCCACTTTTCCTTTAAGAAGCATTTCAAAAGCTAGGTGGGGTTTCTGGGATTCTGGAGGTATCATTAAAGCTGAAATCCAGCCTTACCTTTAAACTGTAGCACAGGCTCCTATCCTAAACTAAGAGAGTCCACTATAGTCACTGGAGGATGTCTAGGATCATCTAGCCATTTCCTTCTCAGCCTGACCCCTTTTATTAATTGGATTTCAGTTCTTTCAATCATAGAGACTCAGCACCACACATGGGCAATACCTAGGGAAGTCTGCATTTAAATGCCTGCTTAGAAACACAAACTCCTCCAGACTTTCATTCATCCATCAGGGCATTAACTAAACTCCTAAGAGCCAGCCCACAGCTTCCATTAGGGCTGAGGGGTATTGAGAGGAGTACATAGGTAGGGTATTGTGATGTTTTCAGGAAGCGACTTATGTAAAACACCCTGCCAGCCCTCCCCCCTAGGATAATATGCCTGTATTGCATAAAGATGCAGAGATTTATTGATGACGTTACTGGGTCTAAAAAAAAAAGTGTTATAGACATGTTAATGAGGGGAGGGAGGAACAAGAGAAGCCAAATATAAATACATTAAACTTCACCTTGGAATCAGCACATCACAAATGAATGTCAATGCTTGGAAAACATACTGGAAATTTGGCAAGCTCTGATTACAGCACTGATACCAAGCAACTGCATGAAATAGCCCTGAAACTGCATGCTAGCACTTGGACTGGACTTACTAGTTAATTTATGTATAGACGACTTCTTCCTGCAGCCAGCGCTCTCTTCTTCTCCCTGACACTTCATCTTGTGGGCGGTCCCTTGGTGTCCTCACATCCAACACAGGGCAGTGAGCCCTGTGCTTTAAGACATCAGAGTGCCTGTGACCACTAGAAAACCTTACAGAAGACCACAGCATAGTGTGGAGGAAGCCTGTGTGAGTGAGGAACCCTGGGTATAAGCAACCATTTAGGGCCCTTTCACACCGAACACAGCTGGATGCAGTTGGATACATTTTGAACTGCACTACAACTGCATAGACAGCCCAAAATCAATGTAATTCTATGGGCATAGTTCACATCCTTCCAGTGCAATTCAGAGCATGCTTCATTTTTCTGCACTGCAAGTGCAGGGAACTCGCTACAAACAAAACACAACGTACCACACCCCTTTAAGCCAATAAAGTCAAGCCCAAAAATGTATAGAAAAATGCACTGAAAATACAGTGCAAAACGAATTCAAGCGCATGCCAAACGCGCTTCAAATGCATGTAAACATGCAGTCAAAAACGCTCAGTTATGTGCAGTTTCTGGTGTGAATGGGCGCATAACCTTTGCAGGGGGTGCCCCGCTGCAAGGGAGGATTTTTCTTTTCACAGTTTTAATGTAATTAGAGTGGTAAGTTAGCATTGAATATTTATCTCAGTGCTAGCTTTTAAATCATACTTGAGCATGGCACACAAGCTGACAACAGGGAGCACTTATCCAAATTATATGAAGTATGAAAAGCTTCTGCCTACCAGATCAAGCCCACAACAAAGTTAAAACCATTGGGTGTGTTAAAGCTACATTCTTTTAAATGAAAATTCCCACAGCAACGTAAACAATCCTATTTCTATACACAAAAACATAACCTTGAATGTGACTAAGTTATCATACTTTAATTAAACTGGATTCGCAGAAATGACATTTTGACTAACGACGATAGCATTAGAATGTGGCCTTCTGGTGTTTTCAAAGTAATAGTTTCAAAAACATTTAGAAAAGAACAACTTTATTTTTACTTGTCCCCTGGTCAGCAATACTAAAATGATGGGAAAATACGTATGTTCTGATTGCGATAGTGGTCTTAAACTATTACTGCCTTAACACCTAAATAAAATGCAAAAGCTGCTTTCACTGCAGATAGGTAAAAAACTAGGCTACAACCTTTTGGGATAAACCATGATTTTATGTAATTTTCATCAATTCAGTCCAGTTGATTCAGTTGATTCATGTGTTATTTTTTTAATTACTTTTCATGAAAAAACAAAAACAAAAAAAAAACAAACATTTGGCATAGTGCTTTCCTGTATTGTGGATGGCAGTATTGTTTCTTCAAACACATGCCATTGTTTCTTTGACAATATAGGTTTATCCAATATACTGTAGCAATGCATGGTATAAAAATGATCTGCAAAGTGCAGTCACCCAGAACAACCAATCAAATTTTAGTTTCCTGCAGGGATATCAAAAAAGATTAACTATGATTCTTAGAACTATCCTAGTAACTGCACTAATAATAGCCATAGTAAACCTGCGAAATATTTTTTTGCCGGGTGATCTGTCTATCAAAGTATCGGGGCCATGAGGCGGGGCAGTACGTGACAGCGAGTGTGGGGAACAAACGGCAGTTGAAAAGTAAGCTGTTACAGCCATGTCCCCACTCTCTGATAATACAGCCGCCTGCTCTCCTCTCTCTTCCCCTGCACAGGCAGGCTGTATCGATGGACACAGGCAGGCAGGCTGCATCAATGGACACAGGCAGGCAGGCTGCATCAATGGACACAGGCAGGCAGGCTGCATCAATGGACACAGGCAGGCAGGCTGCATCAATGGACACAGGCAGGCAGGCTGCATCAATGGACACAGGCAGGCAGGCTGCATCAATGGACACAGGCAGGCAGGCTGCATCAATGGACACAGGCAGGCAGGCTGCATCAATGGACACAGGCAGGCTGGCTGCATCGATGGACACAGGCAGGCAGGCTGCATCGATGGACACAGGCAGTCAGGCTGCATCAATGGACACAGACAGGCAGGCTGCATCAATGGACACAGGCAGGCAGGCTGCATCAATGGACACAGGCAGGCAGGCTGCATCAATGGACACAGGCAGGCAGGCTGCATCAATGGACACAGGCAGGCAGGCTGCATCAATGGACACAGGCAGGCTGGCTGCATCGATGGACACAGGCAGGCAGGCTGCATCGATGGACACAGGCAGGCAGGCTGCATCAATGGACACAGACAGGCAGGCTGCATCAATGGACACAGGCAGGCAGGCTGCATCAATGGACACAGGCAGGCAGGCTGCATCAATGGACACAGGCAGGCAGGCTGCATGGATGGACACAGGCAGGCTGCCACATTTAGAAGTGGCAGAAGTGGGTGAAAAATGCCAATCATTCTCCTTAGATCTTGTGCCTGTAAGCCGCTCCTGGCCCCAAAGTGCCTTCCAAGGTAATATGACCTACAGGCAGAACTTGGGCGTGACCTTGCAGGTTGAGATAAGATATTAAGGTGGCCCATGCCATTCTTCTTGCTATCCCTTTTAACAGTACCCGTGTATAGGGGTGGCTGTAGACTCGTTATTGTTCCCTCTCACATGACAACTGTCTAGTAATCCCAGGACAGCAACTGTGAAAGCTATGTGCAAATTCAGCTTTACATTCAGAAGCTGCAATTGCAATCCTGTATACAAATGCCTACCCAGATGTAATAACATCCTGCTTTTCCTAATGTGTCCACTTTTGTTCAATTGTGTCACTGGGCACACTGTATATTACTGGATTTATATATATTTTTTTAAGAAAAACATATAATGGAGGTTTGTAAAAAGCGATTCAGCAGTTATGCACCTTCAGTGGTCTGCAGACACCCTCAGTGATATGTCCAACTACTTCCTGGATATTATTTTCAACTCCTGCAATAAATGAGACAGAGACAGTAAAAATCCTACTGGCCAATCAGCTCCAGACACACAGCTAAATACGCAACTAAAACACAAACAGAGAAATGGTTTGAAAATCCCATATGCTCCAAATCTGCACTGTATATGGTTGCCAAATGCCGCTGCCAACAGAAAGAAAAGCTGGGGAAGGACAGGGAGACAAAACTACAGGCATGCTTGCTGTCTCATCACCTTTAGTTAAGAAAGAACATTTAAATTGTAAGTAGGAGTAAAACTAGTGAGATGGTAATTTTTTTCTGTTTACATTTCCGTATCTGTAATGTAAAGGCTACAGGTGTCAAAAAGTGACAGTTTAGGAAGGAAGAGCCTTTGTCATTATTAGACCATATCAAAGAGATAAGGTGTGCTGGAAACAATTGGCCTTGTTCTATCTCTGTCCAACGATTTGAGACAACAAAGATGTTATATGACAGAGATGTGTAGCGTGATATTTAATTAAAGTGGTTGTAAAGGTAAATGTTTTTTTTTTCACCTTAATGCCATTCTATGCATTGGCTCCTGCTGCTGTCATTTAAAACCTCTGAGCAGAGAGCAGGGGATGGAGCTGAGCCAGGCTGTGTGTGTGAATAGATGCAAACAGTCTAGCACAAATGCCCCCATAGAAAGCGGCTTGCTATGGTGGCACTTAGCAGGGGGGAGGAGCCAGAAGCGCTGGTGGGGGATCCCAGAAGAGAAGGATTGGGGCTCCTCTGTGCAAAAACCATTGTATGAAGCAGGCAAGCATGATATTGTTATCCTGGGAAGAAGTCTTGATGACAAAACCAGTTGGGAGTGATGCCAGACACCGGAAGTGACGCCATTACGCATGCTGAAAGTGCCGCAGAGGCCATTTTAGTAGCGGTTACAAGATGTTTTTTCATGGAATATTTGTAAGTACATACATTTTTAATAAATATATGATTTTATAAGGATTCACTGCACTATGGTCTTTGCATGATATTTTTAGCATGGGAGCCCTGGAGAGATGCTGGAGTAAAGAAGGGGAACTGTTGGAAGTGGATGATTTTTGTGGAAAGTGATTTAGGGAGCACCGATCTGGTAAGGTGCATGAAGGAATACTATTACACATTTGCACGTGGTGGATTTGGATCACTTAACCACCTCCCGTCTGCTCTATAGGCAAATGACGGCTACAGCGTGGACTAATGCCCTGTACACACGACCGGTTTTGCCGTCAGAATAAACTCTGAAGGTTTCTCTGACGGAATTTCATTCAAGCGCTCTTGCCTACACACGGTCAAACCAAAGTCCGACCGTCCAGAATGCGGTGACGTACAGCACGTACGACGGGACTAGAAAAAGGAAGTTCAATAGCCAGTAGCCAATAGCTTCCATCTCGTACTTGCTTCAGAGCATGCATTGTTTTTGGTCCGTCGGAACAGGATACAGACGAGCGGTTTTCCCGATAGGAATCGGTTCCGTCGGAAATATTTAGAACATGTTCTATTTTTAGGCCAGTCAGAATTTTTCGAAAAAAAAAGTCCGATGAGGCATACACACGCGCTTCCCGTGCGCCCCCTGTAGCGAGCATCGACAGGGATCTGTGATCGTTCTGTCCTTCAGGGTAAAAAGCCAATTACAGAGGCTCTTTACCATGTGACCAGCTGTGTCTAATCACAGCTAATCACAGTGTAAAAAGGATTTGCCAGCTATCGGCAAACCTCTCCTCGTGCTGACAGCGTGTGAGGAGAGAAGAGTCCGTGAACCGCAAACCCACACAGGGGACATCTACACTGTGTCCTGATTATCAGTGCAGCCCCAACAGTGCGCATCAATGCTGCCAGTCAGGGGACATTAGTGCCACATATCAGTGCTACCTCATCAGTGCAGCCTATCAGTGCCCAGCAGTGCCCAGCAGTGCAGCCTCATCAGCGCCCATCAGTAAAGGAGAAAAATTACTTAGTTAGAAAATTTATAACAGAAACTAAGAAAAACTTTTTTTATGTTTAACATTTTCGGTCTTTTTTTGTTTGTTTAGCAAAAAATAAAAAACCCAGTGATGATTAAACACCAAAAGAAAGCTCAATCTCTTTCTAAAAAAAAAAAAAAAAAAAAGGTAAATATTTTGTTTGGGTACAGTGTTGCAATTGTCATTTAAAGGGTGACAGCTCTGAAAGCTGAAAATTGGCCTGGGACCAGAAAGCAAGTGGTTATGCACTATTTTGGCGATATGGAAATATGAGGGGTTTGAAGTTTATTGTAGGTATTGTGTATAAGCGATATTACACTATATTTGTATTTTTTTACTTCTGGGGAATACTTGCACTTGCAGGAAAATGAAGGAACAATGGTGTATTAAAGCACAGATTTTTGGAAGTCTGGTGTGTCTGACTGAGCTGAGGCGATTGACTTGGTGAAATCTTTCTATGGGTATTAATGCACAGCTAACATATTATAGAGGTGAGAGGCTTTCTATCTGAATATCATTTTTGGAAAACAATATTGCACTGTATTGGTATTTTTATTTTTGGAAAAACCATATGGATTTTTATGCGAGTTGGCTATTGAAGCATGGAGGCACAGAGTTGAAGAGAATCTGATAGCTATTGACTAGACATACACCAAGTATATGAAGGGTAGAGGGTTTGTAAATAAGAACACTGGAGAACAAATACACTTATGGTTATTTATTGACACAAAATTGTATTGATAAAGTGAGCAGAAAGGATACGATTTGAGGCATGGTGAGTACGCTATATTATATTTCTTTTTTTGAGATAACTGTAAAGGAAGATTGGATTCTGAGAAAAGATAAAGAGAGGAATAACAGGAAGAAGTTAATGGACAAGTGACGCCTGGTCTTCAGTTATCCAGAGACATTATTGAACTTATCTTGGAGTTTGAGAGCACTGGTCACTTTTATTATTTATTATGTGGGAGTAACGTCAGTGCTGAGATATATGATTGAATGTTAACACCAGTGATAATGAGCTTGCAGGTCGAAAAGTTGTGCATGAGGTATGTGAATGGGTAAGGCTTCGGTCTGGGAGGAATTAATTTTATAATCCGAGAACTGATTAACGTCCTCTAGAACATGATGTAGTGTTGGGAAAGCGGTATGAGGGCTTGTAAAGTAATATATCATCTGCAAATAAAGGGGATTTATATTCTTTATGTCTGATAGGAATCCCACATATATTCTCATTAGATTGGGTAGCCTCACCTAACAGTGCTGAACAAAGAATAAACAATAAGGGAGATAACAGGCACCCCTGTCTTGTACCACTGTACATAGCGAAGGTAGAGGACATTGAGTGAGTTTAACTTGCAATGAAGGAGAAGACTATAGGACTTGGTGTGCTTTACAAAATGGGCCTTTTAGACCAAAATGTTGTAGAGCAGAAAGCATATATGGCCATCTAAGCCTGTCAAAGGCTTTGTGAGAATCTAGACACAGTAACAGGGTGGGGGTGGCATGTTTGTTTATCACATTATTAGATTTATGGTCCGCCTGGCGTTATCACACGCCTGTCAGGCCAACACAAAATCGATCTTGATCTTTATTAATAAGTCTAGGCAGTATTTGAGAGAGTCTGTTAGTCAAAATCTTTGTAAATATGTAGTTGGAATTCGGTAATGCTAAAGGCTTATAGTTAGCCGGGTGTGTGGTATTTTTGCCAGGTTTAGGTGTTACTGTTATATAAGAATGAAGGAACTGAGCATGGAGTATTTTCCCTTTTAAACACAGAATTATAAAAGGTCAAGCAAAAGAGGTCAGGGCCAGGAGATTTGTGGTGAGGTATACCTTTCATACTGGCTTTAGGCTCATGGAGTCAAACCTATGACCTATACAATATAAAAAAACTATCCTTCTCTGTAGGGTCACCCATGCTATGAGGGTCACTGATAATAATGCAGAGAAAAGGGTAACTTGCTCCCCAATATTTCCCTTCACTTTTTGTCCCAGATATATCTTTCTGTCCCAGGGGCAACAATAACCAGGACAACAGATAAGAAGAAATATTCCAATAGGGAACACAGATAGCAATTTTGATCTCACAGAGAGAGCCTAACCCTTCCTCATTATATCCAAAATGACAGAAAACAAAGTATTTAAGTATTTTCAGCCTCACCTTGGATGTTGACTTGCTTCAGAAGAGATTCCAAGTGTTCTTTCTCTGATGCAGTAGCCTGGTGAAGCCATGCCAACATATCCCCCACATACCTTTTTTAATAGAGGAAAAAATAGTTACCCTCTTTATATCAAACATACCCCGTTTCCCCGAAAATAAGACCTAGCGTGATTGTCGGTGATGGCTGCAATATAAGCCCAACCCCCCAAATAAGCCCTAGTTAAAGTACTTGTAGGTCTTCTTTTCAGGGTAGGGCTTATTTTCGGAGAAACATGGTAGGGCTTATTTGGGGGGTAGGGCTTATATTGCAGCCATTACCGACAATCACGCTAGGTCTTAATTTCGGGGAAACAGGGTACAACATGTGACATAGATCTTGCTATTTTGACACATGCAATCATTTTGTGCAATGTTTTTTTACGTCATATTCACTACTCATGTACCTTACACCTGCTCAACAGTTCTGCTGGCTTGTCTTTTGTCATGTTTTCCCTGGGTCCTATTCACTGGCATTCTCTACCTCTGCTCACCTATCAATCAACCAGCTATTCATCTCTCTCTTTGTCTCATCTTTACTTAACACTCCCTTTCACAGAATTAGGTGTGCTATAGATAATGTGCGATTTTGGAGGAGAAGGGCTTCAGAGTATTTGAAGATGGGTTTGCTCTGAGATTTTCAGAAAGCTAGTAGGTATTGTATCACATCATGATTTGAATGCAGGTATACAAGTTTGTTGATAGTAACAATATTCTTCAAATACCTCAATGGATCATGAGAATGCATCTCAATAGGTCTGGGGGTTCCACCAGGCCCACCTCTGGTGAGTGCATCAATAAACCCACGCACCACGGCACTCCTTCTTGCTGTTCCAAATTCATCCAATGTGTATCTGCCAACAAGATAAAATGTTGAAGGGTTAGTCAAAATGTCCTTCAAACACTTCTCAACTACCCACAGTATATAAGTCTTGCACAAACCCACATCTCTCTGATAGTATGAAAGTATACAGAACTATGTCAGTGCTGTATATAGTTTCTGTTTTAAGGGGATTCTGAGCATGCTCATACTAGAAAGTTTAGGTCCAGGAGTAAGCACTAGGGACATATGAGTGTAGTAACAGGCCATGTGATAACAGTGACAGCTTGTAAAAAAAAAAATTGCAAAAAAAATCTATTTCTATTTAAGTATCTAGTACTTCTCATTCTGCCAGATCAGTTTTATGTTAGTAAAAGAGAAATATCCAAAATCTGAGATCTGTTTGAGTTATTAAGGTGTGTAAATCTGTTATAACAAAACTAACAAAAACAAAACTACACTGTCACCTTGCCCATTTAGGGCAAAGTGACAGGGTTTGTGTAAAGCCCACCCCCTGACCACTTTATTCTTACCTCTCCAGCACTGCCCTCTTCTTTGGCCACCACTGCAAATTACCCAGTGCTTCTGAGTGTGGGGGAGCATGTAGCCTCCTCTCATGATGCAGTTTTACATGACAGTGGGGTTGAGGTCACTGTTCCCTACAAGCCCCAGAGCTGGGCATTTTAGAGCACTGGAGAGAGAAGTATAAAGCAGGATCCCCTGATGAAGTCACGTGTTGTGTGACGTCATGCATAGGGACGGGACAGGCACCTATGCTGATTGAGGCTTACGAGCTCGCCGCTCGTCAGAGATAAGCCATTTTTTGCACTGCTGTATTGTGAGTACCTATGTTTTAACTAATAAAAGCTAGTTTTAGCCTGACAATATTACACTATCTGGGACCTTCCTTTTTTTCATCTACGTGCCCCCTTATCATCTGAGGGAATTATGCTCCGGGACTAGGACCACGAGGATAAAGGAGAAAATCAAAGGATGGTATTCCCATTACTGGTCATATGCTGTTACCCCATTACCTTAAGGTAAGGGGCCACTGCTTACTAGTTTGTGTGTGAACGCGAAGAGGAGCACCATTTTGATTTACTTGAGCACTTCACTGCAATTACGTGCATGCTAGGAAGCCGGTTTCATTTTGTGAAGGAGGACTTTTTATGTTTAAGCACCTTGATTGATTTGAAATCTATGCCTTATTAGTCACGTGGATTTTTATTGCACAAGTCACTTTGTGTTTGTTGCATGTATGCTACACATAGGATTTCACTGTAATAGAGCGTACACACGGTCGGACTTTGTTCGGACATTCCGACAACAAAATCCTAGGATTTTTTCCAACGGATGTTGGCTCAAACTTGTTTTGTCTACACACGGTCGCACAAAGTTGTCGGAAAATCCGATCGTTCTAAACGCGGTGACGTAAAACACGTACGTCGGGACTATAAACGGGGCAGTGGCCAATAGCTTTCATCTCTTTATTTATTCTGAGCATGCGTAGCACTTTGTCCGTCGGATTTGTGTACACACGATCGGAATTTCTGACAACAGATTTTGTTGTCGGAAAATTTTATCTCCTGCTCTCCAACTTTGTGTGTCGGAAAATCCGATGGAAAATGTCCGATGGAGCCACACACGGTCGGAATTTCCGACAACATGCTCCGATCGGACATTGTCCATCGGAAAATCAGACCGTGTGTATGGGGCATTATACTGAATATTTTGCACTTTATTTAGGAGGATTCACTCCTACATCTGCGGTTGCACCTTTGTTATTTTTACAGTTACAGTCTCTGGCTATGGATATCCATTGATAGTTACTATATATTAAGATTGCACTTTGCACTTTCTGCGTTTTTTAGTGATTGTTTTTTACGCAGGATTGATCACACATTATCCATAACTGTTTATTTTGTATTCTCCATATTTTAGTGTTTTTTTAGCCCACTAGTATTTTATTATTTTAAGATTATTTGTGTTTTTGCTAGGATTAGCGCAGCACCACTTTAATAATTTAAAATCTTATCAGATTCAGCTAAGGCTTCAGGGAAAAAACCTACAGCCTTAATCAGGGTTAAGAAAAGATTCCGATAATTGTTCCCTAGACGCACCCAAAGTCAAGAGGGACTGGATCTGAATAAGCCAGAATTCCAAATTTCCACACACGTAGCACCCAAGGCAAGTTTTTAATTGGCCATCATAGAATCCCATGTCAGTTTCGGAAGGACATCTGATTTCTTATCCATGGCATCCTTGGGGACACCCATAGCTTTGAACATCGGATCCACTTTCTTTCAGCTGGACATACACTAATCAAATTTTGATCTGTGTGGCCATATTTGGAAAATCTTCCTCGATCAGTAGAGGGGCTAAATCCTCTATTAACCTATATGGTTATAGAATGCATGAAGGTAAAAAAACGTTGAGCCTTTGATCCACATATTTTCTTGGGTGGAATGCCTTTAGGGTTTTGGCCTGCAAGAATGAGCACTGTACCATCAGAATGCACACAAGGTGTCCTGGAAGATGACTGGGAGATTTACAGAACTGGCATGTTCTACTGGGTTATACTGCTCTGCATCATCATTATCAAAAACTTAAAGTAGAACTGTGGTCTACCACTACATTACTCTGTACTTACAGTTTTCTCTTGGGCTCACTGCAAAGTTCCACAAATACCTACTGAGCCTGCTAATGAGGTCCACCTAATGCAGCTTCCTGATGTGGCAACAATGCTGCACTGCTCCTTCAGTGCAAAGTTGCCACTCTCCATTAGACTATGCCTGCATGTACTATACTGGGATGAAAAAATGTTGCAGGGGATGTCCGTATCAGCACTGTCACTGCCAATTAATAAACTTGTAGTTTGTCAATCAGCGCCTGTCCTGTCCACGGTTTTCTGGATTAGCATCACTGCCTCTGTTACTGAAACCTTCCCACTGTAAGCTGCAGTGCCTAGGAGGTAGAGCATGTGGCTCATTCAGGAAATGTAAAGAAAGTGATTTTTTTTTTTTTGTTTACTTTACGAGGCTTGTGCCTGGATTTGGTACTTGTTTAGATTGTCATTCAAGAGCCCTAAATTGTACTTTAGTCTAGTTTACAAGTCCTTAGATAAGGTGCCTGCCTTAGTTTTCTTCTTTCCTACTTGTCCCCCCATTAATTTAACCTGGTAATCCTGCAAATAACACTTTCTGTCCCTGTGTGCCTACGCTCACTCCTTCACTGTATTTATGTAGGCAGCCATGGTTGTCACCCAGGCTGAAATTCAAACATGTCAGCCTTTTTTCATCTCCAAGGAGGAGATGCAAGGGGGTTATGGGATTATTAGCTTGCACAAGAAAGATAAAGTGATTGTAAAGTCTCCTTTTTTTTTTTTAAATAACAAACATGTTATACTTACCTGATCTGTGCAGGGTAGCCTGAATCCTCCTCTTCTCAGGTCCCTCTTCGCTGCCTCTGGCTCCTCCCTCCTGTCGAATGCCCCCACAGCATGCAGCTTGCTATGGGAGACACCCAAGCCGAGCTACAGCTCTGTCTGTCCATTTAGACATGGAGCTGAGGTCCGGCCCCGCCCCTCCCTCTCCTGATTGGCTAATTGACTTTGATTGAGCGGGAGCCAATGGCATGGCTGTTGTGTCTAAGCCAATCAGGAGGGGGAGTCCCGGATGGCCAAGGGACTCATGGACATCACTGGATAGAGATGGGGCTCAGATAAGTATTAGGGGGGCTGAGGGGGGCTGCTGCACACACAAGGCTTTTTATCTTAATGCATAGAATACATTAAGATAAAAAATCTTCTGCCTTTACAACCCGTTAAGTTTGTATTTTGCTTCCAGTTCAAGTCACAGGACGTGACAAGTGCATTGAATTTCTGGTGAGATCAACAGGTATTTTTGGTACTTCGAAATAAAATAAAAAAAAGAGAAGAAAAATAAAGCAGCCACCTAAGGACTAATAACCCGCAGCATATTAACCACTTGCCGACTAGGTCATAGACAAAATGACATCCTGGCCTGCAAGTGAAATACCAGGGTTATGGCTGCAGCAATATGCCATAACCCTGGTATTGTTTTTTTCAGCCGGCGATTCTCTACAAGATAAAAGTGGTTCGAGTGATGAATTTACCAAGTTGACTGATAGGTGAAGCCTGGGACCCATTTGGAGCTGCTGGTGCCTTGCAATAGAGATGAGCGAAGGCAAGATGGCCTCCACTCATCTCTATGGCCTTGGAGGACCAGAGGGATGTCATGACGTCACTTCTGGTTCCTTCGGCACGTAAACGAGGCTTTTTCTGGAGAGGGATAGCGGCGCTGGTATGAGAGTGTGTATTTTGTTTGCAATTGCTTATGGATACCCTGTATTGTCTCATATTCTTATTTGGCCTTGTGTAATACCCATGACCTATATTTATATTGCGGATGATCTATTTTTGTAATAATTCTGTTTAAATGTTCATGCAAAATCTTACATAAACACCTCATAAAAAAAAATTGTTTCGATTAATAGATTTATCGGTTAATAACCTTAAAAAAGGTGTGGTGTATAATTTAGTTACATTTAAAAAAAGGGAATTTATTCTTAAATATCTACAGTCAGGTCCATAAATATTGGGACATTGACACAATTCTAATCTTTTTGGCTCTATACACCACCACAATGGATTTAAAATGAAACTAACAAGATGCTTTAACTGCAGACTTTCAGCTTTAATTTGAGGGTATTTACATCCAAATTAGGTGAACGGTGTAGGAATTACAACAGTTTGTATATGTGCCTCCCACTTTTTAAGGGACCAAAAGGGACCAAATGTAATGGGACAGATTAACAATCATACATCAAACTTTCACTTTTTAATACTTGGTTGCAAATCCTTTGCAGTCAATTACAGCCTGAAGTCTGGAACGCATAGACATCACCAGACGCTGGGTTTCATCCCTGGTGATGCTCTGCCAGGCCTCTACTGCAACTGTCTTCAGTTCCTGCTTGTTCTTGGGGCATTTTCCCTTCAGTTTTGTCTTCAGCAAGTGAAATGCATGCTCAATCGGATTCAGGTCAGGTGATTGACTTGGTCATTGCATAACATTCCACTTCTTTCCCTTCAAAAACTCTTTGGTTGCTTTCGCAGTATGCTTCGGGTCATTGTCCATCTGCACTGTGAAGCGACGTCCAATGAGTTCTGAAGCATTTTGCTGAATATGAGCAGATAATATTGCCCGAAACACTTCAGAATTCATCCTGCTGCTTTTGTCAGCAGTCACATCATCAATAAATACAAGAGAACCAGTTCCATTGGCAGCCATACATGCCCACGCCATGACACTACCACCACCATGCTTCACTGATGAGGTGGTATGCTTTGGATCATGAGCAGTTCCTTTCCTTCTCCATACTCTTCTCTTCCCATCACTCTGGTACAAGTTGATCTTGGTCTCATCTGTCCATAGGATGTTGTTCCAGAACTGTGAAGGCTTTTTTAGATCTTGTTTGGCAAACTCTAATCTGGCCTTCCTGTTTTTGAGGCTCACCAATGGTTTACATCTTGTGGTGAACCCTCTGTATTCACTCTGATGAAGTCTTCTCTTGATTGTTGACTTTGACACACATACCCCTACCTCCTGGAGAGTGTTCATGATCTGCCAACTGTTGTGAAGGGTGTTTTCTTCACCAGGGAAAGAACTCTTCGGTCATCCACCACAGTTGTTTTCCATGGTCTTCCGGGTCTTTTGGTGTTGCTGTGCCTTCTTTCTTTTTAAGGATGTTCCAAACAGTTGATTTGGCCACGCCTAATGTTTTTGCTATCTCTCTGATGGGTTTGTTTTGTTTTTTCAGCCTAATGATGGCTTGCTTTACTGATAGTGACAGCTTTTTGGATCTCATATTGAGAGTTGGCAGCAACAGATTCCAAATGCGAATAGCACACTTGAAATGAACTCTGGACCTTTTATCTGCTCCTTTTAAGTGGGATAATGAGGGAATAACACACACCTGGCCATGGAACAGCTGAGCAGCCAATTGTCCCATTACTTTTGGTCCCTTAAAAAGTGTGAGGCACATATAGAAAAACTGTTGTAATTTCTACACTGTTCACCTGATTTAGATGTAAATACCCTCAAATTAAAACTGAAAGTCTGCAGTTAAAGCACATCTTGTTAGTTTCATTTCAAATCCATTGTGGTGGTGTATAGAGCCAAAAAGATTAGAATTGTGGTGATGTCCCAATATTTATGGACCTGACTGTATATGAAGTGGTAAATATAAATAACCAACTACAGTATATGGTTAGGGAGCAAAATCTCGAATCCACTGAGAATGACAGAAGAGATATAGTATATATACTATTAGAGGATATATACTGTATATACTATTAGAGGTTAAATCTGGTAAAGATCATCAGACTCAGAGATCAAATTTTTTTATTTAAAGGAAAAAAAAAAAGTTAGACTGTTTTGCAGATTTTCAAACAGAACTGTAATATATTATATGCTGGCCATACAAAAACAATGTCTTCCTTCAAAAAAAAAAAAAAGAATTTTAAGAACGTTCGTTCGATTTTCTACTCGTTAGTGGGGTCAAATCGACATTCGTTTTCAACCACAGTGACGGGAAAATTTAGAAATAATAGAAAACTTCTTTTTCAAAGGAATTTTCAGACAGTGTATGTGGTTTTGTGGTAAAAGCAAGTGAAAATGTCAAACAACATTCTTTTATTCAGCGAATGTACAAAGATTTTTCGTCTGAATATTGTCTTCAGAAAATTGATCCGTGTGGCCAGCATAAGGCTCGGTACACACCTATGCAGTTTGCTTTTGATCTGTTTTTGTAGTGCTTTTTCCTGTGCGTTTTGATTTTTGTGCACGTTTTTGCTGCAATTTGCGTTTTTAGATTTTTTTTTTGGCCAATTTGTTGTTGGGCAGATTAAATAAACACAAAGTACTGCAAAAACGCATTACATGCTTTTCTGCAGCTTCTCCATTGAAGTATAGTATATTGAACCAAAAAAGCACTGTTATGCTTTGAAAAAAGTCCCTGATCCTTTCCAAATAAGCAGAAGCTGAAAAAAGCATGCTCAATGACCAGGCCATTTTTTGGGACACGGCACTGCATCTCATTAACTGACAATTGCGTGGTCATGCGACGTACCCAAACAAATTGGACGTCCTTTTTTTCCCCCACAAATAGAGCTTTCTTTTGGTGATATTTGATCACGCTCGCCCCTAGTGGCCAAAAGGCGTAGCGACGTAAGGTAACATCGTTTCACCCCCCAGCCATACCATTCTGCCGCAGTAAAAATGCGGCGGCTGGTCGGCAAGCAGTTAAATGAACTGTAGTGTGTTTCTGCAAAAAGCACCAAAAAACGCATAGGTGTAAACCAGGCCTAAGATGTTTAGTAACATAATGGGGTTAGAAAAAATAAATAAACTTAGCCCTTAGCCCTAAGAGCAGATAACCGCTACTGTAAGGGGTTCATTTTTTTTTACCGTGGAACAGCAAAAGTAATATTTACAGTAGCGATTTGCTCTTTTTGTACTATAAAGGGCTCATTTTAGTTTTTTTAAACCCCATTATGTTAATGGACGATTAATCGATTATGAAAATAGTAATCAATTCATTTCATAATCGATTAGTTGACGATTAATCGATTAGTTGTTTCGGCCCTAGGTAACAGCATCCTTTACATAGCTTTTCCTTCCTTTGACTGGTACTCTTTATGATGAGATGCTGAAAGTGTTTCTTTTTTTCTCCAACTTGAGCTTACATTAAGCTACACTGGATTTATTTGCTGTACAAATCAACGCTATAGTTTGAAAATGAATAAACCAAAAACAAAAAGTACATTAAAAATGGCCTTGGAATAAAAATTATAGCTTTTAGCAAGATCTCTGCAATTTCATTGACTATAAAAGGTTGCAAGGTAAGGTGTTACACCAATTTTACAAATTTCAGCTGTTCTTTATGCGTGGAGCAGAATGACAATAAAAACAGATATTTTTCAATAGTTGTGTTTTAAAAGTCGAAGAGGGAGTGAAAAAGTGTTGACAGTAAATCCATTTGTGCTTTCATCCCATAACAAGGACAGGCCAAATTACTCACATCATCTCCCTAGTAATTCCACCACTTATCTATCCATTGTGAAGTACCTTTATAAACAAGAGAATTTGCCAAACATGAACCCCAGTTTATAAGTCTTATCACAATTGTAGGTTCTCAAACCACTTTTGACATAGGTGATACATTTTAAAAGGGCCAAAATTATGGTTTCAAATGAAAGATGGGAATCATGGAGTCACCACTTAGTCACCTGGATCAAAGAATGTACTTGTTAGTTCATGAATAGACACAATACAGTGTTGGATGCCACCAAAAGTTTTGGGGGCATCTTACATTCAGTAATTCCATGACTGTGCAGACATATAAAAAAAAAAATCATATCCTAAGTGTACTATGAAATTAATTAGTTAATTAATAAGTTAAAATCAGCATTTTTTTTTTTTTAGAAAATCACTTAGAACCCCCAAACATTATCTAACTTCTGAAAGGAGAGGCACGGCATATTGTGCAGCTGTTTATCAAACGCAAATTTTAATTTGAATTTTAGTGCGTGCAATTCCAAAATAATACTACATATATAGATAAATTATAAAAGATGATGTTGCATCGAGTAAATAGATACCAAACATGTCAAGATTTAAAATTGCATGCCTGTGAAATGGCGACAGCCTTTACAGGTTGTCAGTTTAAAATTAATCACAAATTATGGCCCCAGAATTATTGCTCTCGCTCTGATGTTCACTCCAATAGCCCACATGTTTGGTGCAATCCCGGTTTACATATGCCTGCCGGACCTATGTGCGTGCTTATATTTGCAAGTACGCGCAGACGGATGGGGGAGCTTTTACATTTTTTAAAAATATTTTTATTTATTTTATTCAAATGTATTTTTTACATGTTTTTTTTAATTTACCTTAATTGTTATCACAAACAGTGAAAAAAGGGTACCAAAACCATGGCTGCAGCTATGGACCTGTAATGACCACTTGCTGACAAGACATTTTTATATGTCAGTCAGCAGTGGTTAAAGTGATTCTAAAAGTTTTTTAAAAAAAAAACAACAACCATGTTATACTTACCTGCTCTGTGCAATGGTTTTGCACAGAGTAGCCTGATCCTCTTCTTTTTGGGTCCCTCTCTTTCTAGGGGGCACTCGAGCAGGCTCGCTTTTAAGCCTCGTTCCTGTGAACGGACATTGTCCATTCACACACAGAGCATGGCTTGGCCCCGCCACCCACCCCTCTCCTCCTTGGCTCCGCCACCCACCCCTCACCCCCTTGGCTCCGCCACCCACCCCTCTCCTCATTGGCTCACTGGCTGTGATTGACAGCAGCAGGAGCCAATGTCTCCCACTGCTGTGTGAGCCAATGAGGGAAGAGAGAGCCAGGAGAGCCACTGCTCTCATGCACATTGCTGGATCGAGAAGGGGCTCAGATTTGGGGGGGGGGGGGTGCTGCACTCAGAAGGTTTTTTTATCTTAATGCTTAGAATACATTAAGGTAAAAAAAACTTCTGCCTTTAGAACCACTTTAAACTTAAACAAATAGAAAATCAGTTTCAATTTTTGAGCATTTATAGGCCTATTTAACCACTTCAATACAGGGCACTTTCACCCCCATTCCTGCCCAAGCCAAATTTCAGCTTTTTGAGCGCTGTGGCATTTTGAATGACAATTGCGCGGTCATGCAACACAGTACCCAAACAAAATTTTTATCATTTTTTTCCCCACAAATAGAGCTTTCTTTTGGTGGTATTTGATCACCACTGAGGTTTTTATTTTTTGCGCTACAAATAAAAATTTTGAAAAAAAAAAAGTTTTTCTTCGCTCCCATTACAAAACTTTGTAAAAAAGTAAGTTTTCTCCTTCCTTGCTGAGGACTGATGAGGCTGCACTGACAAATAGGTGGCACTGGTGGGCACTAATAGATGGCACTAACAGGCAGCTGTGATCAGGAGGCACTGGCAGGCATCACTGATGGGCACAGAGTGCCATCCCTAATGGGCACTGAATGGCATCGCTGTTGGTCTGCAGTGGGCATCCTCAATGGGTCTGCACTGATAATTAATGTGCAGATTATCAGCACAGACCCCCCCTTTCAGGAGAGAAGCTGATCGTCTCTCCTCTACTTACGCCTGTCAGAGCGAATTGAGGAAAAGCCGATAAAGGGCACTTCTTGGTTACCATGGGATCAGCTGTGATTTGACACAGCTGATCACATGGTAAAGAGCCAATGTCATAGGCTCTTTACCTAGATCGGAGTTGCGGCGTGTCAGACTAACACACCACACCACCGATTGTCGCACTGCGCGCCCCCCCCCCCCGCGTGCTAGTGGCTTATCCTGCTGGACGTCATATGACACCCAGTCAGGATAATACAACCACTTTCCAGCCGTCATTTTGCTATATGGCGGGGGGGAAGTGGTTTAAAAAAAAACAGCAGACCAAATAAACCCTAATGTGTCTTTGAAAGTATAAAAAGTATACAAGTCTACCCGCTATCAAGATACAATGACACAGCAGAGAGGATTCCCCCATATACCTCAAATATGTGAATGGGGGAATCAGGGAATTGCAGATAAATAAAAAATGATTGCAGCTGGGCTGTGGCTGTTCTGCAAGGGTTAATTGATCATTTATGTCAAGGGGAACAATAAAAGGAGATATACCTACCCGATCCTCCCTGCAACTTCTGCATCCCCACGCCCTAGAGTAATAACGTCATCAAGACCAGAGCAGGGTCCATGAGCTTGTTCTGGATGTGAGGATGTCGAGGGACAGTCCAGCACCATATCATGGGGAGCTCAGGATTAGGTAAGTAAAACCAATGAGGAGCTCAGGATTAGGTAAGTAAAACCTTTTCTTAATGGGGAGCTCAGGATCAGGTAAGTAAAACCTTTTCTTAATGGGACGCTCAGGATCAGGTAAGTAAAACCTTTTCTCACTGCCCTGGACAAAACAAGCAATTAAAGCTTGCAATGTGGGCCACAGCCCCACTGGAAGGGCTATGTTTTGTATCTGCCCAGGGTTGGTCTTTAACATTACAGAACAAGTCTAGTTAAATTTCACAAATTATTACTAGCTTTACAATGGCCTGGATAAATAAAAGCCTTTGCAGTTATAAATGAAATCAACCATTTAACCCTTACCTAGGGCAAAATCACTTACTGATGCATGCTCCAGGCTATTCACACACCCATGAGCTCAAATCATTTCTAAGAATAAAACTTTCTAATGTCCTCAGACCTTGAAAACAGCATCCTAAGACACAATTATGAACACATACAACATTTCTGCTTCGAAGAAAACATGACATTTCCTCAAAATACTATGAAGAATGACAATATGGACACATCTTCAACACAAAAATGATTTTTTTTTTTTTTACAAAATAGGAATGTAAACTGTGCAGTCTAGATTCAGTCTAATTAGTTTAGATATGAATTACGTTTTTACTAAATAGCTACCCGTGGTAAGGATCAGCATTGCATGCCTATTATTGTGCAAGGACAGTATGTTATATAACTTGTGACAACTACATTGTGTTACTGACACCTAGTGGCCACAAGATGTACAAGCTAGAACTTTTATTTTAGTATATGTTTCTTTATAAAGAATATACATAGTACTAATGAGCTAATGACATATTCACATCCTCTGAACTTCCTTTATCATTGTTTAAATGTAGTTTTCTGCCTTTTTTGTGGTTTGCCTAAACAAAAAAGTAGACTAATATTTCCAGGGGCACTTTTTCTTCTCTTTATGCTTTAAAATAGAACAGTGACCAAGGTATATAGACAGTCAAAAACTAACATATAATTGCCAAATGCAGTTACTATGTAATGCACAAGCCTCATAAAGTTAACAAGAAAATTCAAATAATAATAAATTGTCTCACCAGGGATATCCCCAAAAAAGCTCACCTCCTACTTTAACACCAATGGATTGAAAGGTAGAATAAATATGAAAAAAATAGAGCCTGTAAAGAGCCTCTCCTGTTTCTCCAGTGTGAAAGCCCGAGTGCTTTCACACTGGAGCGGTGTGCTTGCAGGATGGTAAAAAAAAAAAGTCCTGCAAGCAGCATCTTTGCAGCTGTGTATTCACTGCTTCTAAAGTGCCCCTGCCCATCGAAAACAATGGGGCAGCGCCGCCAAACCGCCAGCATAGCACGGCTGGGCTTTGCGGGTGGTTTTAACTCTTTTTCGGCCGATAGCGGAGGTTAAAAGAGCGTAGCTAAAGCAACGGTAAAGCAGCGCTAAAAATAGCACCACTTTACCGCCGACGCCCACCCCAGTATGAAAGTAACCTTACAGATCATCAGTTTAGAATTAACCATTAATAATGACCCTAGAATAATTGCTCTTCCCCCTGCACTCATGGCAATATCTAATGTGTTTAGCACAATTGTCACTTTGTATGTATCCACAACGAATGTGTCTACATATGTATGTGTGTATGCGGAGGGGGAATGGGCATAACTTTATTGCTATCACATCACCAGCCCTCTATGTGATTAATGAATCATTTCTAACCGGTTGTTTTTAATGAAGCCTCAGGGGTCTAATTAGAAGTAAGTAAGCCTTACTTCAGTGGCAGCAAAAGGGTTAAAGCTGTACTTGACATTACAGAACAAACAGAGTGTGGACCGACTGTTCCCTTACATAGTTAGTCTGACTGAAAAAAAAAAAAGACACAAGCCCATCTAGTCCAACTAATAAAAGAAAAAAAAATATTTTTTATATAATATATATATATATATATATATATATATATATATATATATATATATATATATATATATATATACATATATACACACACACACACACACACACATACATACATATGTATACATGTACAGTCCTATATATACAATCCTATACCCATAGTTGATCCAGAGGAAGGCAAAAAAAAAAAAAAAAAAAAACCCAACAAAGCATGATTCAATTTGCTCTAGCAGAAGAAAAAAAATCCTTCCTGATCCCCAAGAGGCAATCGGATATGACCTGGATCAACTTTACCTATAAATGTTAGTATCCTGTTATATTATGTACATTTAGTAAATAATCCAGGCCTTTCTTAAAACAATCTACTGAGCTGGCCATAACCACCCCTGGAGGGAGTCTATTCCACAGTTTCATATCTCTTACTGTGAAGAAACCTTTCCGTATTTCGAGATGAAATCTCTTTTCCTCCTAGAGTAAAGAGTGCCCCCTTGTCCTCTGTGATGACCTTAAAGTGAATAACTCACCACCAAGATCACTATATGGACCACTTATGTTATACATGTTGATCATATCTCCCCTTAATCTCCAGAGAGAATAAATTAAATTCAGCTAATCTTTCCTCATAGCTGAGCTCTTCCATGCCTCTTATCAGTTTGGTTGCTCTTCTCTGCACTTTCTCCAGTTCCCTGATATCCTTTTTATGAACTGGTGCCCAAAACTGAACTGTATATTCCAGATGAGGTCTTACTAATGATTTGTACAGGGACAAAATGATATCTCTCTCTCTGGAGTCCATACCTCTCTTAATACAAGAAAGCACTTTGCTCGCTTTGGAAACCGCAGCTTGGCATTGCATCCTATTTTTTTTTTTTAAATATATTTTATTGAATTTTCACAAAGATTACATCAAGGGAAACAGAGATATATGTCACAAGGTAGCCAGAAATAAAGTTAACAGATAAATCTTAATATACAAAGTTGTATCTTATAAAACACACTATGAAAAATACGCGTATATACTATGTTGGTGGTTACCTAGGGAAATGAAGAATAGTTCTTAAGTTTCGGATAAGGATTTCGGTGTGAGCCCCATGGTGTGTATTGACAATTCTGGTTAAATATGAAAAATGATTTGCTATTTCCTATGACAATAGGAATATTACTACATATATATGTGACGTGAGTTGTGAAGTTGAAGTTTAATTTCAATTATAATTTAATTTTAATTTTGATTTTAAAGTTTAATTTTTATTCTTTATTTATTATTATTCTTTTCTTTCCTTTCCCCTTCTTCTCCTTCTTTCTCCCTTTCCCTTCCCTTCCCTTCTTTTTCCTTCTCTTTCCCCTCCTGTTCTCCTCCCTTCTTTCTCCCTTTTCCTTTACCGACCTTATCAGCTTTACTCCCGCCTCCGGGCACCCCTCTAGGGAGCTGTCTGTGCCCAGTGGGGGAGATATAAGAACAGGCAAGTCAGTAGCACATCGGTTCTGTCTAAGTAAAATATAAAGAATGCTGAGGTGACTCCTAATGGTATAGAGTGGCCTGTGGTATGTCGCTCATGTTGTCTGTGGTATCGTGATGTTTAGGAAGGGTCAGGAGAGGGGGGGGAGGGGTGACGGAGGTTTATTGTTTGCCATGTGTTGATTCCAATAGCTATTCCAGTATGTGAGTGGTCGTGTTCTCCTCAGGACCAATGACTGGGGAACCCGAGGAAGTGTTTGGAGCTTGAGATGATTTAAAATGAGACCAACATGCCCAAATATTCTTATATTTGGAGGGTGTGTCAGAAGATTGATGGATGAGGTTTTCCATTTCAGCTATTCTATCGACCCTCTGAATCCATTCTAGAACAGTGGGGGGAGATGTGTTTCTCCAGTGAACAGGAGTACATAAAGTTGCTGCGTTAATGAGGTGAAGAACCAGGGATTTCTTATAGGTATGTTGTGGAAGTGAGGTGTGATGAAGTAGGTATTGAGCCGGAGTGAAGTCAGGGGTGTACGTCGTTATCTGTGAAATTAAGTGGTGTATTTCAGTCCAATAGTTTTGAATGAGGGGGCATTCCCACCATATGTGAAGTAATGTGCCTCTTGATGCATTGCAACGCCAGCAGAGTGGAGGAAGATTTGGATGGAATTTGTGAATCCTGTCAGGAGTTCTGTACCATTTCGTAAAGATTTTATATCTGTTTTCCTGTGTTGAGATATTGAGTGATCCTTTATGTATGCGATTGTGAATATGTTTCCAGTCTTCAGTGGTGAGATCTAAATTTAGATCTCGTTCCCATTGTCTAACTAAGATGTCATTTTTAATTTCGTGGGATGAAAATAGGAGCGTGTATACGGAGGAGATAAGGTGTCTTTGGGGTTCGGGATTGTTGCATAAGATTTCAAAAGGCGTGGGTTCCCTGTGTATGTCTGCTATGGGTTTGAGGCTATTAATGAAGTGACGTATTTGCAGGTATTTGTAGAAGGGAATGTGATAGTCCGGAAATTCGCAAGTCATTGCCTGGAACGTCATGAGAGTTCCCTGATGGAACAATTGGTGTAGTTTTAGTCGGGGTCTGCCTGGGTCTGTCGTAGGAAGGTGGGTGTGTACTCCTGGTTCGAAGTCTGGATTATTTTCCAGAGGTGTCATGGGACCCGGTGTGGGTTTCAACTTAAGTAGTTTGCATGCCGCTTTGAAGTTTGTTAGGGTGGAGTTGATGAGTGGGCCCCTTAGGGATTTTTTTTTGATTAATCCATGGTAAAAGTTTTATCGGTATTGGGGTGAATGCATTTTCGATATGGACCCAGTCTTTGTTTGAACTGTTAGCATGCCAGTCGACGATCCTGGAAAGGTGGCAAACCCAATAATATTTTTGTATGTCCGGTATGTGTAGTCCTCCTTGGAGTTTGGGATTTGTCAATCTGTTCCAATTCAGTCTAGGTTGTTTGGAAGACCATATAAAGTTCCTACATAGCCTCTTGAGTGTACAAAAGAAGGTTAGAGGAATTTGTATAGGTATGGTTTGGAATAAATAAAGCAGTCTGGGTAGCAGATTCATTTTTAAGATAGCTGTCCTTCCGAACCAAGAAAACAGCCCTGAACTCCATTTTTGTAGGTCTGTCTGAATGGTTTGTAAGATAGGTAAAAAGTTTAGTCTATAGATATCCGTCAATTTGGAGGGTATTTTAATACCGAGGTACGTGATTGCATGAGGTTCCCAGCCAATTGGAAAATTTTGTTTGCATTGTGTGACTATCTCATTTGGTAATGAAATGTTCAGGGCCTTGGATTTAGAGAAGTTTATTTGTAGGTTTGAAAGGGATTTGAAATTTGCAAAGTCTTTAAGAAGGTTGGGGATGGTAGTAATTGGGTCTGTGAGAAAAAGTAGGATATCGTCCGTGTAGGCAGCTACTTTAAATTGTTTGTTGTCAATTTCCAACCCTTTGATGGTTGGATTCTCTCTAAGTTTGCGGAGGAAAGGTTCCATAGTGAGAATGAAAATCAAAGGGGACAAGGGGCATCCCTGTCGTGTACCACTGGATACGGAGAAGGCGTCCGACAGGTGACCATTCACCCTTATTTTAGCTCTGGGTGAGGAGTATAGAGCCATAATCATTTGGATTAATTGCAATGGTAGGCCTATGGAGTGTAAGGTTGCTTCCATAAAGTCCCACGCTACCCTGACGAACGCCTTCTCCGCATCAAGGGACAGGAAGAAGCCGTGGGTGTCAGATGTGGTTAGCCAGTGGTGGATGTTTAAGGCTTTAGTGGTGTTGTCTCGGGCCTCCCTTCCGGGAACAAAACCTACCTGCTCTGTAGAAATTAGTTTGGGGATGAGCGGTAAAAGACGGTTGGCAATGGCTTTTGCAAACATTTTGACATCTACATTGAGTAGAGAGATTGGACGGTAGTTGGAGACCATGGTAGCATCTTTACCTGGTTTAGGGATGAGGGTGATGTGTGCTTCTAATGTGTCCTTGGTTGCTATGCTGGAAGATGAAAAGTTGTTAAACGCCTTGACTAAGGGTGGGATAAGTATGTCAGAAAAGGATTTGTAATATCCAACCGTAAGTCCGTCAGGACCGGGACTTTTGCCTGGTTTCATCTGCTTTAAGGCAAGTGTGAGCTCCTCCGGCGTCAATGGGGAGTCTAGTGATTCGGATTCCTCTGTCGTGAGGGGGGTAGGGGCATATTGGGCAAGGAATGTTTTAATTGCCTCCTGTCTGTCCTCTAGGGTGTTGGTCTTTTGGGGTGGGTGTAAGTTGTATAGGTCCGTGAAGTAATGAACAAATTGTTTTGCTATGTCTTCTGAAGTGGCAAAGGGTTTACCAGAAGGGTCTTTGATTGTATGTATGGTGTGAGCTGCTCTCTTGGCCTGTAGTGCTCTTACTAGAAGCTTCCCCGACTTGTTGCCAAATTCATAGAAATATTTTTGCTGCAATGTGTATTTGCGCTTAATCTGTTTATGTAATTCCTCTAGTAGATCATTTCTAGCTTGTGTAAGTTCAGTGAGTGCCTCAGAGGCTAAGGATTTTTTGTGTTTTTGTTCCAAATGTGAGATGCGTTTAGTCAATTCTTCCAGTTTAGCTTTTCTAAGTTTGTTTCGTTGTGCAGCTACAGAAATGAGTGTGCCTCTTACAACGCATTTATGTGCAGCCCAGACTACTTCTGGTGAGGTGTCCCCTATTCCATTTTCTGTGAAGTAATTGGTGAGTTGTTGGGAAATCGTGCTTGAGATAGCAGTATCAGTAAGAAGGGCGTTATCCAGTCGCCATATTGGAGAACATACCCTCCTGGTGGGCAGATGTAGGGTTAAGGTTATGGGACTGTGATCTGATAAGACCATTGGTTCGATGGTATTTTTTTGATTAATGGTAAATCGTCTTGGGATATAAAGAAGTAATCTATTCGCGAATATTTAGAATGTGGCGGAGAGTAAAAGGTGAAATCCTTACCATTAGGGTGCAATGTACGCCAGGTATCATGTAGCAGTAGGTCACTGAGTTGTGTTTTTATGGCATGAAGGGCTCTGTAGGTGAGAGAAGAGTGACCATTGGAGGTGTCGAGTGTAGGGTTTAAAGGGACATTGAAGTCGCCTCCGATTATCAGTGTACCGGAGCTGAAAGTCGTGAGTAATTGAAGCGTGTTGCGGAAAAAGGAGACTTGTCGCGAATTTGGGGTGTATAGGTTGGCGATAGTGATTTGTTTCTCGTGTAGGGTGCCTTTCAGGAATATGAATCGTCCGAGTGGGTCCCTGTGGATATCAGATACTATAAATGGGCAGTTCTTAGAAATGAGAATGCAAACACCTTTTGATTTAGCGTCATTATTGGACGCGTGGTATATTGTCGGGAATTGTTTGTCTTGCAGTTTGGGGATTGCGTCTGTTCTGAAGTGTGTTTCCTGGATCAGTGCAATATGGGTCTTGGACTTATGTAGAGAGGAGAGTAAGAGAGAACATTTTTCGGGCGTGTTTAGTCCGCATACATTGATGGATTTGAGATTTAGAGAGGCGGGAGATTGCGTCTCATCTTTAGATGTTCGATTGGGGTCCATGACCTCTGTCAGGATCGGGATAGGGACTAAAAAATAAAAAATAAAAAAAAAAGGAAGGTATCCGAAGAGTCAACAGGGATAATTAATTATCCCGTTTTCTCAAGTCTAGAAAAAGAATCGGTATTTTACAGCGTAGGGGTAGCGCGTAGCCCGTGATACACAGGCTAGTACACTACACCGTTACTGTGTGGGGGTTGGTGTAAACCTTACACGAGAGAGTTGGCGAATGTGAGTAAGAGGTGTGAGTCCTGCCATCCCGTGACCATGGAGATGGATGATAGGAGGGGTGCAGTACGAGCCCACAGGGCGTATATGCAAGTCTGGGGTCATCAAATGTAACAGAAAAGGTAGAGATGATGTCACACCTATGACCTAAGTGACTGCCCACGTAGGTGAGTACCATAGGAATGTATTCCTTAGTTCCAGACTCTGCATGAGGCAAATTCGGACTACTGGAGTCACCGCAATGTCTGCGTAAAGATGTGGCGGAGACTCCAGGGTGCGAGTTGTGAAGTCTTATGTAGCCCCGTTAATAATTAAAATGAACTAGAGTCCTACACCATTATTCAATGCTGATCAAGTTCTGTTGTCACTACAACCCATACATCCACTTAATCATTTGTCATCCTTCTTCCATGCTATTTGGACTTCCAGTAATGCTTTGCATATATGTTTTATGCCTTGACATCATGGTTGTTTATTTATTTATTTATAGTGAATGACTTGCATAATCTATCATGAGTGGTTGTTTGTGACCGGTGGTTGTCTGTGTCCGCACATGACTGTTAGGTCTTTTTAATGGTGATGGTACCTGAATTATCAGGATATTCTCTGGATTAGTATATATTGTGAGTCTTTTTTCATTAAATAGTATTTAAATTTACATTGACTCCTGCCTGTTCCCTACCTATGAATTCACTTTCCCTCCCCCTTTTTTTGCCATAGGAATGTATTCCTTAGTTCCAGACTCTGCATGAGGCAAATTCGGACTACTGGAGTCACCGCAATGTCTGCGTAAAGATGTGGCGGAGACTCCAGGGTGCGAGTTGTGAAGTCTTATGTAGCCCCGTTAATAATTAAAATGAACTAGAGTCCTACGACCTGAGTAGATATACTTAACATAGCTAGACATAGCTGAACGTAACTTCGAGAAACATTTGGTAAACCATGACTTAATGAAGAAAGTCAATACAAAACAGTAACGCACACGGAGAAATACCCAAGGGGTGTACCTGTAAGAGAAGATCTATTGCAGATATCTGCTAGATATTAATGACATTTATATAGTTCACCCCATTCAGTGTTAGCTTCTCCTGTCGCCTGTAGAACCTCAATGGTTTATGGGTCGGCTTCGATGCTAAGTCCAATGGTGGCTGCAGGTCCAGTCATCAGTGTCGAGGGGTCCGCAGACTGTCAGCTGGTTGTCCCGGCATCAGCAAGTAAAAGTGGCATGTGACTGCAGCAGGTGGGTCTTGGAACGATCATCTATGTGGGGCTGGACGACATGTGGATCATCTTAGCGTAGCGGTGTCATCAGGTGACTGGTGCTGCGGCGCTCCGAGATGTATGCTGCGATGGGTCCAGGTGTCGATCACCGGCTAGCTATCAGCATCCGGGGTAGCGTTCCATAGAGTCAGGTACAAAGGCCAGGCAGTGTGAACATGTGAATACCCTTATCGCAGAGTCCAATCCTGGTTAATGAGGTGATAGTTTCTGTAGTGGGTGCCTGCAGGAGTACGCAGAAACTTCCGCGGCCCGTATGAGAGCAGGTACGCATTTCCGGTAGATGCGCGTGGAGCATTATGGGGATTGTAGGCTGCCGCTCATGCGTTTAAACTCTGAAGTCAGAGGAAGGGCAGCCAAAGATCACTCTGAATCCTATTAGTGGAATCCAGCCATGCACTCACATTCTAAGCCTTCCCTGCATATCTAGCCAGTCTTTGCTAGCATTGAGAAAGTCAGATTTACGTGAACATGTCAAAATAAATTCTGACCGTAGTAAAGATATTTGAAAGCCTAACGTGGCATAACAGAAATTTTAGGCTACTGTGACAATGATTACTTCCCTGAACTTTTAGCGATCCCTTCTGGCTCTCCTCGAGGCAGGCGAGGCTGCTGTACTGAAGTCATGGTGTTGAGTGTGGTAGGCGCCGTGGTGCGCTGATGCGGAGGGCGACCGTCTCCTCCTGTGGCCAGAGTTCAAAGCCTCCATAGGTTCTTCAGGCTGACGTTCTCTACGAACGGTTGAGCGGCGAAATTCCGCGTACCAGTTAGGTACCTCCACGATGGGGATGTTTAATGCCTCGCAAAAGTAGGGAAGATCCTCAGGCACTTTAAGGAGTGCTGTGCGCCCTTGCGAGGAGGCTGCCAGGCAGAAAGGGAACTTCCATTTATATGTTATGCCTTTGGCGTGAAGTGTGTCTAGTAAGGGTTTCAGGTCCCTGCGGTGTTGGAGAGTAATTCCAGACAGATCCTGGAATATTTGGACAGTCTTTCCTTCATGTACAATATGCGGGATGCTCCTGGCTTGTCTAAGGATGTCTTCTTTGACCTTATAGTCAGTCAGGCAGCATATTATATCCCTGGGAGGGTCTATGTCCTTTCCTTTGGGTCTCAGTGCGCGGTGGATCCTTTCAAAGTCGACAGGTGTCTGGAGAGGTCTGTGCAATATGCCGCTAAACAGGCCAATTACAGAGGGTGTCAGTTGGTCTCCCTCGATCGATTCAGGGAGCCCCCTGATCCTCAAGTTACGTCTTCTGCCCCGATTATCGAGGTCCTCGAGATGTCTCTGCATATCCCTCATCTGGAGGGTATGCGTGTCCACATGATGGGTAGTTTTGCGTATTTGAAGTTCTTGGTGTTCAGCTGTTTGTTCCGCCGCCGTGACCCTGTCAGACAGGGCGCGGATGTCTAAGCGGAGTTCGGATATGGCAGCCGAAAGAGTGTCCTTTATGTCTGTAGCAATCATCCGCAGGTCATTTGTATTCAAATGATGGTGGGGTTGCTCCTCTGAGGTATTCTCGCCCATTAGGCTGACAGGTAGAGCGAGAGACGGCGCTCCCTGTGAGGAGGTTGCGGCCTGTGAGCTCCTGTGGCGGGAGGACGCAATGTTTCCTCTGCCCGTCCTGAACATTTCAGGGATATTGTGTCTGGAGTTATCTGGGTTTTCCCTCGGTGAGCGGGATCGTGAGGCGGAGGTGTTCCTGGAAGCAGTCCCCATGTTTTGTGGCGGGTATAGATCGATTGAGCCTCCAGTGAGCTGAGTGCAGGTCGTGTGATGGCAGGAGCTGTGGAATTAAGCAGCCATCTTCATGCCAGGTCAGGCCACGCCCCTGCATCCTATTATTAAGTTTATGATCTACCAAAACCCCCAGATCCTTCTCCACCATTGATTCCCCCAGTTGTACTCCCCCTAGTATGTATGATGCATGCATATTCTTAGCCCCCAAATGCATAACTTTACATTTATCAACATTAAACCTCATTTGTCACATAGTTGCCCAATGACAGTGCATTGAGGTTGGCTTGTAAGTTGGAGACATCTTGTAAGGATGTTATTCCACTGCATGGCTTTAGCAGGAGGCTGTTCATATATCCCAAAGCAGGAGCTTTAGAGAAAGCAAATCAGAGCTAAGACAGGCACTAGCACCTTAGTGAAAATACATGGTGCATAGGTTTTAGTAGAAACCCTCAAAACTTTTCCACCTTTGTGAAAAGGACTATGACCCCTGCAAAAGGATTTACTGCAGAGCAGAGTGAAGATCTGGTCCTCTTTTGCGGGGAGCCTGCTAAATTTAATAGCATGAAACAAGGTGGAGGCAGAGACCAAAAATCTAGCTTGTAGCCAATATATGTATGTAGTGCAGTATATCCCACATGGAGTACTCAAAGCCTGTACCACAGAGCAGAAAGGGTTAAGGCTTCTATGACTTTCTATGATCACTGTAGGCAGTGGGAGCTCAGAATGTCAAAGGATTGCTGGGCTGATAGCAAGCAGTGAAAGAGGGAGTGGAAAAGCAGTCAGTCCCCAGGCATGTATCATTAAATTTGGGCATGCATGTGCACTGTGCTCATGCAAGAAGTAGGCTGAGCAGGCGCACTAGTGGTCCCAGGTTCTGCCCTGCAGACCAAAAGTGACACAGAAAAGGCATCAAATTTAAAAAGTAATTACCAGCTGTTTCCGCCGCAGGCTGCGCGCAAATGATTTAGCCAGGTGTTCCATAGGCAACATCTAATCTTGATGCCATTTAGCAGTTTTAAAATGCTGTTTAGGTTATTTGTTAGAATAATCACAAGATGAACACTGAAACTTACTTGTACAAGACGGGTCTGTCTTGTAGCGCATCCATCGCTTGAGAGAGAATAGGAGATATGTCACATGATTCTTGCGTCAATGTTCTGCAGTCATCTACCATTAAAAGAAATAAAAAGTAATAAATACGAACGCCAGAACTCAATATCGCAAAGCATGAGTTTCTCTGATGCGATTAATAGAACACACATTTTCCAATTTATCACTATATTACAAAAGCCCATAGTCATATTCAAAGAGCAATAATGTACTGCAACCTACTACAGTCACTTACAGATTGGCCCTCAGTATCTTACAGAGGGCAGAATTTTGAAAGGTGATCTAATTATTGCTGCTCTGTGTACAATGTTATTCATGAGCAATTTCATCCAAAACAAGTTGTACAATTTTGTAAGAAACAGGAAAGTTGTACCACCTTGACCAATTGTAAACTCTTCTCCTCCTTCTGCAGTCAAAACAGACCTAGTACTTCTATGATCTAGGACTAATCCCCAGTGGACAGGTCGAAATGCATCAGTGTGGTGTCTTGGCGGAGACATGTAGGCTGAGGCTGTTCTCTATTTACTGCATACACTGCTTTGGATGATTATATTGGCACGCCTGCACCTTTTATTTCTGTGGATCACAGGAGCAGAGTCCCTAACTTTGAGGGATGCTCCAAGTTCATACTAAGGCCTAGTTCTTCTGTATGATCTGCATTACCATGAATGTCCTGTGCTTGGCAGAAAAGCTTGCCAAGCTAGTAGGTGAGGAAAAGATTTTAGGGCCCATTCACACCTAATGCAGTGGGATGCAGATGGCTGCATTTATCACTGCACTCCAACTGCATAGACAGTGGAAAATCAAGGTTATCCTATGAGCATAGTTCACATTATTGGAGTGCAGTGTACTAAAAAAAAAAAAAAAAAAAAAAAAAAGACACACACACAAAAATGGATAGGAATGTATGCAAACGCACTGCAACACACCACAGTGCATATAGAAGCCCAGAGAAAGTAAGAAGAAGGAAGGACAAATACAGAAAGAAAAACAGGCATCAACTGCATGTAAATGTGCATAAAAACGCACATAAAATGCATGCATCTGTGCAAAGAATAAACACACAGTAGATGTGCAGTTTCCAGTGTGAATGGGCCCCAAGTCTCTGCTGTTCTCAGGTCTCTCAGCAAATGTGTGAAAGCTAAACAAAGTTGGCCCTTTGAAAAAAATCATTAGACGAAACGCTGCGTCACGGTGCAGCTGCACGGCAATCTATATTGACACCACATGTTCTCCTGGAGGTGTTGCTGAAGATGTGTAGGACAGCCAATTGCATTAAGTGATCAGCTGGGATATATGATATGCCTTTGACATCTTTACTGTATGTTTGTGAGTAGTTATTGGATGTTTAATCAAATTAAATGTTTTTATGGTAATACACTATGCAAGTTCCGTTTTCTGTGCCCAGTATCTGAGGAATCACTGGATTATCATTGATACCAGTGTATGGGAAGGCTCTTCAGAAGGAGTGGTGCATTCTGAGCACTTTATTCCAAGCATTTATATGTGAGGCATAACCATTTGGTAAGTGAGACTCGCATAGGGTGAGCACTTGAGGCGATTGCTTGTGGAGTGGGACAATCACAACATTATCTTTCCTGCAAGATTGGAACACAGCTATGTGCAGTTATATTATGTATGGGACATATTCATTGACTTTTTAACCACTTCAATACCAGGCACTTATACACCTTCCTGCCAAGGCCAATTTTCAGCTTTCAGCGCTGTCGCAATTTGAATGTCAATTGCGCAGTCATGCTACACTGTACCCAAACAAATTTTTTAGCATTTTATTCCCACAAATAGAGCTTTCTTTTGGTGGTATTTGATTACCTCTGCGATTTTTATTTTTTGCGCAATAAAAAAAAGACTGGAAATTTTGAGAAAAAAAAGTTTTTCTTTGTTTCTGTTGAAATTTTTTGTAAATAAGTATGTTTTCTTCTTTAATAACTTGCACTGATAAGGCGGCACTGATGGGCACCAATGAGATGGCACCAATGAGGTGGCACTGATAGGTGGCACTGGTATGCGGCACTGATGGGTACTCACAGGTGGCACTGATGGGCACTCATAGGCGGCACTGATGGTACTTATGGGTGGCACTGATAGGTGGGCACTGATGGGTGGCATTACTGGGCTTCACTGAACTTTTTTGTTTTCATAATGGTGCCAGTCAGTGCCCATTTGTGGGCACTGATTGGCATAGATTGGGCATATGTTGGCACATGTGGATGGCCATGGGGGATTGGACCTGGTGGTCCAAGTGTGGGCATCCGAGGGGGGCTGCGCTGATAAACAATCAGCACAGACCCCCCTGTCAGGAGAGCCGCCGATCAGCTCTCCTCTACTCACGTCTGTCAGACGCGAGTGAGGAAAAGCCGATCAATGGTTCTTCCTGTTTACATCAGGATCAGTCGTGATTGGACACGGCTGATCACGTGGTAAAGAGCCTCCGTTGGAGGCTCTTTACCGAGATCGGTGTAGCGGTGTGTCAGACTGACACACCACCGATCACCGCGATGCGTGCCCCCACGGGCGCGCGGCGGCTGTTATCCTGCAGGACGTCATATGACGCCCAGTCAGGATAACTGAACCACCGCCCGGCCGTCATTTTGCTATAGGCCGGGCGGGAAGTGGTTAACTAACTTTAACACTTCATACTTTGAATTTTTAGCATTGTTCTAGCATCCTCTGGAATCTATTAACATTGATTTGATTTCATGGAAGAGATATATTTCTTATAACGGAGGCAGCAGGATTGTTTTCACTGTTATAGATAAATTGTTAAAACACTTATTTATCACTATTTATTATTGTTTGAGTTATATGATTAAGACGCCTTTCACACTGAGGCAGTTTCCAGCGTTTTAGCGCTACAAATAGCGCCTGTAAAGCACCTGAAACTGCCTCCCATTCTCTGCAATAGGTGCTTTCACACCCGGGCAGTGCGCTTGCAGGAAGTTAGAAAAGGCCCTGCAAGCAGCATCTTTGGGGCAGTTTGGGAGCGCTGTATACAACGCTCCCAAAACACCCCTGCCCATTGCAAAAAATAGGCAACGTTTCCAAAGCACCTGAAAAGCGATTTGGAAGCGCCACAACACGGGAGTTTTTAACCCCAATCTTTGGGGTTAAAAGCGCCCCGCTAGCAGCCGAAAAGCGGCGCAAAAGCGCTAATGGGCGGCACTTTACTGCTAACGGCCGGCGCTTTCAGTATGAAAGCAGCCTTAGGTTAATTTTTAGAGGTTATTAGAGGTTTATTAAATAAAGATTACTAATCTTTAGCTAGAGAAACTCCTATTTATTAGAACCATTGCAAGCTATAAACGAAAAAAGGTACACTTACTCTGAGCCCATCGATACAGCCGCTCATAAGATGTTTCTTGGAGTAAAGCCATCTGCTCCATAATTTCCAGCCTAACAACAAAACAAAATCAACACAATTGCAGACAAACTGAAGGAGGAGGAAAGAACTATTATTATTAATATACAGGATTCATATAGCGCCAACAGCTTACGCAGTGCTTTACAATATAAAAAGGGAGACAGTACAGTTACAATGCTATAAAATACAAGAGGGTTAAAAAGGTCCTGCTCATAGGAGCTTACAAACTATGAGGTTGGGGAAAGTGGTACAAAAGGTATAACTGTGGGGTATGAGCTGATGGAAGTGATAAAAAGATTAGTTAGAGGTGTGATAGGCTTCCATGAAGAGATGAGTTTTCAGGGATCACCTAAAGGCAGCCAGAGTAGGAGATAGCTGGACAGACTGAGGTAGAACGTCCCAGAGGATGGGAGAGGCACTGGAGAAGCTCATGGGAGGAGAAGACAAGGAAGCTTGAGAGTAGGAGGTCTTGAGAGAAGTGGAGAGGGGGGTTTGGGTGATATTTGGAGACTAGATTGGTGATGTAAATAAAAAGTGTAGGTATCCCCGCACTACCAGAGAAATAGGTACTAATAATAACTGCTGCAAGAACCGAAATGGTCAGTCCATAGCTACAAGGTAAAATATATACAATAAATGGTGCTGCGCTGTAAGTGCAGGTGCAGCGCAGCACCATTTATTGTAAAGATTGGTGCTGTAGCTTGGGGCAGAGTTGTGAATGTCTTTCTATGTTGTTGTTCATATTTTTAATTTAATTCTCTGGGCAATCAGAATCCAGTGGAGGGATTGGCAGAGAGAGGTAGCAGACACTGAGCGGTTGGTAAGGTAGATGAGCCTGACAGCCGCATTCATGATAAACTGAAGAGGGTATAGCCTATGGAGAGGGAGTTGCAATAGTCAAGGCGAAAGATAACAAGGGAGTGAATGAGTAGCTTGGTGTATTCGTTAGTTAAAAAGGGGCAAATTTTAGAGATGCTATGGAGGTGACATCTCTAAAATTCAAGCTTTTGACAATGATTGGATTTGGGCCTAAAGGACAGGTCAGAGTCTAGGATTACACCTAGTACCCTGGCGTAAGGAGAGGGGTTTATGGTTGCATTACTGATTTTAATGGAAAAGTCATGGGAGGGGGACACGGGCAGGGGGGAATATTATTACCGTATTTATCGGCGTATAACACACACTTTTTTCCCCTGTAAATAGGGGGAAAATCATGGGTGCATGTAATACGCCGACAGCGTACCTCGGAGGGGAAGAAGGGGGACGAGTGCCTGAATCAACGAGCTGTCATCTCCTCTCCACTCGGCTCTCCGACACACAGTCCCGCCTCCGCCACCGGCATAGGACCAGTGTTCTGTCTATCACAGGAGCTGGTCCAATGCCGATGGTGGAGGCGGGACTGTGTATTTGACTGCCAACTGAGAGTGAGGAAACAGATGACAGCACTGTGATTTCATTGGAGGTATGGTGAGCTTCACTGAGAGGCAGATGGGCACAGAACAGGCAGCAGGTGGGCACACAACAGGCAGCAGGTGGGCACACAACAGGCAGCAGGTGGGCACACAACAGGCAGCAGGTGGGCACACAACAGGCAGCAGGTGGGCACACAACAGGCAGCAGGTGGGCACACAACAGGCAGCAGGTGGGCACACAACAGGCAGCAGGTGGGCACACAACAGGCAGCAGGTGGGCACACAACAGGCAGCAGGTGGGCACACAACAGGCAGCAGGTGGGCACACAACAGGCAGCAGGTGGGCACACAACAGGCAGCAGGTGGGCACACAACAGGCAGCAGGTGGGCACACAACAGGCTGCAGATGGGCACACAATAAAGTTTTTTTTCCTGAAACTTCCCTCTTAAATTGGGGTGCGTGTTATACGCCAATAAATACGGTAGCTTGGTCTTAAAAGATTAGAGGCGCAATAGGCTTTCCTGAAGAGATGAGTTTTCAGGGATCACCTCAGAGTAGGAGATAGCCGGACAGATTTAGGTAGAGAGTTCCAGAGGATGAGAGAGGCTCTGGAGAAGTCTTGGAAACCAGCATGGGAGGAGGAGACAAAGGAGCTTGAGAGCAGGAGGTCTTGAGAGGACAGTTTGGGTGATAGTTGGAGACAAGATTGGTGATGTAGCTCGGAGCAGAGTTGTGAATGGCTTCGTATGTTGTTGTTAGTATTTTTAATTTAACTCTCTGAGCAATCAGAAGCCAATGGAGGGATTGATAGTTTAAGGAAGTGGTATAACATCCATGCTGATATGTCAGTTAGTAATGTGAGAGGAGACTGAAGGAGTGAGGTGAGAAGTGGACAGATAGATTTGGGTGTCATCGGCGTAGAGATATATTGGAAGTCGTGGGAGGTTATCAAATGAACAAGAGAGGAGGTGTAGATAGAGAAGAGAAGCGGTCCAAGAACAGAGACTTGGGGGGCCCCCACAGAAAGAGGAAGTGGAGAGGAGGAGACAGAGTTGTAGGTAACACTGAACCAGTACTGTTATAGGTAGGAGGAGAACCTGGATAGAGTAGAATCTTGGAGGCCAAGGGAACGGAGTTTATTCAGAAGGAGAAGGTGGTCAACAGTATCAAAAGCCGCAGAGAGGTCTAGTAATAAGAGTATAGAGTAGTGGCCATTGGTTTATCCATAGTGAGTTTTAGTAGGGCAGTTTCTGTGGCAGTTTCTAGAAGCCATGACGGTTGTAGACTAATCATTCTAAATGTTTAGAGGTGAATGGGAGCAATGAGATGGGTCTTAAGTTGTTTGGGTTGGTGGGGTCCAGTGAGGGCTTTTTAAATATGGGAGTGATCTGTGCATGTTTTAGATGGGAGGGGAAAGTGCCAATTAGAGAGGGCGAGATTGAAGATGTGAGTGAAGGAGCATAAGATAGAATACTATATTCTTTCTTTAAGACCATTATGAAATCAGAGGCTCATCACTATATGTTTCTATTTGGTATATGTGTATTCATAACACAGTGCATATGCAAACAGCCGTCTGGAGCGAATGTACACTGAATTTGTATTACGCAGTTTGTATTACTAGATGCGGTCATAAAATGTAATGCAAAGAATAGCCATCCGTCCATACAGAAATTGGTTCTTTTGTTCAGGGGGTAATTAAATGTAGGTAAAAAAACAAAACCCTACACACTGGTATGGACAGCACTTGCAGATTAAATGTATAAGACAAGTGCACATTTATTTGTGCAGCCTTCTAAAATATGTCAGCTGCAAGGGACAGCCGTTTAGCTGATAATCAGAGACAGGATTCTCAGAGATGAAGTAGTGTGTTTATACTCTCTTCTTGCAGCAGCTGCTCCCAGCAAACTGAGAGGACTAAAGAAAAGAAGAGATAAAGGCCAATGGTAATGCCAACATCTCGTTTCTTATCTTTCAACCCCCTCTAGTGGTAGTTAGAAGCAGCTGCTACAAAAACAAAACATTGCAAGATGCTGCTTGTGTAAACTCCTTACCCACTGAAATTGACTTATTTGAACAGGTGGCCTAGAAAAGTAAAGGTAGACTGCATCTTAACCAGTTCTGCTCCAGAGTAATATATATATTGTTTGTTTTTTTTTTTTGCATACATGTAAAAATCTCAATTTTTGGCAATAAAATTAAGCACTTAAGCCCCGGACTATTTGGCTGGCCAAAGACCAGAGCACGTTTTGCGATTCAGCACTGTGTCGCTTTAACTGAAAATTGCGGGGTCGTGCAACATTGCACCCAAACAAAATTGACATCCTTTTTTCCCCACAAATAGAGCTTTCTTTTGGTGGTATTTGATCACCTCTGCAGTTTTTATTTTTTGCGCTATAAACAAAAAAAGAGCGACAATTTTGAAAAAAACGCATTATTTTTTACTTTTTGCTATAAAAAGTATTCCCAAAAAATATATAAAAACCCTTTTTTCCCTCAGTTTAGGCCAATACGTAATCTTCTACATATTTTTGGTAAAAAAAAAAATCGCAATAAGCGTTTATTGATTGGTTTGCGCAAAAGTTATAGCGTCTACAAAATAGGGGATAGTTTTATGGCATTTTTATTAATCTTTTTTTTTTTCCTAGTAATGGCGGTGATCAGCGATTTTTATAGTGACTGCGACATTATGGCGGACAGATCAAACACTTTTGGCACTATTTTGGGACCATTCACATTTATACATTGTAAATGTGACTGGCAGTAAAGGGGTTAACCAGGAGGGGGCGCTGCAGGGGTTAAGTGTGTCCTAGGGAGTGATTCTAACTGTAGGGGGGATGGACTATGTGTGACACAACACTGATCACAGCTCCAGATCACAGGGAGCTGTGATCAGTGTCAGCGTCATTAGGCAGAATGGGGAAATGCTTGTTTACATCAGCATTCCCCCGTTCTCCCTCTCCGTGAGACAATCGCGGGTATCCCCGCGGACATAGAGTCCGGTGGGACCCGCGGCCACACGGTGGCAAATTTAAAAGGGACGTGCCTGTACGCCCATTTGCCTGTCTGTGCCATTCTGCCAACGTAAATGTTTGTGCGGCGGTCGGCAATCGGTTAATTAAACCCCAGAACTTTAAATATTTTCTGAAAGCAGAGGCCCTATGGAATAAAACGGCGATAGTTGCAAATTTTTGCTTCACATGCTGTTTGCGCAACTGTTTATTGAACACAAATTTTAGTGCAAAACCACACCATATAATACCCATTTCTGGCTAAAATATAAGAGAGGAGGTTGCATCGAGTAAATAGATACCAAATATTCCATGTCTTAAAATTACATGCGCCCGCAATATCGCCAAAAACTATGATGCCCCAAAATCCCCATAGGCAACGCTTTAACCCTTTCACTGTCAGGTCCGTACGGACGTACAGAAGTGCCCACAGGTGGCCAGGTCAGTACGGCATACGGACCTCATTTCTCCCTCTCCTATAAGCTTATGGTAACTTCAATGACCATAAGCTTATATCAAAATTGTTCAGCAGACTCTGCTGAACAATTCTATAACTCTGATCAGCAGATTACAACCCGCTGATCAGAGTTATTGACCCCTAATGTGACCTTCCCCAACACCCACCAACCCTGCCGCCTCCCTGTCCCCTGCCTCTCCACCCCCGCCGAACTCTTTCATCTAAAACCGCCCCCCCCCCCCCACTCTCCTATACCCGTCACCCCCCCAGCACTAATTACCCCCCCTACACCCAATCTGACCCCCTCTGCAAACCCGCTCCCCGCAGCCACCATCATTAGGCGGCATCCCTCCTCTTCCACTCCCGCCGGCTTTAGGTGTTGCATCGGGCTTGGGGGGGTGTCCAGATTTTTCCCCCCACCAGTCAGATTGCCCCCCCCAACTGCCCCCGCACCCTCGATCCATGGCCTCCGAGTGGCATCTCTCCTTCCCTCCCTCCGCCTGCATTTTCTCCCTTCTCAGATCTACGTGATCTGTCAGGCTGGAGATCGTGGGGGGGGGTTGTGAAGTAGGGGTTTGGGGGGGGGGCTTAGTAAACATGTGTTTACTAAGATTCCCCCCAGTAGAAAAGAGGACACATGCAGCGATCACTACTGATCGCTGCTATGTGCCCACTGACAGCTGATATATTGTAACCGCAAGTGTTACAATGTATCAGTCTAGCATTTTCTGAATGAATGGAATCTCGATACAGATTTGTCATTCATTCAAGTAAAGTGATAGAGAGAAAAGGGATGTCCAAATACATCATTCTCTCCATAGAGAATAATGGGTGGTCCGATTGGGCCCGCCTAAAAAATGAACAGGCAGACCCGATCGGTGTGCTTGTGTGAAAGGGGCCTAAGGCCTTGTTCACACAGGCCATATACAGCGTACCTTTACAGGGACGCACAGGTGTTCCATTGATGTCATTTGGGATGTAGCAACTGCACCAACAGAGCCGTTGCTCCCAATTTTGCACCCATGTAGGTCTGTATGCATGTCCCTGAGCTCACACTGTCTGTGTTTGGGGTCATGTACCCACACGGATGTCAGATTGGAAACAGCAGCTATACCTGTGCAGTCGTTGCATCCCAATTGACATAAATGAGACCGTACGGGGATGCACGGAACACCTGTGCATCCCTGTGCGGGTAAACATGGCGGTTAAAAAGTTACAAATATTTGTTATTTATTTACTCAATACAGGCTAAGCTTTTATATTTAGCAGGAATTTTGTAATATTTGCTGTGTATTTATCTGCTAATAATGGTTTTAGTGTATTTTTTGCAAATATATTGGTTTGATAAACATTTGCGCAAATACCGCGGGGTCTAAAAAATCAGTAGTGCCTTCTTTTTATTCTACTTATCATGTGCTTTCAGAAAATATATGGTTTGGGGGGGGGTCTTTCACAAATTCTGAAAGCTATAAGTAAAAAATAAAAAAGAAAGGAAAAATTGCAAAAATGCTCTGGCCACCTGAGTGTACAAAATAGAGCACAGGGCCTGGCAGCAAAACGGTTAAAAGACTTTACCGCTCATCAGCTTAGCGTTAGCTAGTAGCTCTTGTGCTAGAATTATTGTTCTCACTCTGACGTTCGTGGTAATATGTCACGTGTGGTGCAACCTCGCTTTAAATGCGCGCGCACACCCTGGGCTCACGTTTGCGCAGGTGTGTGGGGCTACGGGAGTTTTTGGCAATTGTTTTTTATTATTTTAATATATTTAATTTTTTTTTTTTTTTTACTTTTTTTTTATATTTATTTTTACTTGATTGCCATCACAAGGGATAAATAAACCCCTATGTGATAGAATTAGGCAGGTGACAGGTAATCTTTATGGAGACATTAGGGGTCTAATAGACCTCAATGTCTTCCCTGCCCTTCACACCATCTAACCAAGATGGCCTGGTTAGATGGGTCTCCTGGCTGTGCTGGCCAGAAAAGGGTGCATCTAAAACCGGAAGTGACATCACTTCCGGTTTCACTGTTTGCAAGTGACATGGACATTCACTGTACTGTTCATTTAAGCACAGGAGAATCCATTTTGTTCTCACTGTTGAAATGTGTTCTGTAACCTTCACCTAACACACAGACACTTCTCCTACTAAACGCTCTCTACTCCCCCCTCCCTTTTCAAGGTTTTACTTTTGCAATTGTTCTATTCGCTAGTTTTTAATAATATATTTCTATTTGTTAGCTTTTAATAACATATTGCTATTTGTTACTTTTTAATAACATCTCACACCACCCCTTTCTTATCTATGTATAAAATAACATGTAATAATAAATTTTTCACCGAACGGACATTTTAAACACAGTGATTGAGTCCTGTGAATCTGTTCCTGCAGCTGCAGTATTAACTTTGTTTTAGAGTCCCAATCAGAAATCAGTCATATCAGTCTTGGCGAGTCATAACAGGAGTTTGGCAGAGTCTCCAGAAGGAACCGCGCTTCGATCGGGATCATCGGGAAACGCAGACCTCAAATGCCGGCTAGGTAAGCTGCCCTTAAGCTTGCTATATTTCTGCCTTTTCCTATGTATCCTATCTGTCGGTTCTCAAGGAAACCAGACCACTCTCGGACCTTTCTGGTTGGGTAACGTGTGTGTGTGAATGTGTTTGTGTCCCCCTTCACGGGTTGGACTGTGTGTGGATAGGGAAAATCCTCTGCAGTTCCCTGCGTTGACTCCTTGTGGGCGACCTGGGTCAGAGGCGCATGGTAGGGTCAGATAAAACTCAGAGAAGAGAAGAGACGAGGAGGGTCTCTTAATGAGTGTTTTGTCTATTGTCATAAACCCCTTCTATCCACGTAGATAAGTGGAGACTATTCTTGTAAATCTGCAGATTTGCTGTACTATTTGTTTTAGAGGCAAGAGGGTGTAGGCACAAGTAGAGAAGAGAGAAGACTGGCCAGTCATTATGGGCATTAAATTAATTAAGGGAATGAAGGGAGAGAGGCCTTCAGAAAATGCCCAGCGCAAGATGAGCGCTAGAGAATATATGAACCGAAGGTACGGTTCTGCCTATACTGAGCCCCTAGATAAATGGGTAGAATGGACAAAGGGAACAGCTAAACCTTTAAAATCTGAAGGGACTTTTGATTTAAAAGTATGGCAAACTTTTCTGCACGATTATGGCCCACTACTGTGCAGTGAAGGAACGTGGAAAATAGCTTGCACATGGGAGACAGAAGCTAAAGTAGCAAATCAAACTGGCTTGACGGAAATATTTAATAAAAGTACTGCCCAAATTTACTACGTTTAGCCAGAAGACTCTGTAGAGGAGGACCCCCTACCTTATGTGGCTGCCAGTTTGGCTTTAAGGGGACCACGCACAAAAGCAAAAGAATTAGATTACATGGAACACACAAAAGATGAGCTATGCAATATAGTAGAGAGCAGAGGTTTAACAGCCCCATATCAACCTACAAAGAGGGATTTGGCTCGTATCCTAGAAACAGATGATTGGCATAAATCAAAGGGCACATATGCAAACCTAGATCTCTCTGAACTTAAGGCTTTGGCCAGAGAAAGAGAGATAGAGTCTGAACTTCCAGAGCAAACCATAATTTCCAAATTGTGGCAGCAAGATGAAGAGAGAAGGAAGGGAGATGCCAGCCCTTCTGCCCCTGGCATAGAGAAATCTGTTGCAGTTTATCCTGTCAGAACCCAATTAGTTTTTGAAGGTGATGCTGTTGACAGTAAGTCTCAAATTAAATGGCATGTACCTTTTAGTCCCCAAGATATGAGAGCCATATTAGAAGGATTGGGAGATCCTAGAAAGAATCCAATTGGGTTTGCAAACAAACTCAGTGCTGCACAGGAAGCATATGAGGCTTCTGCTACTGACATTCATCAGCTTCTTATTAAAGCAGTGGGAAGCAACATGTCTGGCTATATACTTAAAGAATGTGGTGTAGACGTCAAAAATCTAGGTAAGATGGTTAGTGGACGGGAGGTTTGTGAGAAATTGAAGGAAAAATTGCCCCAAATATATGGACAAACCAGACATGCTGAATTTATGAATGCTAAGCAAGGGAAAGAGGAAGCAGCAGGGGCTTATTGGAGGCGGTTAAGTGATATGGCTGAGGAAGCAGGCATTAAAATAGAGGAAGAGAAGGCGGGAGAAACTGCAAGTCCATCTACACAACTGGTGAAACAAAGGTTTCTTGATGGTTTAATACCCCAGTTGAAAGAAAAGTTGTTCACAGCAAGGCCTGAGGCAGGCAATATGTCTATTCGAGACGTCCTGCCTATCCTGTTGTCCATAGAAAACAGGATTAACCAAAAAGACAGCAAACCCAAGGTAATGTACATGGGGAAGCAGAGAGGAAAAGGAAAAGGAAGAGGCAAAGGCAATTTCAGAAATCATGGCAATCGGGGACCAATTATATGCTACAATTGTGATGGGGAAGGACACATAGCCAAATTCTGCCATCTTCCTGACCGTAGACTAGAAAAGAGCTTAGAGGCCCCTCATGCTGATCCCAGTTCTCTGCCAAAAGCAGTGGATCAGGCATAGGAAAATGGCATGCCAGTATCAATCATGTTAAATAGGGGAGACAATGGTCCCGAGGCCAGAGTAAAAGTATTTTTACAAGAACTCCCCTATCCTGGAGGAGAAACAGAATTAACCTGTTTAATTGATACTGGTGCAAGCCGAAGTGTTTTTAATATAGAGGACTTACCTCCAGGATTATTATTTACAAATGTTATCTCTGGTGTTGGCCTAACCGGGACCTCTACTGATTTGGTTGAGTCCAAGCCACTTAAACTCAGGCTAGGACAGCAAACAGAAATTGTCACTAAAGTGTTAGTTTCAGACACAGTTCCTACCAATCTTTTGGGAGCTGACATTTTGAACCAAATTTTAGCAAACATAGACTACACTCCTACAGGAGTCCAAGTGGTCAGTAGTCTATCAGGAGAAGTTTTAAATTCTGCCTGTGGAGTATTTTTAATCCAAGACTCCACTCTGTCATTTCCACCAGAATTGAAAGTGATTCCCACTGAATTATGGGCCACCAGCAAATATGATGTAGGTCTGCTGGATTGCACCCCAGTCATGATAAAAATTAAACCAGGAGCCCATCTCCCACAGATTAAACAGTACCCACTGAGTATTGCTCAGACTGAGGGGATAAAGGATCAAATCACTCAACTGAAAGCAGCAGGGGTTGTTGTACCAATTAAGTCCCAGGTCAATACACCCCTGTTCCCAATTGCAAAGAAGCCAGACAAGAAGGGTGGGCAGGTGACATATCGCATGGTGCATGATTTGAGAGCCATTAACAATATAATAGAGGCAGATACCCCGATCGTGCCCAACCCCCGCACTTTACTAAGTGGAATACCTGCCTCCAGCACCTGCTTTACAGTGATTGATCTTGCAAATGCTTTCTTTTCGGTGCCCCTGCACCCAGATTGCTGGCACCTTTTTTCATTTACCCATGATGCCCAAAAGTTAGCATGGACAAGATTGCCCCAAGGCTGTGTGAGTAGCCCCTCTGAATATAATACTGCGTTAAAGCAAGTATTGGACCAATGGTCCCCCTCACACCCAAACACAGTTTTGCTTCAGTACATAGACGATTTGCTTATTTGTTCTGATACAAAGGACATTTGTAGCAGAGAAACAGTAAGCCTTCTCCTGTTTCTCTATAACAGTAACAACAAAGTTAGCAAAGATAAGCTACAATACTGCCAAGAGAAAGTGATCTTCCTGGGTCACTGCATTTCACATGGAATCCGTCACCTAACCCCAGATCGAGTTAAAACTCTACAAAACTTTGAAAAGCCAAGAAATGTCCGGCAACTACGTGCCTTCCTGGGGTTAGTGGGATATTGTAGGGACTGGATTCCAAATGCATCAGAACTTATGGCTCCTCTATATGAGGCTACCACTAGAAACCCTTTCAAACTCACATGGGACAATGAATTGCAGATGAAGGAGCTTATTAAAATTTTGTCTGAAGCTCCCGCCATTGGACTTCCTGACTATACTAAGACTTTCTCGTTGTTCTTGGCGAGCCAGCCAGGAGTCAATGAAGTCAATGGATTTGCTGCAGGTGTACTCACCCAGCTACATGGAGACAAACAGAGGCCTGTGATGTATGTATCAGCCTCATTAGACCCTGTCATCAAAGGCTCCCCCAGTTGTATGCGAGCCATAGCAGCCTGCATTTTGCTGCTAGACAAAGTAACGGAGCTTGTACTAGATTCTGCTCTGATCCTGTATGTGCCACATGCAGTACAGGAAATCATGAATCAAGTAAATACTAGACATGTGTCTGCCAGTAGATTTGACAAGTACCAGTCTGCTCTTTTTGCTCCATCGAATTTAACAATCAAACGATGTGTTACTTTAAATCCGGCTACTCTTCTTCCTATAATTGATGAGGAAGATGCAACAAATGGTACTGATGTAGAACCTGAGAGTTTTTCTCATGATTGTATGGCTCTTATGGAGGTAGAAAGGGCCTCTGTCACACCAGCAAAAGATGAGCCCTTATCAGATTGTGACACACACTTATTCGTAGATGGTTCCAGATTTTACACTGACGATGGTCAGCCACACACAGGGTTTGCTGTAACCACTACAGACACCATTTTACATCAGGAAGCATTGAAACCCCAGATGTCAGCACAGGAAGCGGAGTTGTATGCTGTAGTCAAAGCATGTCATCTCCTAGAGAATCAAAGGGGAAATGTTTACACTGACAGCAGATATGCATTTGGAATAGCCCACGATTATGGGCCTATCTGGAAAGCACGGCACTTTCTGACTAGTGCAGGGAAGCCAGTGAGACATGCAAAACTCATAGAGCGGCTATTTGAGGCCTTTCAGAAACCAGCAGAAGTTGCCATCTTGAAGGTAAAAGGGCATGCGAGGGGAAGTGACATGACAGCCAGAGGAAATGCTTTAGCGGACCAAGCGGCAAAGGATGCTGCCCTTATGGCATTTGGAGTCACATCCACTGTAGGGGTCGCCCAGGTAGCAGGGACAGATTCCCCTCATCAAGAGCAGTGGGATGTAGAAACTCTAATTCAGTTGCAGAACCAGGCCCCTGATGAAGAGAAGGATAAGTGGATCAAATGTAATGCTACCCAAAATCAGCAGGGCCTGTGGAGCGCTGACAACAGGTGGTGTCTACCCAGGAGTTTGTACCCAGTTTTAGCACAGCTGGCACATGGCGTCAGTCATCTTGCTAAGGGCGCGATGGTGGCACTTACTGACTGCTATTGGATAGCACCTGGATTTAGTGCATTTGCAGCCAGGTTTTGTGCTTCATGTCTCACTTGTGCTCTGTACAATGCAGGGAGGCCTGTTCATGTTCCCCAAAGGCATTCTCCAAAGCCAGATTTCCCTTTCCAAAGAATTCAAATAGACTACATTCAGATGCCCAGAATAGGCACCTATGAGTTTGCTTTAGTGTGTGTTGACATGTTTTCAGGTTGGCCCGAGAGCTGGCCAGTAGCCAAAGCAAATGCAAAAACAACAGCAAAGAAAATTTTGAATGAAATAGTTTGTAGATATGGAGTTCCTGAAACTATTGAGAGTGACAGAGGAACCCATTTTACTGGGGAAGTAATGAAAGAGGTAATGGAAGCCCTTCACATACAGCAAGCTTTCCATACACCTTATCATCCACAAAGTAGTGGTAAAGTTGAGAGACTTAATGGAATTTTGAAAAACAGATGTGCAAAAATTAAAGCAGATACAGGAAAAGGATGGGTGGAAGCTTTGCCATTAGCCCTATATTCTGTAAGAACTACCCCTAAACAACCACATGGGCTGTCCCCCTATGAGATTTTATTTGGAGGGCCACCCAAAACAGGGCTATATTTTCCCCAACAGTTGCAGGCTTCTCACTCTAATCTGTTAGAATATGTTCAGATTTTGCAAAGAACATTGAATAAAATACATGAAGGTGTTTATAAATCTATCCCCGACCCAGATTCTGTTTCAGGTATTCACAGAATCCAACCAGGTGACTGGGTGGTGGTCAAGCGACACGTCAGAAAGCCACTAGAACCAAAATTTGACGGACCACATTTGGTGCTTTTGACAACCGGTTCTGCTGTCAAGTTGGAAGGAAAGCCCACCTGGATTCACGCCAGTCACTGCAAGAAAATCCTGAAGTGATGATATCCTTTGAAAAAAAGATGATAATGTTTCTTTTCTTTTTGTTGTTTGTGAGAACTGAGACATGGAAAAATAACCCTTTCATCCAAATGTTAAAATTGTATGCAACCCATAGCAACGCTAGTAACTGCTGGGTGTGTTCTCACTTACATCCCCAAACAGGTACATGTTATATTGGGAAGTTAGTACCTGCTTTGGCTGTTCGCAAAGATACAGTGCGACCAGATAAAGTCCAGAATACCCTTTAGTGTTCAAAAGAGAACTGTTCACTGAAGGTGACATGGCATGGTCATGGTTCCCTTCCTGGACAGGATGGGGAATTGAAGCAATGAAAAGACTAAATAATTACACTAGAATTGTAGATGAGATTATTAACCTTACTACCACTGATATAGGTTTATTAAATGAAGAAATGGCTCAGCTTAAAAAAGTAGTATTAGAGCACAGATTAACGCTAAATTATCTCACTGCAGCTCAAGGTGGGATGTGTAAGATATTTCGCACTGACTGTTGTATATACATTTCTGATAATGAGGACATTATTAAAGGACATCTTGCTAAGATAAGAGAACTACAGAATAAGGCCAGAGATATTGCTAAAGATGGATGGAACCCCTTTCAGGGTTTAGGAGGTTTTGGTGATTTTTTATATGGCATAGCAACATGGTTACAGAAACTAGGCGCTTACATTGTGATGTTCCTATTTCTCATGTTTGTTATTTACTTCCTCATCAGGCTATGCCTCTGTGTGACTACCCGCTGTACCAACAAATGTACCACCAGCCCTGATGAACCCATTATTGTGAGAAAGCTAGGAGAGAGCTGAACAGGACGCCGTCTCTCTGCGCCAATGTAACAGGAGTTACCAGCAATCGGCTGAATGTAACGCGGAGAAGAATGGTGTCAAATAAACAAAAGGGGGGAAATGACATGGACATTCACTGTACTGTTCATTTAAGCACAGGAGAATCCATTTTGTTCTCACTGTTGAAATGTGTTCTGTAACCTTCACCTAACACACAGACACTTCTCCTACTAAACGCTCTCTACTCCCCCCTCCCTTTTCAAGGTTTTACTTTTGCAATTGTTCTATTCGCTAGTTTTTAATAATATATTTCTATTTGTTAGCTTTTAATAACATATTGCTATTTGTTACTTTTTAATAACATCTCACACCACCCCTTTCTTATCTATGTATAAAATAACATGTAATAATAAATTTTTCACCGAACGGACATTTTAAACACAGTGATTGAGTCCTGTGAATCTGTTCCTGCAGCTGCAGTATTAACTTTGTTTTAGAGTCCCAATCAGAAATCAGTCATATCACAAGTGAGATTGAGGCATGGGTTTGCATCGGTCTCACTGCAATCTCTCTCCCCCAGCCGGCAGATGAGTTCCCGGGCTCCGGTGAGTGCAGCACAGCCCGGGAACTACAGGAGACGGGGGGATCGCCGGCAGGTGGGGGAGGCACAGCACTGCCGACTCTGTAAAAGTGGTCTGCAGCTATGGAGTTGCCGGATAACTTTCACTTTGAAGCCGGTCGCTGGCTAAACAAAACCCACACAGGCCGATGCTTGTGATTAAGGATTCACTCTTTGGACGTACATAGTATGTACAAAGAGCTCAATTGGTTATCAAGTGTGTGTGTGTGTGCGCACACACACACACACACACACATATATATATATTAACCAGTTCCCGACCAGCAACCGCAGTTATACTGCGGCAAGTTGGCTTGGCTGTGCGAATCGACGCAGGGCCGGTCCTGGCCGGGGTGCACGGGGTGCAGTGCACCCGGCGCCACAGAGGTGGGGGCGCTGAAGCGCCAGAGTGCTCCCCTCCCTCCTCCTCCTCTCCATGTCCACAAGCGGCTCTTTCCACCGGTCACCGCAGCCACCGCCGTCGATGTGTCTCTTGCCGTAGCCCAGCCATCCCCCCTCCCTTCTCCTGTCAGCGGAGGAGAGCGGAACTAGCCACAGATCGGAAGGGGGGTTGTCCTGGGGGGGTCTATACTAATGGAGGGGGGTGGTTTGTTTTGGGGGGTCTGTACTAATGAAGGGGGGGTGGTTTGTTCTGGGGGGGCTGTACTAATGGAGCGGGGTGGTTTGTTCTGGGGGGTCTGTACTAATGGAGGGGGGTGGTTTGTTCTGGGGGTCTGTACTAATGAAGGGGGGGTGGTTTGTCCTGGGGGGGGTCTGTACTAATGGAGGGGGGGTGGTTTGTTCTGGGGAGGTCTGTACTAATGGAGGGGGGGTGGTTTGTTTTGGGGGGGGTCTGTACTAATGGAGGGGGGTGGTTTGTCCTGGGGGGTCTGTACTAATGGAGGGGGGTGGTTTGTTCTGGGGGGGTCTGTACTAATGGAGAGGGGGGGTTTGTTCTGGGGGGGGTCTGTACTAATGGAGAGGGGGGGTTTGTTCTGGGGGTCTGTACTAATGGAGGGGGGTGGTTTATTCTGGGGGGTCTGTACTAATGGAGGGGGGTGGTTTGTCCTGGGGGGTCTGTACTATTGGAGGGGGGTGGTTTGTTCTAGGGGGGTCTGTACTAATGGAGAGGGAGGGTTTGTTCTGGGGGGTCTGTACTAATGGAGGGGGGTGGTTTGTTCTGGGGGTCTGTACTAATGAAGGGGGGGGTTTGTCCTGGGGGGTCTGTACTAATGGAGGGGGGGTGGTTTGTTCTGGGGGGTCTGTACTAATGGAGGGGGGTGGTTTGTCCTGGGGGGTCTGTACTAATGGAGGGGGGGTGATTTGTTCTGGGGGGGTCTGTACTAATGGAGAGGGGGGGTTTATTCTGGGGGGTCTGTACTAATGGAGGGGGGTGGTTTGTCCCGGGGGGGTCTGTACTAATAGAGGGCGGGTGGTTTGTCCTGGGGGTCTGTACTAATGGAGGGGGGGGGGTTTGTTCTGGGGTGTCTGTACTAATGGAGGGGGGGGTTTGTTCTGGGGGGTCTGTACTAATGGAGGGGGGTGGTTTGTTCTGGAGGGTCTGTACTAATGGAGGGGAGTGGTTTGTTCTGGGGGGTCTGTACTAATGAAGGGGGGTGGTTTGTCCTGGGGGGTCTGTACTAATGGAAGGGGGTGGTTTGTTCTTGGGGGTCTTTACTAATGGAGGGGGTGGTTTGTCCAGGGGGGTCTGTACTAATGGAGGGGGGTGGTTTGTTCTGGGGGGGTCTGTACTAATGAAGGGGGGGTTGTCCCGGGGGGTCTGTACTAATGGAGAGGGGGTGGTTTGTCCCGGGGGTCTGTACTAATGGAGGGGTGGTTTGTTCTGGGGGGTCTGTACTAATGGAGGGGGGGTGGTTTGTTTTAGAGGGGTCTGTACTAATGGAGGGGGGTGGTTTGTTTTGGGGGGTCTGTACTAATCGAGGGGGATGGTTCTGTACTAATGGAGGGGGGTGGTTTGTCCTGAGGGGGATCTGCACTAATGGAGGGGAGTGGTTTGTTCAGGGGGGGTCTGTACTAATGGAGGAGGGGTGGTTCTGTACTAATGTAGGGGGGGTGGTTTGTTCTGGGGGGGTCTGTACTCATGGAGGGGGGGCGGGTTGTCCTGAGGGGGGTCTGTACTAATGGAGGGGTGGTTGGTTTGTCCTGAGGGGGGTCTATACTGATAGAGGGGGGTGTTTTGTCCTGGGGGGTCTATACTGAGGGAGGAGTTTATACTTAGTGGGGGGTCTGCACTGACGGAAGGGGGTCTATACTTAGTGGAGGGGGATCTGTACTGAAGGGCGACTATAGTTGGTGGAGGGGGGTGACACCATGTTTTACCGCACCAGGTGACACCCCTCTCCCTCTCCTCTTCGCGCGCGCTGCTATACTAGTGAGCGGCGCACTATGTTTCTTCCCCCCACCTTCATATCGGCCAGGGAAGAAAAACAAAGGAGCAAAGAGGAGGATTGTGGGGCATGTAGTCCCGAGGACCGGCAGCCCCACTGTAACACGGAAACTGCAGCCCACACAGCATGCTCAGCTGAATGGGAGAGAGAGAGAGAGCCAGGAGTCCGGAAAAGCTTTCAGGGAAGTACACCCAGTACTCCAGAGGGAGAGGACAGTGCTGAGGGAACACCATCAGAGAGAGAGAACCCCGCTGACCTGCACCACCAGAGGGAAAGCCACACAGCCTGGCGCCATCCCTGGCGGAGAAAGGAATGGAGTCATTGCCAGAATACAGATCTGGGTGCTACTCAGCGGACTCGCCACGGGCAATTCAGAGTGAGCTGACTCCTGATCAGAGGAACCGTTGTTGCTGTATTGCTGGGTCAGGTGAGAGGGCCGATCGGCCACTATTTACTAACGTCCATAGGAACTGTAGTCTCTGACCATCTCTTGTATCATGTCTGCAGTCTCTGATCATCTCCTGTACTATGTCTGCAGTCTCTGATCATCTCCTGTATCATGTCTGCAGTCTCTGACCATCTCTTGTATCATGTCTGCATTCTCTGACTGTCTCCTGTACTATGTCTGCAGTCTCTGACCATCTCCTGTATTATATCTCCAGTCTCTGACCATCTCCTGTAGTATGTCTGCAGTCTCTGACCATCTCTTGTAACATGTCTGCAGTCTCTGACCATCTCTTGTAACATGTCTGCAGTCTCTGACCATCTCCTGTATCATGTCTGCAGTCTCTGACCATCTCTTGTATCATGTCTGCAGTCTCTGACCATCTCTTGTAACATGTCTGCAGTCTCTGACCATCTCTTGTAACATGTCTGCAGTCTCTGACCATCTCTTGTAACATGTCTGCAGTCTCTGACCATCTCTTGTAACATGTCTGCAGGCTCTGAACATCTCCTGTACTATGATTGTAGTCTCTGACCGTCTCTTGTATCATGTCTACAGTCTCTGACTGTCTCCTGTATTATGTCTGGAGGCTCTTTCTAACAGACTCTCTAACAGACAGCCCTCTGTGTGCATTAGAGAGACTCCCCTCCAGGTCTCATTAGTGTACACTCTTCCTGTATTTTCTTTATTGTTAAAAGATCATGGGAAGATCCCAGGGTAATGAAGACTTCTTAGGGGAGCATCTCTGTGTTTGAGTCGTTGCCATAGTAACATTTGTAAAGGGGAGGAGTTGGTAAGATTACCACACCCGCGTGGGGGCGCCAGAAATATTTCTGCACCCAGGCGTCTGTGACCCTAGGATCGGCCCTGAATCGACGTACTGACACATCGGTACGTGCACTGGATTTTGCAGGCGTGCGCACCCACCGCAGAGGGGCAGAACAGGGATCTGCCTTTGTAAACAAGGCGGATCCCCGTTCTGACAGGGGAGGAGAAAGAGATCAGCTGTTCCTAGTGATCAAGAACAGCGACCTCTCTCTACTCCCAGTCAGTCCGTCCCCCATGACAGTTAGAAAGCACCTCCCTAAGGAACACTTAACCCTTTGATTGCCCCTAATGTTAACCCCTTCCCTGCCAGTGCCATTTATACAGTGATCAGTACATTTTTATAGCACTGATCACAGTATTGGTGTCACTGGTCACCAAAAAGTGTCACTTAGGGTCAGATTTGTCCACCGCAATGTTGCAATCCTGCTATAAAATTGCAGATCGCCCGCCATTACTAGTAAGAACAATAAAAAGTGCCTAAATCTTTCCCCTATTTTGTAGACGCTATAACTTTTGCGCAAACCAATCAATATGCGCCTATTGCGATTTTTGGGGTTTTTTTTACGAAAAATATGTGGCAGAATACATATTGGCCTAAACTGATGAATAAGTTTTTATTTTTAAAAATTTTTTTGGATATGTATTATAGCAGTAAAAACTCGTTTTTTTTTCTTGTTTGTTTTTTGTTTATAGCGCAAAAAATAAAAAAATTACAGAGGTGATCAAATTAACCACAAGAAAGCTCTATTTGTTGGAAAAAAAAAAAAGACATAAATTTTGTTTGGGTACAGCGTCGCACGACCGTACAATTGTCAGTTAAAGTAACGCAGTGCCGTATCACAAAAAATGGCCTGGTCAGGAAGTGGGTAAATGCTTCCAGGGCTGACGTGGTTAATATACACAGTGGGTGTAAGAAAACAATCCCCCCCACCTTTAAAATAATCACATTTTGTTGAGTTGCAGCTTGAAATGAAGACACAGTTTTCGTTTTATCCAGCTGTATTTACTCACTGAAACTTATAACATCCAAGTAAAAGATATAACATCAACATGTCAGAAAACAATAAAAATAAAAAACAGAATCACTGAGTTGGAAAAAGGTTCACCCCCCCTTGTGTCAGTATTATTGAACCACTTTTTGCTTTAATTACAGCCTTTAATCTATTTTTTCTTAGACCTGACCATAATAAGGAAAATGTTCACAAAAGTACTATATCTTATTTGATTTGGCTCCTTAAAATCACCCCAAGTACAGAAAAATACCAGAGCTGACAACTCTGCCTCTGCTGAACTGGAATCCAAAGCAGTGTTGACAGCCCTGTTGGACTACATAATTCCCCCTCGACTCATCTCCATAACATAAGGAAGAGGTACTGTATTTTTAATCCTAAAGACAACAAAAGCACGATAAAATCCCTTTAAAGTCTGAGCAAAATAAAAGAAGCATATTCAGGTAATCTCTGCGATGCATAGACAACTCCACAATATTGCCAGAGTCCTCTCTTGTTGGACAATAGAACACCTCCCCCTCTCCTCATCTCCATGACAAACTTTTCAAAACTTCTTTTTCAATTTCGAACCCAACATTTCATTAAGAAGGTACAAAGGTCTTATCATGTAGGGTCTTTTATCATAACTTTTCCTACATACATATTTCATGTAAAATAGTAGTATGAAGGGTCCCTGTTACCAAGTGCACCGACTTAATAACATAAAAGATACCAAATTGATATATTACAAAGAATCAAAGTCTTTGCTATTCCTAAGAGGCTCTAGAGCAGTGGTTCTCAACCTGGGGGTCGGGACCCCATCGGGGGTCAAATGACGATTTGCCAGGGGTCACCAAATCCTGGGCTGTTCCTAAAGCCGGCACCACTCTCCCAGCCTTTTTGCGGCCGCCCAGCTGGGCTGTCCCTGGAGCCTGGAGCCGCCCTGCTGGGCTGTTCCTGGAGCCCGCGGCTGCCCACTCAGCCTCCTCCCAGCTGCTCATTCAGTTCACGGCATGGGTGGGGGGCAGAGACTAGAGGTCAGCTGACTGGTGAGGAATGTAAAGTGGGAGGGGCTGGAGGTGACCCTATCTCCTGATTTCGGCATAGGTGTCAATGCTACGAGACACCACAGAGCTGGAGACACAGTGAAGCCGGAGACACAGTGAGTAACACTATCTGTAATTAGAGTTGCCATTAAAAATCCCCACTATAGTTCTCAGATCAGCAGATGACCTTGATCAAGAGCACCTAAGTTGGCTAAACAGAACTCCCCCCAGCACTGCCACTCATCCCAATCCCCCCACCCCCCAAGGCATAAGAGAAGGAATAAAAATAGAGAAAACATGGAAGTGAGAGGAAAAGAGGGGGAGGAACAAAGAAAAAGAGAGAGAAAGAATAGGAAAAAGACGGCTAGAGAGAGAGATTGGGAAAAAAACAAGCAATTAGGATAGAGAGAGATAAAAGGTTAAGAAAGGAGAACAAAGAGAGAGTAGTACATCCTAAAATGTACCATAAGGGGTTTTAATACTGTACAAGTGGAAGGGACTAAGGGAGTGCTAAATGTCTGTTTGTTAGGGGCACAAATTACTTGTCTTGCCTTGGGTGCTGACAATCCACGCTACGAAAATAATTTTACTGTTAGGGGTCCCCACAACTTGGGAAATTTTATCAAGGGGTCACGGCACTAGAAGGTTGAGAACCACTGCTCTAGAGAATTTTTTTAGAACAGTATAAACATATATTTCTTGCCGACAAATTGGTTTGTGAGTATTAGAAGTATCTAGGAAGAATTATCTTGGTAATGCCTGGTATAATGTACATAGAAAACGACATATAAACACAAAACTTACCCTGCGGTTTGTTGGTTTGTTCGCAGAAGCACTTTGACATCATTATGGATCTGTTTAACTTTATCCAGAACCTTGAAGAACTCCTTTAAATTAAGAGCAAATGATAACTTCAGAATCGCCTAACCCTCCACAAAACACAAATGCAGCAACATAAAAAAAAAATCAAAAAGATCTGCGCTAGGTCAAAGATGGTATAAAAGCAGTCACTCTAATGCCCCGTACACACGGTCGGATTTTCCGATGGAAAATGTCCAACCGGAGCGTGTTGTCGGAAATTCCGACCGTGTGTGGGCTCCATCGGATTTTCCGACACACAAAGTTGGAGAGCAGGAGATAAAATTTTCCGACAACAAAATCCGTTGTCGGAAATTCCGATCGTGTGTACACAAATCCGACGGACAAAGTGCCACGCATGCTCAGAATAAATAAAGAGATGAAAGCTATTGGCCACTGCCCCGTTTATAGTCCCGGCGTACGTGTTTTACGTCACCGCGTTTAGAACGATCGGATTTTCCGACAACTTTGTGCGACAGTGTGTAGACAAAACAAGTTTGAGCCAACATCCGTCGGAAAAAATCCTAGGATTTTGTTGTCGGAATGTCCAAACAAAGTCCGACCGTGTGTACGCCCTATAACAACTATGACACCTGCTGTAAACAATATACCGTAATTCAGATAAGAAGCCACGCTAAAAAATTCAAATGTACAATGTGTAACAAATAATCTCCATATAATGAACACAAATGAAGGTGTAATGTGATAAAAAATAAATCAAACAAAATGATACCTACAAATCATACAATAACGGAGCATTAAATATCCTAATTAGCGAAATTAAAAACAAATACATATATCAATGTGCAAAATCTGGAATCAGATGTAAGCAAAAAATGTCCATAAAGTGCAAAAATGTAGACATGGTTCACCAGCGAGCTCCATCACCCAACACCAACACTTAGCATATGTCTCTTACCAGATAGCGTGGACCACACACTAGAATGGTCATAAAAGCATGTATTATCCGACATCTGTAATAAGTAGTGGCTGCTCAACGATGGCTCCGAATGGATCGAGGATAGAAAAAACAAACAAGCATAGTGAAGCCAGCTGTAATCGAGGCATCACACCAAATAGCTCATTGTGCCAAACAATATTGGCATCCTACAGAACTTCTGACTGTCACAAACTTCTCTATGATCATCGTGTGTCAACTGGAACCCGGGAGGCTGGCAAAAGTCCAGTTGACTTGATTTCTAAACCCAAATGCTGGATTATTTTTCTACTTCCATCGCCTGCTACCAAAGCCTGGCAGTCGAGTGTGGAGGGTGTGTTGTGTGAAGTTGCTGCCCAGGATCTCATGTGCATTTAAAAGGATAAAGCAATAACAACTTCACCCAACACACCCTCCACACTCAACTGCCTGCTGCTGCTTCGGGCTTTGATAGCAGGAGATCAAGGTGGAAAAATAATCCAGCATTTAGGTTTAGAAATCAAGTCAACCGGACTTTTGCCAGCCCCCCAGGCTCCAGTTAACACACATTGATGATCATAGAGAAGTTTATGACAGTCAGAAGTTCTGTTGGATGTCAACAATGTTTGGCACAATGAGCCATTTGGTGTGATGCCGGCTTCATTATGCTTGTTTATTTTTTTCTATCCTCGATCTATTCGGAGCCATTGTTGAACAGTCACCGCTTAAAGTATAATGAAAGGCAATACTTTTTTTTTGTTTTGGATAGAGTACAGAAGGATTAGAACATCTGTCAGTTTGTATTTGTGTCCCCATTAGGGAAATGCATCCTCTCTATTAGTCCTGTTAACTAGTATCCTTGAAAGGGAAAAAAAAAAATCCCAAGTGTTGCGCTTTCCCCAAAAAAGTAATAGAAGGGAAATCTTCCAATGGGAACACTAGTTCTGGTCACCTGGGGTCCCCAAAGAATTCCCTTAATTTACAGGGGTTTCCTCTCACTTCCTGTTTGGCTATGGAACAGGAAGTGAAGAGAAGTCTCCACAATGGGACACAGACGGTGGACCTAAACCTGACAGGGTTGTTATAACCCTCCCTTACTCTATCCGAAATGAAAAAAAAAAAAAAGTTTTTGCCTACTTTAAAGCAGAGGCAAAACCTTTTTTTCATTTTGAATAGAGCAAGGGAGGGTTATATCCTCCGACAGATTTTTTTTTTTCTGCCATCTGTGTTCCATTGTGGAGATTTCGCTTAATTTCCTGTCCCATAGCCAAACAGGAAATAAGAGGAAATCCCTGCAAATTAAAGGAATTCTTTGGGGACTCCAGGTGACTAGAACTAGTGTCCCCATTGGAAGATTTCCCTTCTATTACTTTTTTGGGGACAGCCCAAAATGTGGGATTTTCTTTTACTTTCACTTTCAATGATAACAGTAAACAGGACAAATAGAGAGGATGAATCACAACTTTGAACAGCAGCATTGTCAGTCTGGGGGGAGAGGAAAGTTAGATGGACTGGCAGACTTAAGCCTGGTACACAGTATACGTTTTTTTTTTTTGTTCAATCCACTGGGCTGATCTGAATGGCACCCAAACACGCGTGGTGCGTTTTGCTACTATTGCAGTGCGATTTGGAATCCTGGGCAGAACTGCAGCAATTCTAGCCAAGATCCCAAATCACCAGATGTGAACCTAAAATTCGCAGGTCAATCTCCTTTAATCCACCTGCTGCCTACCCTTGCTTCCAAAGGCCACTCAGTATTGCTCATTCACCCGACAGCTGCATTCATTATATTAGTGGTGGTTTTACGCACTTTATTTGAGCATTAACAATTTTATTATACTCTTTTGTTGCCTTATATAGTGCAAAAATATTTGTTTCATTTTCTACAGCGACAGTAACACAAATTACTGCAAACAATGTATGTGTCACCTAATTCCATAAGAAATCAAACATTAATAAAAAAAACCCCAATGTTTCTCCTTACTTCAGTTAATGGACCTTCATGGTTTCCACGTAAAATGCTCATTTCCTCAGATGTCAGCTGGAACTTTTCTAGAAAGGCATTTGCAACTTGAGCTCGTATCTCCAGTCGCTGACTGGAAAAAAAAAAATCAAACAATTTAATTCAATGGGACATCAACAGTAATAAGGGAGAGACATGATCTACTAAAAGGAAATCTCTCCAATGGGTTTTTGAAGGTATAAGACAACTGTGCTAAGACCAGGGGTGTCTCCCGCCTAGAGACTTTCTGGATACATGAGCTACAGTCCCTCTCCCCAAGGGGTATGAATATGGAAATTGACATTAATGCATTTATCAATGATTCTTAGTTTTACTTTAGAGCAAGCATAAGTTTTGTATACTGGTGTTTAATTGTGGAGAACTCTTTTGAGAATATATCTCGGGTCTATGGAGGCCAAATTTATGTACACATATACAAAGACTTCACTGATATGGATATTGTCACTATCAAGATCCTTCACACTTTATATTCCATTTTTTTTTTTTTGGTCCACATCATAATACTTTGAGGTGGTATATAGAAATAAAAATTTCTCTACCACTTCTTAAACGCACATTTATTTATATATTCACCTTATATTCATTTTTATATTCGTTTTCAATTTTAATTTTATTTATTTTAATTTTCTAACATTTTTTCTTTATTAAATTTTTATTTTTAATTTTATATTTATTTTTATTTCCATTTTATTTTTACTATTAATATTTTTATTTCATTTATTTTTATCTTCATTTTTATTTTCAACTTTATAAGTTTTCTTTTATTTTATTTTCATTTTCATTTTTATTTTTATTTTTTATTTTTATTTTTTATTTTTAGTTTATTTTTATTTTTTATTTTTAAATATTTTTTCTATATTTTTTCTATCTTTTCTTTCTTTTTTTCTTTTTCCCTTTTTTTCATTTTATTTTTTATCATTCTATCACGTTATGTCTCATTTAGTTTTCCCTATCACGATATCACTATTCACTGAACACACTAATAGTCATTGATACACTATTCCCATATTTATAACATACTCATTTATTCATTTAAAGATCATATCTTTTGTTACGCAGATTTTTATGTTATTGCACATTGTGCTTTCCCACTGTTGTCAATACAGAGTTCTTTACTGACGTCACTAGGTTGACGTTACCAGAAGGAGGCTTGACTTAATGTTTACTTTCAGCCGCCCATGTGATGGGGAGTCACGTGCTCTCACCCCGTTCGACGTGGTGATGCACGCTCCACTGATAGGTGGATACACACCAAAACGAGGCTTGAACCGCTGTTTACCTATAGCGGTCCATGTGAAGGGAAGTGACGCGTGCTCATCCCGTCTGAACGGGTGACGCGCATCCGGCATCTCGTTCTTCCCCATCTCGGACCACACTCTCCACTATGATATGGAGAGTGGTAACAACTGTTTTATATTGGGAATATCCTCACCAGGAAGTGGTCTTTATTCTTACTTTGTCCCTACACTCATAATTTTATTACACCTTATAACAACATCTCAGTATAATGCTGGAACGCATATACACACACCCAACTGAGGCGTGGAACGCACGCGGGTCCGCCATCTTGGCTAAACCCGGAAGTGCCTTAGAAATCTAGACACGAGCTGTATCCTCATTAAGGGGGCTTAGATATCTATATTAAGGGGTATGGCAGCAGTGAGAGAGCACCCCAGAAGAAGTCTTTTAAGACGAAATGCGTCGGGAGACTCCACTGCCTGCCATAATTTTTATTTGAAGCGCTTTTTTTACTACCGAAATGTAAGTTGTTTACTTATTTTAATAAATCTGTTTTTCCAAACGGTATTATGCTATGTGGCCCCCCTTCTTTATTCTTATATGATCTATCCATCTGAGATGACTCGTGGGAAGGTTTGCCATTCACTTTAAGTTCCGTCAGAAGTGTGGACATGTCCTGAAGCTTTGCTACCATCCAGTCGTGAGGTTCCCCCTTTTGATTACCCATTGGGGTTACAAGCTTGATTGACTCATTGAACGTACGTTCCTATGAGTTCAATCCTTCTGGTAAGCCTTCATTTTGTCCTTATGTGGAGGGTCCATCACACGTTTGCATGTGTTATCCACGTGGTGAATAAGGAACTATACATACCTTTGGACTAACATCAGTCCTTTTCAGCTTTTAAAACATCTGAAGAACATCAGAGACTTTATTTATTTGTTTATTTGTCAAGCTACTACATTTTGTAATTTCTGCTGTTTGACATAGACGTTTTTCTTTATTCTTATATCTTTATAAGTTTTTTAAACCCACAGCGCTACACTTGTATATGCATTTGAAATCTTGACAAAATCCTTATTTGTTGTGTGAGCTGCTTTCTCGTTGGGTAAGCGCAGGGTTACACTCTTGTCTTTTCTGGTTTATAAGACAACTAAGCGACACCAAGAGCTTTGGGAGAGAGTTGTTTATTTTTGTAACACAAGTGCTGGATTCAAATAATACATTATCCTGATAGTAGCCACACACAAGGAAATTTTACTCTCCCCCCCAATTTTCCATAGTATAAATAAACAAATGGATCATTGCAACCTTCCACCCACAATTTTATTTAACCAAAAACTAAAACAATAAGGGCTCATGCACACGGCATCTCAAAGAAGCGGCTCCTACAGGCTTTTGAGTTTTTTTAAACTCTCGTTTTTTCTGTGTGGAAACTCCCCTCCATATTAGCCAATGTGTCCATGCACACTATGGCTTTTTCAGAAGTTTACAAGCATATGCTCTTACAGGCAGGAAACCCCCCCACCACCACCACCACCAAACTGGCGTTTTTGAGAGGGACTTTCCTGCAGATAGGACGCCTAAGTGCCCAAAAACACGCAAAAAAGTGTAAAAAAAGCATGAAAGAGCTCAAAGGAGCTTGAAAGACAAACACAAAAATTCGCAAAAACTAGCTGAGGGGAGGTTTTGTGAATAAAAACACGCTTATGCTCAAAAAAGCTCAAAGGAGCTCAATAAAAACATGCAAAAGAGCCCACAAAATAACAAGCTTTTCAAGCTGAAATAAAAGTTCAAAAGCTGTGTGCACGGGCCCTAAAATTGTAAGTGATAGATGGCTTTGATCCATTTAGTTATGTTCATAATTGAAATTTCCTAAAAATTGCAACATGTATGGCTAAGATGAGTCTAACGTTTGCCATTCTGTAACGTATAATATGGTGGCATACCATGTAGATTAAACCTACAGTGCATCCGGAAAGTAATTCATTATTTTCCTTAAAATTCTACAAACAATAACCCATTATGACAATGTGAAAGAAGTTTGCACACTTTGCAAATTTATTAAAAATAAATAAAAAAAAAAAAAAAATCACATGCACATAAGTATTCACAGCCTTTGCCACAATATTCAAAATTGAGCTCAGGTGCATCCTGTTTCCACTGATCATCCTTGAGGTGTTTCTACAACTTGATTGAAGTCCACCTGTGGTAAATTCAGTTGATTGGACATGAATTGGAAAGGCACACACCTTTCTATATAAGGTTCCACAATTAACAGTGCATGTCAGAGCACAACCAAGCCATGAAGTCCAAGGAGTTGTCTGTAGACCACTAGGCCTATAAGTTTGGAACCACCAGGTCTCTTCCTAAAGCAGGCTGCCCAGCAAAACTGAGCGATCGGGGGAGAAGGGCCTTAGTCAGGGAGGGGACCAAAAAACCCGATGGTCACTTTGACAGAGCTCCAGCATTTCTCTGTGGAAAGAGGAGAACCTTCCAAAAGAACAACCATCTCTGCAGCACTCCACCAATCAGGCCTGTATGGTAGAGTGGCCAGACGGAAGCCACTCCTCAGTAAAAAGATAAACAAAATTATCTGGTCTGATGAAACAAAGATTGTACTCTTTGGTCTGAATGGCAAGCTCATGTCATGTCACCTGGGCCAATACCATCTCTACAGTGAAGCATGGTGGTGGCATCATCTTGCTGTAGGGATGTTTTTCAGAGGCAGGAACTGGGAGACTAGTCAGGATCGAGGAAAAGATCAAGGCAGCAACGTAGACAGACATCCTTCATGAAAACCTGCTCCAGAGCACTTTGGACCTCAGACTGGGGCGAAGGTTCATCTTCCAATAGGACAATGACCCTAAGCACACAGCCAAGATAACAAAGAAGTGGCTATGGGACAACTCTGCGAATGTCCTTGAGTAGCCCAGCCAGAGCCCATACTTGAACCTGAGTGAACATCTCCCAAAGCTCCCCATCCAACCTGTTGAAGCTTGAGGGGACCTTCAAAGAAAAAAAAGGGGAGAACCTGCCCAAAAATAGGTGCGCCAAACTTGTAGCATCATACTCAGAAAGAATTAAGGCTGTAACTGGTGCCAAAGGTGCTTCAACAACAAAGTATTGAGCAAAGGTTGTGACTACTTATATACTTGTGATGTTTTTCGTTTTATATTTTTAAAAAATTTGCAAAGATTTCAAACAAACGTCTTTCACATTGTCATTCTGAGGTATTGTTTGTAGAATTTTGAGGAAAATAATTATTTTTTATCAATTTTGGAATAAGCCTGTAACATAACAAAATGTGGAAAGAGTGACTGTGAATACTTTCCACTGTACTGTACTGGATGCACTGTACATAAGTAAAAAACTAACAAACATCTCAAAACAACCTTAAAATGTACTATAATGTAATTTTATGTAACTAAATCATAAATGTAATGCAAACACATTGACAAGAATTATGATGACAAACCAAAAAAACAGTACCTGCAATGTGCGATGTAGTGATGCAAGGTAAAGACTACAGGTACTGTATTATAGTAGAGCCACGCAAGGGTCTTGAGCAGGAGTTTGTGTCCAAACAAGAGGAGTTTATTCAGTCTGATGGCTTGATGGATCCCAGTCCATTTTTGTTAAGACTACACTTAAATCCATTAAAACGTTGGAGAGAATAAACTCTTCTTGGACACTCTAGCTCAAGACCCATTTGTGCCCTTACTACTTTCTTTTTATCTACTGAGGTAACTGTGCTGCAGTGCACCCAGTTAGATACTCTCCAGAAAAAAATATTCTATACACTATATTGTCAAAAGTATTGGGACACCTGACTTTACACGCACATGAACTTTAATGGCATCCCAGTCTTCGTCCGTAGGTTTCAATATGGAGTTGGCCCACCCTTTTCAGTTATAACAGCTTCAACTCTTCTGGGAAGGCCGTCCACAAGTTTTAGAAGTGTGTCTATGGGAAAGTTTGACTATTCTTCCAAAAGCGCATTTGTGAGGTCAGGCACTGATGTTGGAGAAGAAGGCCTGGCTCAGTGTCGCTGCTGTAATGCATCCCAAAAGATGTTCTATTGGGTTGAGGTCAGGACTCTGTAAAGGCCAGTCAAGTTCCTCCATCCCAAACTTGCTAATCCATGTCTTTCTGGACCTTGTTTTGTGCACTGGTTCAAATCATTTGGTGGAGGGGGGATTATGGTGTGGGGTTGTTTTTCAGGGGTTGGGCTTGACTCCTTAGTTCCAGTGAAGGGAACTCTTAAGGCATCAGCATACCAAGACATTTTGTACAATTTCATGCTCCCAACTTTGCGTGAACAGTTTGGGGATGGCCCCTTCCTGTTCCAACATGACTGCGCACACTAGTGCACAAAGCAAGGTCCAACAATGATCCAAAACACACATCTAAGGCCACTGTTGCATTTCTGAAGAAGAACAGGGCAAAAGTGATTCAATGGCCAAGTATGTCTCCTGATCTGGACCCAATCAAACACCTATGGGGAATTCTGAAGAGACAAGTTGAGCATCACTCTCCATTCAGCATCCAGGCTCTAAAAGAGGTAATTCTTGAAGAATGGAAAAAGATACTGTAGATGTTAGGATGTTATACCTCCCCAGGCGCTATTACTTACACTGATACCAACAGTGGAGCATAATTCCTCCCACTGACAGAAACAATGGGGTACTATTCCTCCCACTGACACCAATGATGGGGCACTATTCCTCCCACTGAAGCCAATGATGGGGCACTATTCCTCCCACTGACAAACAATGGGGCACTATTCCTCCCACTGACACCATTGACGGGGCACTATTCCTCCCACTAACAACAATGGGGAACTATTCCTCCCACTGACACCAATGATGGGGCACTATTCCTCCCACTGACACCAATGATGGGGCACTTTCCCTCCCACGGAGATCAACAATGGGGCAATATTCCTCCCACTGACAACAATGATGGGATGCTATTCCTCCCACTATCATCAAAAATGGGGCACTATTCCTCCCACTGACACCAATGATGGGGCACTATTCCTCTCACTGACACCAATGATGGGGCACTATTCCTTTCGCTGACACCAATGATGGGGCACTATTCCTCCCACTGACAGCAATGATGGGGCACTATTCCTCCCACTGACAGCAATGATGGGGCACTATTCCTCCCACTGACACCAACAATGGGACACTATTCCTTCCACTGATAACAATAATGGGGCACTGTAGAAAAGTTTGGAGGCCCCTGGCCTAGAAACACAAAAAAAGAAAGTTATTGACAAAACTGGTGAACTGCTTCTCCTACACTCTAGGTGGCAGCAAATCATCATGTGTCACACAATAAGAACCTCTTCACTCAAGGCCTTAGCTTAGAATAGACTATGGTGATTCTTTGATAAAAAGTAGCAGCTTGTTAAAAAAACATTTCTGCATGACTGTATACCATAAAATAAAGTTAATTGGTTGGCAAATATTTTTTAAAAATACTTTTTGAACAGAATCATGAAACAGATTTGGCATACAACTTTTATTACAGCAATGATACAAAGCTAGAAAAGCCTAGCCCCCCGGAGAATGTAATAATTCCATAGGTTGCAGAATCCACAGAATGCCTTCCGATCATAAAACATGAACAATATCTCAACTATTTTCAGAGATCTGCTTTAAATACCACTTTAGATATTGTGGATATTAAACATTTTGCAGAACTAAAGTTGGAAATAAAAGAAAGTTTCCGTTGCCGATAAACGGCTTGCTTTACAGTACAAAGATCATGATGGTGCCTGGGGTCACTTGCAGCGATGTGGAATGTATTGTAATGTACTACGCTGTCTCATAATTATGCGTATAAAAATGAGAGGGAACAAAAGTTCCATTGACAACTTAAGACAAGTCGGAGGAAGACAAAAGGTAAGAGATCATGGGAATGTTCCATTGCACGGTCCCGCTTTCTGATCTCAGAAGGGCCCTAATGAAGCCCTACACCCCAGTCTGACTTGTTTCCATGGAAACCAGATTCCGGTGCAACTGCCTTCATGCTGTTAAGAAAATGACGGTCCATTCTCTGGCACACAACAGAGCTCTCTGCTCCCAGTTCACAACACAGACCAGAGTGACTTTTCATTCACTGACTGTTGCTGATTCTGCATGTCTGCGTTAAAGAATGATTTCACACTTCAGTGAGCGCTGGAAGAAATGTCGTTAAGAAGATTACATGATTTCAGGAGTGAAAACCGAACTCAGTGCTGTACAATTATTAAAGTCTAGAGAAAAACTAGAGAAAAAACTGTGGCAACCTGCTGATCACTGGATTTTTTTAAACTATTGTTCAGACTGCCTTTAGAAAAATGATTCTTCCTTTCAGTTCCCTACTGTCACTGTAACATCGAAGAGTGACAGCAGAAAAAGACCAAGTGGTTCCTTCACCCTAGGTTCACACATATGCGGTTTTCAGTCACGTTTTGCGTTTTTTGAACATGCGTTTTTTTCCCCCTCCAAAACACATTGTGTATAGCTGGTTGTTAAGGAGTGGGCCGAGAAGCCGGCTGCATCCTTAACAACCGACAAGTCATCAGCTGTCAGCGGGCTTCCCCACTGACAGCTGAATGTAAAAACCATTATTGCCAGCAATGAATTAAAAAACGTGTGGTCCCCCCCCCCAGCCCATAGCAGGCCCATTGGGTCTGGTATGGATTTTAAAGGAAACTCCATGCCAAAACGTTTAAAAAAAAAAGGGTTATATCTGTTCCCTATGTGTGCTTTCTAACTGTGTGGGGGATGTCGACACTAGACAAAGAGAGTGGTGTTCCTGATCAGTAGGAATCTAAGATCTCTCTCGTCCTCTGTGACAGAACAATGGTCTGCCTTGTCTACATAGGCAAGACCGCCGTTCCGCCTGCCCCCCGAGAACAATCACAGGTGGCCGACCCGTTTATTGGCTCCCGCTGTGTCCAATCACAGCGGGAACGGGTCGCGGGCGCGCACGTCCCAGACCAGGGAGGGTGAACAATGTACAGATTGTAGTAACAGTGCTACTACGGGGATAGCCAGGATCATCTGAGCCCTGCTGGTTTTGTGTGAGTGGATTCCTTTTTGAACACTAAACACATTCATAGAATGCCTTGTATTTCTATTTAATGAATACAAGGCGTTCTAGGATAGGACAAGGTGGGGGATTGTGACATCACCTCTTTTCCTCTCCACCTCGTCCTCCAATGTAAGTATGCAATACAGCTCTAAGTGGGTGCTACTTTATGAATGAGGTTGGCATGTTTATTTCCCACGTAAAAACAAGTATTTATAATGCTCATAAATGAAAAAAATTCAATATCAATTGTCCCTATGGTGCACCCCATGATTAGTTTTAGTTATTGATAGTGAAAACAATTCAATATCAATTGTCCCTATGGTGCACCCCATGATTAGTTTTAGTTATTGATAGTGAAAACAATTCAATATCAATTGTCCCTATGGTGCACCCCATGATTAGTTTTAGTTATTGATAGTGGTCACATAATTTAACTAAATAGTAGTTTGTAGACTGCTTTGTAATCCAAGCAAACTGGCTAAATATGAAGAATAAAAATTCTGTGGCCCTGATCAGTGAGTCTCTGAGCTTTTAAGGTCACGCTTCAAGTTTTAGTTGCAACAATCCCTAAATCTGCTAAACGTACACTGAGAAGTTACATGATGTGTGCTGCTAAATAAAAATCAAACCCATGACTGTTGCCCTAATACAATATACTAGTGGCCTGGAAAATTTCAAAGCCATTGGATCAACATGGCTGCTGGAGAGAAGTCAGCCGTTTTAGCATATATATTTTTAAACCAGAGGTGTCCAAACATTTGACCTTCCTTGGCCAAATTGGAAGAAGCAAAATTGTCATGGGCCACACATAAGTAATAAAATGTCATTATTTTTTAAATTTTTTTTATGCTTCTAATTTTATGCTTCGTGTGCTTTATCCTTGAGAATAGTTGCTCACAAATATTGGTGCTACCGAAAACGGATGACATGAATAGGGCCTGATTGTAAATAGTGGGATATTTTACTTTGGGAAGATAAAACTATAACATTTCGCTACGCCTGCATGTGTTCACTAAGTGTAAACACATTTGTTTTTAAAAATTACAAAAAAAAAAAACAAAAAACAACATTTTAAAGTAAATTAACGATTTTGTATGGGACCACGTTCACAGCCATCTTGGGCCAAAGGTTGGACATCCCTGTTTTAAACTAAAGTTCCCTTTTATTCACCACACACTTACAGTAACATCATGTTATAAAAAAAATGTAAAAAGCCAAAAAAAAAAAAGTAAAAAAGGTTATTGCTGCATCCTGTTTTTTTAACCATAACAAATGCACTAGAAAGGCTTAAAAAGTTTTGTGAGCCAATTGCAAGAGTAATGGCAAAGATCCAATTCCCAATAGATTTTCCCTCTCACAGTATACATAAGCACATATAACTGCAAAAAGCAATTTTTAAAGTCATTATACAATGTTCTCACCTCTGCTTCATTTTACTTTGTAATAAGTCTCAAGCAATCAAATGAATTAAAGTTTAGATGAAATAAGCAATTTTCACTTACACTAGTTTCTCACACCGCTACCACCTAGAAACTTATTTTTATCTGCTGTTAAGACATAAATACTTATTTCTGCAGGATAATTACTGCAAGTGGTAAATAAGACAAACCTAGCAATGTAACACATCTGCAGACCACTGTAGAAGGAAAACATGAGCTTGGTAACACTTCCTAAAATATGTTCAACAATATTCATCCAACATGAGCAGTTCACCTCTAAAACATACATTAATAAAGTCCCTAGCCTTAGTTCTATCATCTAAAGCAGGGGTCTCCAAATTTTCTAAACAAAGGTCCAGTTTATTGTCCTTCAAACTTTAGGGGGGATGTTGCCCGTGGAAGTAGAAAATTTCCTGGTGTTAAAGGGTTTAAATAATGCCCCATGATTGGTATTAGGGGGAGCAATAGTGTCCCATTGTTGGTATTAGTGGAAGGAATAGTGGTCCATCCTTGGTGTCAGTGGGAGGAATAGTGCCTCATTGTCGGTGTCAGTGGCAGGAACTATGTTCCACTGTTGCTGACAGTGGAAGAGAATAATGCCCCAAGAGCCGGATAAAAGCAAGCGAATGGCAGCGTCCGGCCCCCGGGCCACACTTTGGAGACCACTGATCTAAAGCATGGTGGATATTGCAGGTGGGAGATGAATCTATCACTGCTCATTGTGCAAGGAACCCTTAGCAACCTCTGGAGGAATCACAGCATTCCACGGAACCATGGCCAAGAAATTCTGATCTAACACATGCGCACACAACCAAAACCTTTGCTTTTCTCACGAGTTTTTTCATATTGCTACCCTGGGCATCAATTCTCATGACCATTTCCATACATTCTCTTGTGCTGATCACTTTCCATGGAATTCTCCTCCATATGCATTCCACATACCTCAGACCCCAAAGGCTAAAATGGTGTTGGATAATTTTTATATTGTTTTTCCTTAATGTGGTTCTAAAGCCTTAAAAGTGATATTAGAGGCAACAGAAAGCAAACAAAGCATTAAGGTTAAAAACCTTCAGCCTTTAGAACAGGGGTCTCAAAGTACCAGCCCGTGGGCTATTTACGGCCCCCAGACGGGTTACAAATGGCCCGCAGGCAGGGCCGATCCTGGGCGGGTGCGTGGGGTGCTGGGAGCTTTCTCTCTCCGTCTCCTGTGTTCTCTCCCCCGCATGCTGCTGCAGCCCAGCGCACACAGCAAAGGAAACACAGACACAGCACAGGAGAGCAGAGAGTGAACAGAGCAGAGGGAGGATCCGCCCATTGCCCCACCCACCTAGGAACTGATGCTCGACCAGAGCTGTGCTTCCTCGGAGGCTGTGCCCAGCCCCGGATCCAGGGTCTTGCTGCCATCTCAGGGTGGGAGATCGTGGCATTTTTGGTATGCCCTGCCACTAGGCCTGTGTTGAAGCCAGGACCTGACAGGAGGAGAGGACTCGGGAGGCAGAAGATCAGGCCACCAGCTCAGTGCCATGAGGAGAGGTAAGTGAGCCATCACACAGAGGCTGAGCAAAGTCCTTAGTGGGGTGACTGAGGTTGAAATTTGTGAAGAGGGGGTATTTGTGGAGTGTGGGGGAGGAGGGGGGGAGTGTGGGGGAGGAGGGGGGGGTATGGGGGAGGAGGGGGGAGTGTGGGGGAGGAGGGGGGAGTGTGGGGGAGGAGGGGGGGGGAGTATGGGGGAGGAGGGGGGGAGTGTGGGGGAGGAGGGGGGGGAGTGTGGGGGAGGAGGGGGGGGAGTTATTTGTGGAGTGTAGGGGGTAATGCTGGGGGTTAATAATGCATCCGCTGACACCAGTGCTGGGGGTTAATAGTGCGTTCACTGACATCAGTGCTGGGCATTAATAATGCATTGGCTAACACCAGTGCTGGGGGTTAATAATGCGTCGGCTGACACCTGTGCTGTTGTTTTTGAAGTTTGAAAGTTTGCATGCGGCCCCCATGGGATATGAAAACTAGTCTTGACTCTCAGGTAATTTGAGTTTGAGACCCCTGCTTTAGAACCACTTTAAGTTTTTTATATGCATGGAGGTAAAAAACAAAATTGATGCTGAGGTTTTCCCCCCCTCCCCCCCATACTTACCTGAGCCTGATTTCAATCCAGCGTGGTGCATGAGAGCAGTGGCTCTATCCGCTCTTTCCCTCCTCACATGGCAGACTGATATAGCTCCCGCTGCTGCCCATAAAATTCAGTGATGAAGGAGCAGGGGGTAGGGGTAGGGCTGAGCCGCACCATCTGTGTCTATAGACGCAGACAGGGCAGCTCAGGATCGAGCCTGCGTGAGTGGCCCCATAGAAAGTGGCTATGAGGGCACTCACCAGGGAGGAGCCAGGGGCGCCGGCGGGGGACCCCAGAAGAGGAAGATCGGGGTTGTTCTGTGCAAAACCATGTGCACAGAGCAGGTAAGTATGACATATTTATTATTTTAAAAAAATATAAAAGCTTTACAATCACTTTACGTGTATATATTTTAAACTTTTTTTGTTTATTATACAGAACATACTTTATATGTGTGTATCTGTGTAACAGGGCATTGAGTCGATGACAGGGGAATCCCAGAGCACTTCAGGATATACTAACAGGAGAGCAACAAAGTTGTACAGGAAGATTTATTTAAAGCTGACTTCCAAGCAAACAGCTAAATTCATAGATGAAAAAAATATATGGTTGCCGTTTTGCCTGTCAAACACTTTGTATTTCTGTCCATCCCATCATGAGATTTTTACAGCTCTGCCACACAGCAGAGCCCTCTTTGGCAGGGCAGGGAACCTTTTTTTTTCTCTGCTGCAGTTAAGTAACCCCTTAAAGGTCTATCCCTCCCCCAGTCTGTGACTGTACAGTGAAAGGAGAAGCAACAGGCTCTGTCAATCATCTCTCTGTCACACCATTCTCCCCTCCAATAAACATGTCCCTTGTAAGCATAGGAGCACTGCAGCAGAGTTGATTGGCTCCTTGTGCTGCTTCTCCCTCTCCCATTCTGAACTCCATACAAGAACCACAAGAGGCTGATACAGATCTAATTCACTCGCCTACACTGCTTTTATTTTAAACATTAATTACATGATGTATTTTTGAATACAGAGCTGCATTAATTTGCACCTTTTTTATCTGCCTGGAGTTCAACTTTAAATGTGAGACAAAATGATTATGTATAGTTAATTGATACACATTCATAGGGGAGCAGTGACATTTGTCTATAATCATGTACAAAAGCAAGTTGTATTTCCAGCTTGGAAGCACAATACATTGATGAGCTTTTCTTTTTTTCTGCCCCCGTATAAATTTATCAGTAGGCTCAAACATGCAAACAATTATACCCTGAAATATTGCTAATTAAATTTAATTTTGCATTCATTCAGCAGGAATGCCGACCACCCTCCCTCCCTACTAAAGAGAGCCACTAGCTGGAGAACCTACAAATCTGAATATGAAATACAATCAGCAAAATAGGTAACAGCATGTAAACATGCGTATGTTGCCATAAGAATTACTTTCTAATAAGATGCAAGTTGTCTGTTCTTTAGAAGCAGTGCAGTGATTAATCAAAGCATTCATTTATACAGATTTAAACATCAGACCCTTAAAGAGTTAATGATGAGGAACTGAACAACATAGGGAATTGGATCCAAAAGATGGACAGCTGGGAGCAATGATAATGAAATATTTCTTTTGAAGTTCACTTTAAACTAGACATGAAGAAACATACCCACAGAGACCACCAACCTGTGCTCATGGGGCCCCTGGCTCTTTACATGTATGTAAAGTATACTCAATGGATTGTACATCCAGAGGACAAAAGTCAAGTGTGCTTACATAAATCCACAGCGCCCTTCTCATACAGTCCAAGCACGGGGGAGACTTTCCAATAAAAGGAAGGCATGCCCCTTGCCTCTCCACTCTGAATGCAGCCATTCTTTATTCACAAATAATTGCTCCCTGAGGATTTGGGAGCGTAACTGCTAAATATTCATGGAGGAGCAAAATTAAAAATTACTCCGCAGATTGAAAATGAGCTGCTAATTAGAAATGCAGGGAAAAGCATCTTAAAGCTGTGAAAACAGCAAGTATTCTAACAACGAGACAGCACTGGAAGAGTAAGCAATCAAAATAGTACATTTTATAGTGACACCGTAAAAGAAAGCAAGAATGTTGGCTTATTTTATGATTTTTATTGTAAAATGATAATTTTTTTTTCTGATTCCGATTTAACCGCTTGTCCCCCGCCCACAGTAGTTGTACTGCGAGCGGGTGGCAGCTCCAAGCCTGTCAACATACCTTTACGTCGTAGTCTATCTTCCGGCTACGGGGCGCGCATCCCCTGCGGACCCCTGCTGTGACTGGACACACGAGTTTGGCAGCTGATTTCAGCCAATGATTATGGTTGAAGCCAAAATCACTGGCTGAAGTCAGCTAATCGGCTGTGGCCAATCACACAGAGTTCTGTGTTTGCAAAACAACAAAACTCTGTGTACGGTGGACAGCGATCTGGTTGTTTCAAAAACAGACCAATAGCAAAGTGATAGACCACATTACACATTGTCAGGCACAGGTTAACCCCTTGATTGCCCCTATATGCTATTCCCTTCCCAGCCTTTAACATTAGTACAGTGTATAGTATTAGTACTGATCACTGTATTAGTGTCACTATTGATGTCAGCGTCAGTTAGTGTACCTCTCAGCCAGTGTCAGCTAGCGCCAGATTGCCCGCCCCACTATAAATCGGTGATCAGCGTCATTACAAGTAGTGTGTCATAGCTGCGTGAATTCCAGTATAATTATATTATAATATATATATATATATATATATATATATATATATATATATACACACACACACAGTGCCTTGCAAAAGTATTCACCCTCTTGGCATTTTTCATGTTTTGTTGCCTCACAGCCTGGAATTAACATGGATTGTTTGAGGATTTGCATCATTTAATTTATAGAACATGCCCACAACTTGTTTTTTTTTTATTGTGAAGCAAACAACAAATAGGACAAAATAACAGAAAAAGTCAATGTGCATAACTATTCACCCCCCTAAAGTCAATACTTTGTAGAGTCACCTTTTGCGGCTATCACAGCTCCAAGTCTCTTTGGATAAGTCTCTTGCCACATCTTACCACTGGGATTTTTGCCCATTCCTCCTTGCAAAACCGCTCCAGCTCCTTCAAGTTGGATGGTCTGACCACAGGTGATCAAATACCATCAAAAGAAAGCTCCATTTGTGTGAAAAGATGATAAAAAGGTCATTTGCGTACAGTGTTGTACAATCTTGCAATTGCCAGTTAAAGTAGCACAGAAAAATGGTCTGGTCATAAAGGGGGTAAAATCAGAGGTCAAGTGGTTAAATAAGAACTCCAAAAAGAGAGTTTATCTAAACTGTCCCCTTTAACACCTTCCGGAGCTGAAGTATTTACCCCCTTCCTGACCAGGCCATTTTTTGTGATTTGGCACTGCGTCGCTTTAACTGACAATTGCGCGGTCATGGGACACTGTACCCAAATAAAATTGATGTCCTTTTTTTCCCACAAATAGAGCTTTCTTTTGGTGGTATTTGATCACCTCTGCGGTTTTTATTTTTTTCACTATAAACAAAGAAAAAAAAAAAAAACGGCAATTTTGAAAAAATATATATTTTTTACTTTCTGCTATAAAACATATCCAATAAAAAAAAAATCAAAAAATCTAAATTCCTTCATCAAGTTAGGCCAATGTGTATTCTGTTACATATTTTTGGTAAAAAAATCCCAACATGTGTATATTGATTGGTTTACGCAAAAATTATAGCATCTACAAACTAAGGAAAAGAATTATGGACTTTATTTTTTATTGTTTTTATTAGTAATGGTGGCGATCAGCGATTTTTAGTGAGACTGCGACATTGTAGCGGACAAATCTGACACCAAGTGACACTTTTTGGGGACCAGTGCTAAAAAATAAATAAATAAATAAAAAAGCACTGTCCCTGTATAAATGACACTGGCAGGGAAGGGTTAACACCAGGGGCGATCAAGGGGTTAAGTGTGCTCCTAGGGAGTGCTTTCTAAATGTGGGGGAGTGGATGCACTGGACAAAGAGAGATCCATGTTTCTGCTTAGCAGAAACGCGAGATCTCTCTTTTACTCCCTGACAGAACAGTGGTCTGCCTGCCTTATTCACATATGCAGACCGCCATTCTGCCTTTCCTCCAAATGATCTGCAGCCTTCGCGGCTGCCAGACCCACTTATTGGCTTCCGCTGTGTCTAATCACAGCGGAAGCGGTACTCACGCCCCAGATCGCGTGCACAAGATCACATACAGGTACCTGATTTTGTGCCGCCAGGCCGCCCTGCCACAGTATATATGTGGTGGGTGGTCCGGAAGCAGTTAAGCTCCATTCACATCTAAGCGTTTTGTGAGCGCACGCCACAGAATCCATGAAAAACGCTCATCACAGTCACGGTGTCATTCACTGTTAATGGCACCCTAAACGCAAACAGCAAACATGCATTGTTGCGCACATAAAAAAACACAACAAACGTGCCAAAGCACACGGTGAAAAACCATACCAAGCTCAACACCCGAAGAAGGTGCAGTAACTTCTTTGGCACGTTTGTCACGCAAAGAGCAATGGACTGCCCCATGCGTGTCGTGTACAAAAAGCATGATGTGAATAAAGCCTGAATGAGAACTAAACCTAACAGCAAAAAAGTAATATACTGCAGCTTCCTTAGATGTGGTGGCTGCATTTGTTTCCTTGTTTTTAGCAAGTACAGAAAATACCTGTTGATCTTGCCAGAAATGTTGTGTCCATGTCACTTCCGGTGACTGTATAAAAAATACAAACAAGGTTATCTTCCTTTTGTAATCTACTGAACTCCTCTTCCCCATGCAAAGTGAAGTTTCTTCCCCACGTGCCTCCACCTAAAGCGTAATATTCATATCTTAGAGTGGTTGTAAACCCTTACAGACCACTTTGACCTACAGGTAAGCGTAGATTAAGGCTTACCTGTAGGTCCAAGAAATGTCTCCTAAACCTACACAGTTTAGGAGATATTTGCAAAAAGACAGGCACCCCTGTCTATGGCGCATGCGCCGCAGACAGAGGCGTGCAGGCGCACTGAGCATGCCGCTGCTAACGGTGATATGCCGTTAGTGGCGGCTCCCGTGTGCATGCGTGGGAGTGACGTCATCGCGGCTCCGGCCAATCACAGCACTGGAGCCACGATACCCGGAAAGAAGCTGGACGCTCCGTAGCAGAGGGGACAGCGGTGACATCGCAGGCTCCTGTGTCAGGTAAGTGACACATAATGGGCTACTATGCGATGCATAGTAGCCCATTATGCTTTACCTTTGCAGGGAAACAAAGAGGAAGTAAACCCATCAGGGTTTACTTCCTCTTTAAATGTTATTGCTCATACTTATTGTCCTGCTAATAACTGTAGATTTTGACTTTTAAAATGAACGATCATATGACCATTTTGAGGTTTCAGAGGCAGTGAGGATAACATTAAAGTGACATGATCATATGAAAAGTACAGGAACCGCCAATGTTGCCTTTGTTTTGAAAATGGTAGTTGACCGACTTAAAATGCGCATACTGTAAAAGTGTTAAAGAAGTGTCTGAATACTTTATTAAGGCTCAAAAAGCAATAAAGCATTCGCATGACAGCCAGAGAACAAACAAAGCAGCACTTATTACTTTTCTCATGTTGGAGTCACTATAAACAAGAAAAACTCTTTCGATGGGGTCTTTGGAATTGTAAATATGACAGTTCCAGATTTTAGTTCAGATAGCAAATGCAATGACAACTCTGGTATGTAATTATATTGAACAGAAAAGGGACATTTTATTCATTGTCTATTTTTAAATATACAAAAATGTAAGGTCCACCATTTATCATTATGTCTACTGTCAATGAGAGAGAAAGTAAAGGGACATCCAATAATTAGGGGTTGTCATTCGGAAAGAAATAGAGGGGATATTTTCCAATAAGGACATGCATTACTGTGACAACCATGGGATTTCACATTTAAAATCACTTCCTGTTATGTTGTCTCTGGGCCAGGAAGCAAGGGTGGATCTCCCTGATGGGGACAAAGCAAGAAAAACTTGATAGAGCATCTATTTTAAACATTTTGTTAACCTGTGAACAGTGGCGGCTGGTGGGGATTTTTTTTTTGGGGGGGGCAGCAAACAACCCCCCCCCCCAGCTGCTGGTCAACCCCCCCCCCGGCTGCTGGTGGAGCGGCACTAACAAAACTTCCCCTACCTACACCCCACCCCCCACCCCCGAGTGTGGCACTAACACCCCCAGCAACCCCCCCGGCTGCTGGTGGAGCGGCGCTAACACAACTTCCCCTACCTACACCCCCCCCACCCCCGCGCGTGGCACTAACACCCCCAGAAAAACACCCCCCCACCCGCTGTCTCCCGGTCAGTCCTCATCTTACCCTGGATGCGGGCGATGAGAGCAGCAGTCGGGTCTTTATGGAGTGCGGAGTCCTTAAGCGTGGCAGGCTCTGGGGGAGGCAGCTCCGGTGTCCGGAGCAGCTTACGCGGTGAGTCTCCTCTCTGCTCCTCCTGGCACTAGGCATCCAAAAGGATCGCCTGACATTTTGGCAAATCAGGAAACAGGTTTCATACCCACTTCCCGATAGGCCGGGACGAGGATCAGTGTTGCAACAGAGAATATTCATTCTCTGCGACCCAAACCCACCCTATTTTGAAGCCTATTGGAGCCCCTGGCTCTAATCAGGTGCTTAAAATATAAACCCTGGCCGCTGTAATTCATGTGCCCGGTGCCCTGAAAGGGGCCGGACGCATGAATAGAGGGTGGTCACGGCGACCGTGGATAGATTCATGCTATGCATGAATCTATCCATTGCATATAGGAGGGTGGTGTGGAGAGAAGGGGCAGCATCCGGGCACCCCTAATGGACAGGCCGCCACTGCCTGTGAAAAACAAAATTCCAACTTAAAGTGGAACTAAACCCTGCTATTCTTTACAACCAAGGAAGCTGCCGTCTTAGCCCTTTGATCTGCAGTTGCCTTGGTGCAACATATTTAATCAATTATGACAGTTCGGCTGAGAGCACAAGGCACTGTGACAGTTATCATTCACGGCAAGCCTTGAATGCAACTCTTTTGTGTTAAAGTGGAAACTAAAGTCTCAATGTAGAATAGACATGCACTTTTTTTTTTTGCTGCAAGTATTAAAGTTACCTGCCCCCATTCGCAGCTCAGTTTACGTCCTGGCACAGATCCTGTGTGCCAGAATGACCTAAATCCTGGATTGCAGGAGTGACATCATCTCCTGCCGGCCAATGAAGGTGGCCACAGGCCGGCACCCAGAAGAAACTGAGTAGGAGATGCCAGTTAGGGACATCGGGCTATTGAAGGAAAGGAAAGTATTGCGGACCTTAGTTGCACTTTCAATCTATGTGTTTAGCTCCGCTTGAACATCTCCAGTATACAGGTATATCATGTTAAAGAGTAACTCCCCTTTTGTTGAGATAAAAATATTCCCGTCTGGGTGATCTATGTACATTGCAAGAATTTGAACAAACTTTGTTGAAGATTCCTACCTTTTGTTATTCTGAAGAAATCTTTGTGTGTTTGTCTGTGTCCATGTTGAAAGTGAATCTAATGGAAGTGGTTTCATAATTATAAAGCAGCTGCTGCACCTGCAGGGCTCTAATGAGGAAAACTGCTGGGTCTGCATCCCTTTAGACATGTTTTCCTATTGGGAGTATCTCACCAAAAATTTAATTTTTGTTGCAGGGGATGCCAGAAATCTGACTTGTATCTTAGTGCAGACTTCTGGAAAATCAGTGAGCCAATCACAAGCGCAGGAAATGATGTTTCTGGGGGGCGTTCTGTACACATTCTGTGTAGAGAACACCTCCAGATAGCCATGTTGCATTCCATTTTACAGAAAAATACAACTCTGCAGATTGGAAAGGAAAGTTGATTTTTAATAACATTCAATTACAATATGACTTGAGTTGTAATTGTACATACTAGATTATTATTATTTTTTTTCTATTTTTTTTCCCACGAAAGTGGAGTTAGGGACATTTGATCAGAATTGAACAATAAGTTCTACTTGCACTACAATCTTAATTTTTGCAAGCTAAATGTGCAGAGAAGTTTTAGACAAAAGAGAAAACAATAATTTTACATAATAATGCTTACAACAAATGCATATATTTCTTTTGCTTTTTGTATGTGGGTGTCAATTACTGTCGAAATGAATATATAATGACACACTGCAAAGATTCTTATGTTGGAGAACCAATTTCAATAGCAATTGAATGTTTAAATGGCAAGCCATGGAAATAATCCTGTACTTGTGCAAACATTCAAAGGACAAATCCAATTAAAAATCTGAATATTGTTTTTAATGGAAGAGTTGTTGAAACTTCCTTTCTTCACTATAAGAATGGAGGGAATAAGCAAATTGGAATCTTTCCTGTTCCAATCACCCTTCCATGTCACGTCTGTGTGTGTTCAATCCGCTGCACCATACAGGATTCACAGAGTATCACAGCAGGGAAAGTGTTCTTTACTCCAAGGGATAACATGCAAAGTCAGATAGCCAAAATTGTAGAACCATCCATACCAAATGATCTTCCACGTGTGTGTAAAAATACCTTAAAAGTTAAAATGGAATAAAAGCCTAACTCTTCTTAAAAATGTTCCCATCCCCTCCTTCTAGCTATCCTGCATAACCTGTACATAAAGGATCTGTATACTTACCTACAGGATTTTTAATCCAGTCCGATCCAGTCATGCGATCCTGCAGTTCTGGCTCGCCCAGTGAGTGGCTACTGTAGGGGACACCAGGGGTGCCAACAGCCGCTGAGCCATGGGAGCCTATGGGTGACGTCACAGCACCTGGAATTCACAGCCAATGTCAAATGCTACCTTACACAGGGGAAACGGAGCTGCCGAATCCGTGACCGGACTGGATTAAAAGTAGATAAGTACACAGATCTTTTTTTATACAGGGTGTGCAGGATAGGTAGGAGGAGGAAATTGTTTTAGGAATAGTTATAGTTAGCCTTTACTACTACTTTAACCTATGGTTAACGTAGATCTTAGGCCCCTTTCACATGGACAGACCCATCGGTTCTGCTTGACAGTTTTTTAGGCTGAGCAGACCATCTATTGCTCTCTATGGATCGGTGGGTGTCAACAAACATGGTCATTGGAATAGCGGGCTGTAATGAAATATGAGTGGTGTATCCGCGCAACGGAACAGAAAATTAAAAAAGTGGAGAAAATGGAAAAAAAATGGAAAAAAATGGAAACAATGGAAGAAATCGCATAAAGGACTGTTGCCTCCACAGATGTGATTTCCACCTAGGTGGAAAAAACAGAAGGTAAGTGAAGGGTTAGTGTGTGGGTGTGGCGCTGTCCTAATTTATAGAAATACTTGGTAAATCGTGTGTAGCCAAATCCCATATGTAAAGTCGCATAAACCAAAATTGCAAATAAAAAAATTCAACGAAAATAAAACCAAACATAAAACAGCAAAGTGACCCCCTTTGGAGTGTGTAGGTGTAACGTTGTCCTAGTGGAGAAAAAAGTGGAGAAAATGAAAAAAAATGGAAACAATGGAAACAATGGAAGAAATCGCATAAAGGACTGCTGCCTCCACAAATGTGATTTCCACCAAGGTGGAAAAAACAGAAGGTAAGTGAAGGGTTAGTGTGTGGGTGGAGGCAGCAGTCCTTTATGCAATTTCTTCCATTGTTTCCATTTTTTTTCATTTTCTCCACTTTTTTCTCCACTAGGACAACGTTACACCTACACACTCCAAAGGGGGTCACTTTGCTGTTTTATGTTTGGTTTTATTTTCGTTGAATTTTTTATTTGCAATAGCGGGCTGTGTCTGTGTGTGAGTCCGCTGTGCATAAGTGGAGCAGACATCCGCCTGCTCAGTGGGGATCAGCGGACAGATTCTCCGCTGACTCTGCCCCATGTTAAAGGTGTCTAAAGCTAAAAACTTTTGTTTGTTTTGAATAGAGAACGGAATAGTATAACCCCCGAATTACCGTTCGTTTGTTGCATTGCATTAAAGTGGTTGTAAAGGCAGAAGTTTTTTTTATCTTAATGTATTCTATGCATTAAGTTAAAAAGCCATCTGTGAGCAATAGCTGCCCAGGCACCACCTAACTTACCTAAGCCCCGTCTCTATCCAGAAATGTTCACAAGTGCCTCGGCTGTCCGTTACGCTAGCCTCCTGGATGGCTGAGACACAGCAGTGGATCCATTGGCTCCCGCTGCTGTCAAAGTCAGTTAGCCAATCAGGAGAGAGAGGGGGCAGGGCCAAACCGGGGCACGGCGTCTGCATGGACACACGGAGCTGCAGTTCAGGTGTCCCCACTCAACAGGAGAGAGGGGCCAGGAGCACCAGCCAGGGACCTGAGAAGAGGAGGATCTGGGCTGCTCTGTGCAAAACCACTGCACAGAGCAGGTAAGTATAACATGTTTTTTTTTTTTTTTTATATAGAAACAAAAATTGAGACTTTACAATCACTTTAAGATTTTCCTTCTATCCACTTTTAAGACAGAACAGGAACTAATGCTGGCCATACACGCACAGAATTTCAGCCGTTTGCAGATTGACCGATTATTCATCGGTCGAAAGCGAATTGCCCACTAACTGATAGAATAAACTCGTTTGCATGATCGTCGTTAACGCTGGATAACAATAAAATATATAAATTATACAAGACAGAATATTCTTATCGTTTAGATTACAACATACACATATACACTTTAGTTGAAAAGGTAAAATTTTTTGCTCCGGATCCATGGACATTAGCCGGGCCCGCGGTCGAAAATTGTTGGTAAAGTTGGGTCCACTAACGACACGATTGTCAAACAAACTTTCTGAAAACAACCAGTTTCGGCCGAAATGTAGTGCGTGCATGGCCAGCATTAGACTAATTTCTCTCAAAACTAAGAATAATCTTATCTTTAAAGCAGAACTAACTCTTTCAATCAGCATTAACTATTTTTAATCCTTATGTTGCTAACATTAGTAAACAGGTAGAAAAGTATAGCATAGTTACTTGTTTTAAACTTTTTATATTTGTGTTCAGTTTCTTCCTGGTTCCTGGCCTAAGCCAGGGCATTTTTTTCCTTTCATCTGGAGAAAGGGAGGAGGGGCTTTTTTTCAGCTAAGCACACCCTCCTGCTTGCATGACTGAGCTAAGGGCAGATGGAGTCCAAGAATTAAATGCTACATGATTCATCTGCACTTACTCAAGATGGCCACAGCTAAAAATGCTAGGGGGTTGTTTTTCAAAGTGGTTTCTCAACAAAATAAAGCATGGAGACATGGATGAATGGGTGCGTTTGCTTTGAATATTAAAAAAGAATGAAATAGTGTTTTCAGTTTGTGGTGCTCAGTTGCAGTTTAGTTCTGCTTTAAAGAGCTGGAAGTCAAAGAAAGTGCCTCCTTTGGAAGAGTTCCCCTCAATTTATGACCCAGTATCACCTCAAAATTTCAGATTCACCCTTACTTTCAGTTCCTGTGACAAAGACCAGGACAAATAAAAATAAAAATTGTTAATCACCAGAGACAGACACTAAAAAAAAAAAAAAAAAAACATAAAAAAAAAAACAACTTTTTTTTACTCTATCCAAAGCAAAATAAATTGCTTTAAATACACTTTCAGATTCGGCTGCAGATTCCCTATTCAGAAGCTCTAAATCCCGGAATTTCTGTTTTGGAAAAGCCAACTAGACTTTGTAATGTCACTCCTAGCCCAAACCTAGCACCTCATTATTGGTCAGTGAAGGAAATATATCAAGAAAAAGAAAAGGTGCATTAGACAGGGCAAGACAGAGCTTGATTTCCAGGCTCTACTTGATGTTTGTAAACCTCCCCAGGATTTGGGGGCTGCTAAAGCACTCAGAAAGAGATTTTGATATTCATTTAGGATCTTAAAGTGTTAATAAACCCAAAAGCAAAGTTTTTTTTATATACTACAGCTTGCCAATACTTAGATGTGATGGCTGAATTCCTTTTCTTTTTTAGGCTCTTTCTGCTATTTTCATCTGGTGATCCAGACAGTAAATCTGTTGTTTTTCAAAAGAACAAGCTCTCCAGTAGCATATATCAGTTACAGGGGTAGCATTAACCATTTAAACACTGACAGGGGTGATTACAATGATCGCGTTTTATTTATGTTAAACCTTTATTTTAAAAAGGGGAAAAAATTGTTAGCTGTAACTGTAATGCCCCATACACACGGTCGGATTTTCCGACGGAAAATGTGTGATAGGACCTTGTTGTCGGAAATTCCGACCGTGTGTAGGCTCCATCACACATTTTCCATCGGATTTTCCGACACACAAAGTTTGAGAGCAGGATATAAGATTTTCCGACAACAAAATCCGTTGTCGGAAATTCCGATCGTGTTTACACAAATCCGACGGACAAAGTGCCACGCATGCTCAGAATAAATAAAGAGATGAAAGCTATTGGCCACTGCCCGGTTTATAGTCCCGACGTACGTGTTTTACATCACCGCGTTTAGAACAATCAGATTTTCCGACAACTTTGTGTGACCGTGTGTATGCAAGACAAGTTTGAGCCAACATCCGTCGGAAAAAATCCTAGGATTTTGTTGTCGGAATGTCCGATCAATGTCCGACCGTGTGTACGGGGCATAAGTGTGAAATGAAATTTGGGTTATTGTATTTAAATCTGCTGATAAATGTAACACTCCCCCCACCCCAGACTGACAATGCTGCTGTCCAAAGATGCCCTTTGTACTTCTTCATCCAGAGTGAGGGCGCTCTAATACAGGAGGTGTGTTACTGGCCAGATCACCAGGTGAAAACAGAGGGAAAAAATCTTAAGAAAAGAAAACAGATGCAGCCATCACCTCTAATGATTATTGGTAAGCTGCAATATATTAAATGTTTGGTTTTGTGTTAAATACCGCTTTAACTAAACAAGTGGACTATAGATGTTGGTCGGTTAACATGCACAACTGCTCCAGATTCTATTTGCTTCCGTTTTGCTAAATACCCCCCAGTATGTGCCTAAAATAAATGCATACTTATTGGGTTTATTACCTCTTTAAATACACAGCAATTCAAATAAAGTGAGAAATCTGAAAAAGAGATCAAGAACGGCAGCCAACATATTTCTCTTAGTACAGGTTCCCTTTAGAGCAGTGGTTCTCGAACTCTCTAGTGCCGTGACCCCTTGATAAAATTTGTGGGGACCCCTAACAGTAAAAAAAAAAATGTTCTCTCTCTCTATCCTAATTTCTTGGGGTTTTTTTCCCCCATCCCTCTCTCTAGCCGTCTTTCTCTTATTCTTTCTCTCCCTTTTTCTTTGTTCCTCCCCCTCTTTTCCTCTCCCTTCCATGTATTCTCTATTTTTATTCCTTCTCTTACTCCTTGGTGGGTGGTGGGGGGGTGTGAGTGGCAGTGCTGGCGAGGAGTTGGGATGAGTGGCAATGCTGGGGGGAGTTCTGATCAGCCAACTTAGGTGCTTTTGATAAAGGTCATCTGCTGATCTGAGAACTGTAGTGGGGACTTTTAATGGTAACTATAATCACAGGTAGTGTTACTCGCTGTGTCTCTGTTTTTGTGGTGTCTCGTAGCAGTGACACCTATGCCGAAATCAGGAGATAGGGTCTCCTCCAGCCCCTCCCACTTCACATTCCTCACCAGTCAGCTGACCTCTAGTCTCTGCCCCCCAGTCATGCCGTGAACTGAATGGGCGGCTGTGAAGTGGCCAAGTGGGCGGCCGCGGGCTCCAGGAACAGCCCAGCTGGGGGGCCACAGGCTCCAGGAACAGCCCTGCTGGGCGACTGCAAAAAAAGCTGGGAGAGCTGTGCGGGTTTCATGAACAGCCAGGATTCGGTGACCCCTGGCAAATCATCATTCGACCCCCAGGTTGAGAACCACTGCTTTAGGGTAACTACAAGTATACTGCAAGTAGGTACAGGCCTTTTGTTTTCCTTTGGAATACCTCCATTCTACATTAGGGACTACCTTTATCTGGGCTTGGTGATCTATCCCTTCCCTCCCCTGTACATTCCGCTCCCACATAACCAACAGCTTAATTCTTCTGGACTTTCAGTGGCTAAACCATCTACTCTAATTACTAAATAAGGATTGTGTATAAATTAAGTTTAATGAGCCATTCTGAATAATGAAATGAATAAAGTGACAAATGGCGTTGCTATTTTTTAAATGCCCATTATAGAGATTAATGTGACAAAAGCGGCACCTATACCCACTAGTGTTTTATTACCAACTTCACTCGGTTGTATTATGAACTGTCAACCAGGAATTGTTTGTTTTGCACAATCTCCTGTGTATTTAAACTTGGCCACTAAAAGAAAAGCTTCATCATACGGTACATTACGGCCAGTCGGGCTGTTATTAAATCTCAATTATGGCTGTGCTGTCATCTGCCCGCTATGAATTTATTGTTTCAGAACTTTGCAAACACAGCTCTACAAGAGGCCATAACATGGAGGATGATTTCCACTTAAACTGTACTTTCATATGCAGCAGAAAAGTACGGCTGCCACAAAGACTAAAGTGGTAAAAGACAAACTTAAAATTGAAAAATGATGTATTTAATATACACACACACACATAAAAAATGAATTGTACTACATCAAAGTATGGAGAAGTTGCAGGGAAATTATTGTATGCCACCAAGCTGGAAACGTCTGTGCGCCTCACATCATATGGTGTGCCATTGTGTCAAAAAAACTTAATGAAAGCTAATTTTCAAGTATTTGGCAGGGTAAATTAAAACAGCAAAGAAAAAGTTTCCACTAATTAAACTTTTAGGGCCTGATTGACCTTTCAAGTCTGATATTAGAGTTTCATAGACTTTTAGGGCCATCTAGTGCTCATTTGTTTCTATGGAAAGGGATAGCCTACATTAATACTCATTTCAGTCCATAATTACCTACATGTCTGTTGTGACAACCAGTCGCCACATCTTTTTTTTTTTTTTTCTTGTCAGCCTCTGACCAATCTTGTCTTTCAAGAACATCAACTTGTGATAATGCAGGATGGACAGCAATTTCACCAGAATGGGACACGGTCACTGGTTTTCATTTCTGCCCCTACTTCAGACCTGGAGAATAAAATAACCCAACTCCTGGATGATATGAGACCACAAGTTAAAGCATTTGTTAACCCCCCCAAAAAAAAAAAAATATATAGATTCTGGTCCCTTAGAGCAGATTACACAGCACAGCACTTGTGCTATGTAATCTGCCCCCCTCTAAACTGTAAAAAAAAAAAAAAACCTGAACCTACCCCTTCCTGTATGCCCTTCTCTAAACAGACCACAATAACCATGGCAGCTCGGCCCTGATCACCGCGGTCAAAGTGCCTCCCCCCGTGATAGGCTGCCTGCTCTCCCCGCCCCCTTACCCATCTCCTTCCTGCCTGTCAGTGCCCTCTCTGTCTGTCTCTGGCCCGGCCCCGCCCCCCCCACCGCTATTATTGTAATAATAAAATATTAAATTTGTCACTGCCAGCTCCTCTATTAGAGGCTGGCATAGCACACTATGTAAATTGTCTTCAGGCCGGTCACGTGACTGGCGGCCGCTTTCCAGCTCCGATTGGTGGCTTCTGCGGAGGAGTCGAGCGGCCACGTGATCTCCCTCTGACGTCAGAGGGAGATCACGGCCCCTCCCATAGAAGACATCTATCGGAGCTGGAAAGCGGCCGCGAGTGATGTGACCGGCCTGAAATTCAGTATTTACACTGCTCGTTTTTAAATACAACATATACAGTGTGCTATGCCAGCCTCTAATAGAGGGGCTGGCATAGTCTTTTAATATTGCCTTAACAACCACTTTAAGGAAAATATTTGTCCCCTAGTAAAAACTAGAAATAGATCCTTCATCTGCGGGCAGGGGAGACATTTTGGTTATTTTTTTCATTCCCAGAGTTGGACTTTTAGGGCCTCAAGAAATAAGATAGGCTCTCAGTACATCAGGATTGAAGATGAAGAAAAAATGTACCAGAATATTTTGGCCTACATTTATGAAGTGTTTTTTTTTTTTAATTTTCTGTATTTTCTCATTTATATAGCAAAAAAATTCAAAACCCAGTGGGGACTAAATGCCACCAAATGCAAGCTCTATCAGTCTAAAAAAAACAATTAAAATTTCATTTGGATACAGCAGTGGTCTCTAAACTGTGGCTCTTGGGGCACTTTTCCTCCCACTGCTGCATTGCTTACTCCCACTGACTCTGGGACAATTCCTACTCTCGCTGGCCACAGTCTGCCCCCCCCCCCCTAAAGTCTGAAGGACAGTAAACTGGCCCTTTGTTTAGAAAGCTTAGAGACCACTGGGATACAGCGTTGCATGACTGAGTAATTGGCATTCAAAGTGTGACAGTGCTTAAATCTGAAAATTTTTCTGGGCAGGAAGGGGGTAAAAGTGTCCAGTATTGAAGCGGTCAAAGTGTACTTGATGTGAGAGAACTCCATGGGTTATTTGCTTCTAAACATGCATATTGCCTGGTTATGTCTGGCTTTAATACTTTGAGTCACAGATCCCCCCCAGAACATGCTGTAAAAACTGTACATGTCAGAAAGATCTCCAAACTTGTTTCAGATCAGTGACTCAGGAAGTACAAAAGAGAATGAACCAAAATTACAGCCAGAAAACTAACCCTGCTCGTATGTCACTGCATAGTGGCTCTGTGTCACCCCTATCTGTACCCTGCTCTTATGTCACTGCATAGTGGCTCTGTGTCACCCCGATCTGTACCCTGCTCGTATGTCACTGCATAGTGGCTCTATGTCACCCCGATCTGTACTCTGCTCGTATGTCACTGCATAGTGGCTCTGTGTCACCCCGATCTGTATATCCTGCTCATATGTCACTGCATAGTGGCTCTGTGTCACCTCTATCTGTACCCTGCTTCTATGTCACTGCATAGTGGCTCTGCATCACCCCAATCTGTATACCCTGCTCGTATGTCACTGCATAGTGGCTCTGTGTCACGCCTATCTGTACCCTGCTCGTATGTCACTGCATAGTGGCTCTATGTCACCCCGATCTGTACCCTGTTCGTATGTCACTACATAGTGGCTCTGTGTCACGCCTATCTGTACCCTGCTCGTATGTCACTGCATAGTGGCTCTATGTCACGCCTATCTGTACCCTGCTCGTATGTCACTGCATAGTGGCTCTATGTCACCCCGATCTGTACCCTGTTCGTATGTCACTACATAGTGGCTCTGTGTCACGCCTATCTGTACCCTAGTCGTATGTCACTGCATAGTGGCTCTATGTCACCCCGATCTGTACCCTGTTCGTATGTCACTACATAGTGGCTCTGTGTCACGCCTATCTGTACCCTGCTCATATGTCACTACATAGTGGCTCTGTGTCACGCCTATCTGTACCCTGCTCGTATGTCACTGCATAGTGGCTCTGTGTCACGCCTATCTGTACCCTGCTCGTATGTCACTGCATAGTGGCTCTGTGTCGCGCCTATCTGTACCCTGTTCGTATGTCACTACATAGTGGCTCTGTGTCACGCCTATCTGTACCCTGCTCGTATGTCACTGCATAGTGGCTCTATGTCACGCCTATCTGTACCCTGCTCGTATGTCACTACATAGTGGCTCTATGTCACGCCTATCTGTACCCTGCTCGTATGTCACTGCATAGTGGCTCTGTGTTACCCCATTTCTACCCTACAAGTAAGTCACTGCCTAGTGCTCTGTGTTACCCCATCTGTACCCTATAAAGTATGTCACTGCATAGTGCTCTGTGCTACCCCATCTGTATCCTTCTCCTATGTCAATGAATAGTACTCCATGGTATTCCTATCCATGTTCTGCTCCTATGTCGCTGCACAGTGCTCTATTTTGCCCCTATCCTTACCCTGCTTCTATGTCAATGAATAGTATTCCATGTTTTTCCTATCCATATTCTGCTCCTATGTCACTTCATAGTGCTCTATTTTGCTCATATCTGTTCTCTGATCCTATATCACACCAAATAGTGCTACCTCCATCTGTACCCTGCTCCTATATCACTGCATAGTGCTTTGTGTTTGCTCTAGTAGCTTGCTTGCCAGTTGTTTGAGGTTTCAGCTACCTTCTTGAGTCCCTATTTTGGTTTATTTTGCTGTTATGATTCCCTAACTTTCACAACTTTTCATGTTGTTTTAAAGTGAAACTAAAATCAGGCAAAAAAAAAAAAAAAAAGAAAAAAGAAAATCTAACCAGACCATCCCTTACCAAATTCAGACCTCACATTAGAGTGTGTTCAACAGCTTCTACATGTAGACTTCTATTAGTCCTGAGCTAATGTTCGGGCAATGGAGGTCTGCGCCGCTCTCCGGTGCTGGAACAGTGCTGCATTCAGCCGGCTTAGAGAGCCTGTAAACACAGGCAGTTTGCTAGACGTTACAGCACACATTTGTCTGATCTAATCTCTGCATTCTTCTTGGCTAATTTTAACAGCCATTTGAGATGAGATCCTGAGGGCAATGTCCTTCAAATCCTGAGCACCCACTTCTGGTAAGAGGAGATAACTCCAGGTTTGTTTCTTCCATGTAGATTATGAAAACAAAACAAAATAAGCTTTGAATACCCAAGAATCCTTTTCCGAATGCAATGTCAAAAGGACAATGAGAAAGGTAGACGGGTACTGAAACATCTATAAATCTGTGGTCATTCTCTTTAAAAGGCCCAAAGTCCCTAGTGCTTACTGTAGTGTTTGGTGTGGGTAATTTTGTCACTTGAATTGTCAGCACCAATATATTTTCTGTATCTGCTATTTTAGCACTCATCACACTGAATAAGTATTTTAAATCACATGCTGAAACACATTTTTGTAATAATATTTGTTTGCACCTGTATCAATGTGTGACAGGCTGGGGTTTTACCCATGTTGTGCCAGATGACAGCTGTGTGAATAGTATTTCAGGACAGGACATTATATCTGTACCCACCACAGTAATATTATCTGACATACTTTCAGTAAGGAAACTTAATGGCATCCCAGTCCATAGGGTTCAATATTGAGTTGGCCCACCCTTTGCAGCTATAACATAGACACACTCCTAAACCTTGTGGACAGCCTTCCCAGAAGAGTTGAAGCTGTTATAGCTGTAAAGGGTGGGCCAACTCAATATTGTACCCTACGGACTAAGACAGGGATGCCATTAAATTTCAAATGCGTGTAAAGGCAGGCGTCCCAATAATTTTGTGATCTTTCTATCCATACCTCATTTATTGGAAAAAAAATGTTTTTACATTTTACTGGTTTGCATTTAAGATATGTATGTACATACTTCTCTGCTTGAAGTTTTGTCGTCTTCACTATCAAATCTTGAGTTTGCTCCTTTGATGCCTAAAAACATAAAATGTATTTTTGTTAATAAATATACCTGGAAAAAAAAAGGGGGAGGAAAAGATGAAGAAAGTAGATTTAAAATAAATTAATGTAAAACGGTGAATGTAACGATAAAAAAAAAAAAAAAAAAAACACAGCTTACTTTAGAAATATAAAGCAAAGCATAATTACTGCTACATTTCTGATGAGGAAAACCATATTACCGCCACCTGCCATATCACAAGGGACCGTCTTATTTACCTCTTTTTAATGAATGTGGCATGAATTATTCATTCAAAGATACACATTCAGGCAAATGACTTGAAGACTTTGCTTGATAATGTTGCCTGAAATATGTTCTTATTTTTATTAGAACAGCTGTAATAGCCCAGTGGTTCAGAATATTAACAGGTTAGGATGAGAATTGAAGAAATAACAAATGCCTGACAGTGAGAAATCACGGATAAGCCAGTCAGAAGAGATTTTCTTTCAAATCCTACTTGCTATAATACCAGCCTCTCTCAACTTTTATACCCCAGAGAAAAACCTTGAAATTATTTTCTGACCTCATAGAACACTTGAAAAAATTCCTGTATTGGTGGTCAGTGGGAAAAATGTCCCCTACATCGGTGAGTAGTGGGAAGAATGTCCCCCTTACATGCAAACAAACAGATATTTGGGTACACGGTGATGGCTTTGACAAGTGACACTGACCCCAGTGCAAGCACCATCAAATGGGAGGTCTATCAGCCACAGTTCAAGGAGCCACAAGCAACATTTGTAGAAACTCTAGGGTTCCACAAAACCCTTGTTTAGAATAGCAGTGCAGTTTGATGTTGTTGGATATACATTCACCGGCCACTTTATTAGTTATACATGTTCAATTGATTGGTTACACAAATTACTAATCAGCCAATAACATGGCAGCAACTCAATGCATTTAGGCATCTAGACGTGGTGAAGACAACTTGCAGTAATTCAAAACCGAGCATCAGAATAGGGCAGAAAGGGGATTTATGTGGCTTGGCGCATAGTACGGTTGTTGGTGCCAGAAAGGCTGATCTGAGTATTTCCAAAACTGCTAATCTACTGGGATTAACTCGTACAACCATCTCTAGGGTTTAGTCCCCTTTCACAAGAACGGACCCGTTCAGGTCCACCTGTCAGTTGTTTAGGCGAACCTGAACGGGCGCTCAGTGCAGGTCTATGGAGCGACGGATGTCAGCGGTTACCATGTCCGCTGACATCCGATCCGCTAAAATCAGGCGTATGGCCTTACGTTCGCATCTGTCCTGGCGGATCGGATGAGATCTGATGATAATGGACATGCTGTCTGTTTTCGTCCGATCCCTCCATAGGAATCGGCAGCGCTCTGACAGGCCCCTCCCCGCTCAGTGAGCAGAGATGGACCTGTCATCCGCCGGCTCAGCGGAGATCAACGGAGAGATCTCCTGCTGAGCTGGCGGACAGAGCTGAGCGGATCCGCCTCGTGGGAATGAGGCCTTACAGAGAATGGTCCGGAAAAGAGCAAATATCCAGTGAGCAGCAGTTGTGTGGACAAAAAATGCCTTCTTGAAGTCAGAGGTCAGAGGAGAATGGGCAGACTGGTTCAAGATGACAGAAAGGCAACAGTAACTCAAATAAGCACTCGTTACAAAAAAGGTACGCAGAATACTATCTCTGAATGCACAACACATTAAAACCTTGAAGCAGACGGGCTACAGCAGCAGAAGAAACCAAAAAAAGAAGCTGCACTAATAGTGAATGAAATAGGCAAATAAATGTGATTTAGTGAGCAAGTAAACCTGTTGGTTTGGTTGACAAACCCTGTAAACCCTGCAATGTTAAACTAATAAAGGGTGATCAAAAATACAGATGCGGTTAAATGCAATAAACAAGTGAATCCTGTGAAGTGACAAAAAAAAAAAAAAAAAAGAGTAACCTATTGAGTGAAACAAAGGCAACCAATTTAGCGAATAAGTGAATATCATAGATTATACAATAATGGTAAGCGAACCAACAAATACAGCAGAAAAATAAAAAACGTGTAAAACTTAAAAACGATATAAAAATATATGAAAGTCTCTTTCATAATGCTTCCCAGCGGGGAGTAAATGTTGAAACACCCTGTGAGGGATCTTCAATATTCAAAGGACACCGTGAATCCACCACCACATAAATTGAAGGCTTACCAGCTATACAAGCTGTCAGAGCTTGTGGCTAATACCCAGCCAGGGCCTCTAAATCCTCCCGTCACCTCCAGTGGCTAGCGAGCAGAGCGTTCCTGAAGACTTGATGTATACCTAGCAATCAAACAAGCGGCCACGAACATATCCTCAGTGAGTGAGTTAAGCCCATAAAAAGAGACAAAGAAAGTCTATATTTCAGCTGTGACATTCAGATGGTAGGGTCAGAATTTGGTGTAAACAACATGAATGCCTGGACCCATCCTTCTTCCTTGTATGTACGGTTCAGGCTGGTGGTGTAATGGTGTAGGGGATACTTTCTTGGCACACTTTTGGCCCCTTAGTACCAGTGGAGCATCGTTTAAATGCCACGGCCTATTGTTGCTGACAATGACCATCCCTTTACAGTGTACCCAACTTCTGATGGCTCCTTCCAGCAGGATAACGCACCGTGTCACAAAGCTCAGATCATCTCAAACTAGTTTCTTGAACATGACAATGAGTTCACTGTACTCCAATGGCCTCCACAGTCACCAGAGCTCAATCCAATGGAGCACTGTTGGGATGTGATGTAACAGGAGATTCTAATCATGGATGTGCAGCCAATTAATCTGCAGCAACTGTGTGATGCCATCATGTCAATATGGACCAAAATCTCTGAGGAATGTTTCCAACACCTCGTTGTATCTATACCACGAAGAATCAAGGCAGTTCTTAAAGCAAAGGGGTCCAACACGGTACTAGCAAGCTGTACCTAATAAAGTGGCCGGTGATTGTATATATTACATTAATGATCTAAATTCAGCTACAGAACCATTTATGCATTTGAAAAATTAGCAGTAAGAATGTGTGTGAATGTGAGTTCCACAACGCCTAAAAAATGCAAGAAAATTTATCATCTTAGTAGGACTCAAGAAAAAGAAAAGGAATAAATTCACACACCCACGGTCAAGTGGGAACAACTAGCTAATAATAGTGTTATTATTTAGTGTTAACCAATTACATTAGCAATGTGTAATGTGGCAGCAGAGCCTAAAAGAGAAGTAGGGTATTTTTTGTTCTTCTCTTTAGAAATCATACTTGCCTAGGTGGATGCCGCATCAGTCTGATGCTACATCTGTCCCGCGCCGGCTCTAAGACTGAGAACTGAGTGATCAAACACTGCTGATCGCTCAGTTCTCAGTGCTCCGTGAGCAGAGAGCTTACAGAGAGACTGAGCCAGGTACAGCATCTGGGTGGATCCCAACCATATGGTCGCAATCTTTCCCCAGCCTGGATCGACTCGGTGAAGTCAGCCGACAGCGCGCTTCAGCCCGCTGTCTGCTTCAAAACGGGTCACAGGTGTGAAGAACAGACCGTACTCCTGTGATCCACAGGAGAAGTACAGCCAAACGAGCCTTGACTGTACTTCTCCTTTAAACCTCGAGAACCTTCATTTCCATTTACTTATTTAATTTTTCCTCCCCTTCTTTAGGAAATTGCAATATTTTTTTTTTTGTAGTGAAATACCATTTTCAGCAGAGCGCACTTTGCGCTTCTGCGTTACTTGCCTAGGCAAAAAGGACATCTTCCACTGCAGGAAGCCCCTGCGATATCCATGACATCCATGGAATCTCAGGAGACTCTGTAGTATACACTGCACATGCATAGTGGAGTGTCCTCAGTGGGCCAGCTGCTAGTCCCAGGAAAAGACAGCCAACTTCCCAGCACTCCCACTAGTCTGCAAAAAAAATAAAAAATGCCCTTGTCTAACAGTTCACATTAAAAACAGAGGGTTTACCTGCATACATTTGTAAATACATTTGGAAGTCGCAGTGCCTACGCCAAAGCTTAACTTGGCATTTTTAACTATTTTTGCTTTAAGAATAATAGGATCCCTCTGTGTCTGTGTGTGTCTGTGTGTGTCTGTGTGTGTCTGTGTGTGTCTGTGTGTGTCTGTGTGTGTCTCTGTGTGTCTGTCTGTCTGTGTGTGTTTGTCTGTGTGTGTGTGTGTGTGTGTCTGTGTGTGTGTGTGTGTGTGTGTGTCTGTGTGTGTGTGTGTCTGTGTCTGTGTGTGTCTGTGTGTGTGTGTGTCTGTGTGTGTCTGTGTGTCTGTGTGTGTCTGTGTGTCTGTGTGTCTGTGTGTGTCTGTGTGTCTGTGTGTCTGTGTGTGTCTGTCTGTGTGTGTTTGTCTGTGTGTGTGTGTCTGTGTGTGTGTGTCTGTGTGTGTCTGTGTGTGTCTGCGTGTGTCTGCGTGTGTCTGCGTGTGTCTGCGTGTGTCTGCGTGTGTCTGCGTGTGTCTGCGTGTGTCTGTGTGTGTCTGTGTGGTTTTGAAATCTTTATATATTTGTCATGAGAATTGTTTGCATTTGCTAATACTGGAGATATAGTTCTCTGGTTCGCAGTATTCCTTTTGCTCAATATCTCAGACTGAGAAGGAACTGCACAGAGGACGGGGATTTCCACAAACAGGCCAATGCTCTCCGCACACGATTGTTGGCGAGAGGCTATAAACGTACCGTGCTGAGAAAGGCTTTCAACAAGGCCCTAGCCTTAGACCGACAAACACTACTATATGGCCCCCCACGTCCTAAACAACCTTACATGACCAAGATTATTACTAAATTTTCTACTCACCACCAACAATTACGAAAAATATTGTCAAACCATTGGCATATTTTAACTGATCACCATATCCTCAAAAAATACATTAAATCTACCCCTGATCTGGTCTTCAAGAGGGCTACTTCCCTAAGGGATAGATTAACACATAGCCATTACAGGATTCCTTCCCCTGGTCCGTCAGAACCCAGGGGCACATATAAATGTGGCAACTGTCCACATTGCCCCTGGATTCAAGAGGGACAACATTTTCTACTTCCCAATGGCGAAATGTTTTTCCCCAAACATTCGGCCCATTGTGGTACACGTGGAGTCATTTATCTCATGACTTGCGCGTGCAGCGCTTTCTATGTGGGGAAGACAATTAGAGAGCTACGGCAGAGACTGGGGGATCACCTTTACGCATCCACGAATGGTAAACTTACCACCGTGGGTCGCCATATTGGCATTTATCATCGCTTTAATCTGGATTATATCCGGTTTATTGTATTAGATGTTGTCCCTCAAGACCCTCGCGGGGGCAATTGGGACCGCGAAATCTTAAGACGTGAATCCTTGTGGATTGAGCGACTTAATGCATGTGTCCCTCCGGGTATAAATGAGACACATTCATACAAATACTTTCTGGAATAATTATGCCAGGTTTGGTCCCCCATTCCCTGCCATGATCTAACAACTATACATTTATACATAAATGATCTCAACAAAATTCAAAAATTCAAAAATAATAAATAAAAATAATAAAAACTAACAATATTCTAAATATCATACTCAGTAAAACTTTTTGGATTTTATTAGACTTCAGGTTCCTCCTAGGACTATATACTAGTGGACTCTTTACATATAGTATTGTCACTATATTAATAAATTCAATATCATTTAATGCTTTTTTCTTTTTTCTTTTTCCTTCTTCTTTTGTGGCTGACTCTAATATTCCAGTAGACCATTTGCTTTATTAATTAAAGCCATGTATATTTAGATTGCAACTTCTGTTTATCTGCCCGGATGGGGTAGCGATGCATATCTCTGCAGCCACGGGTGCCCCCGTCGCTGGAGACTATGCATCGTTTTTTCCCCTTCCGGTTCATCCTTTTGTAATACTCTATGTATTTTACTTATTACCCTATTGCACACCGCCATTCCACTCTGTGGGGATGTGAGGAGTTTATTCTCCCCTTGTGGCGGGCTTGCGCTCCTCCGGCGGTGAGCTGGGCTATTTTGAGCTCAGCTGCCGCTTCGTTTCGACCAATGCTTAGGCACTGGCCGATGTTGAGCTGTGCGCCTGCGCTGGGCGGACTGCCCGCGCCTGCGCAACAGTGGAGGATCGGACCCGGAAGCATATGTGGCGACCTTCTTCGCCGTTGAACTTCCGGGTTGGAGGCATTTAAGATGCCCAGATCCAGCTGCCCACTGTTCCGGACGGACACCCAGCACCGCACTGTTACCACCTCAAACCTCTGTGAGTACCGAGTTTACATTCCCCAGGCAGGTTGGGGATGTCCACTACTTCTGTGTGGTATCCCCCCCCTCCTGCTAGATATAAAACACTTTACCACCTGATGTTATAGCTTTTAAAAAATTTTTCTTTATGGCTGTATTACTCCCCATAGTGTTTCCCTGTGACGGAGGGACGTGGTGTTTTGACCACTGACTATACCAGTCACACTATTCTGGGTGCCAGCAGCTTTTGGATCTGGGCTTTATTAAAAACAATGACAGGTAAAAAATTTTCTTACCACCATTAACTTTTTCTTTGTCAGTCTTGTGTGTTTCTCAACTCTTTCACTAGGTTTACAGGGATACCTGCTGTACTTAACACCCTTTCCCCTCTACCTTGTTCTTTTTCCATTTCTTGTCCTCATTCCTTTTCCATCCCATCCTTTTTTCCCCCTCTTTCTCTCCCTCTCCCCCCTTTTTTTTCCCCCCTCTCCCCTCACTTTTTTCCCCTTTTTTTCCCCCCTCCTTTCTCTTTTTTCCCCCTCCCCTCCCTTTTTGCGTTTTCCTGCACTTTCCCTCTCCTTCCCCCTTCCCCTTTTCCTTTCCTCCTTTTTCTTCTCTTCATTTCTTCTTTCTTTCCTCACTTCTTATACCTCTCCCCGGTTTTCTTTCCTTTTCCCCCCCTTTTTTCCCCCCCTTTTCCTATTCCCTCCCCTCCCTCCTTTTCCCCTCCACTCCCTTCTTTTCCTTCCTTGTTGCCTTTTCCCTCCCCCCTTATCCAATTTTTTTTCCCCCCTTTTTTCCCCCCCTCTTCCCCCCTCCCCCCCCCCTCCCTTCCCTCCTCCCCATTCTTCTCCCCTTCCCCCCTTTTTTCCCCCCTTCCCCCTCCTTTCTTTTCCCCTCCAGTCACCATCCTTGTCACCACACCCCCACCTTGACACTCCTGGGTGACCTCTTAATTTGACACACTAATTGATTGATTCTAAAAGAACCATATCCTATTTGAATTCTTTACAATAGTACTATCCTAACGTGCCTCCCTGGCTCGCCCCCGGGGGAACGCCTCGTAAGGGCGTCTCACAATATCGCTCCAGAGAACCTTTATGGGTATAGTTTGGTGAGTGCAAATTCTAAATCTCAAATTTTAAATATGTTCTCCAATATTAATCATGTATATCTCTTTGCAAAATCATATATGTACTTTGTCATGTTGATACTGTATTGTTTCTCATCTTCATAGATTATATACTATCAGACGCCTCCTGAAGAAGCGGCTGTGACCGCGAAACGTAGAGGTCACGTCTGCAAGTATTACACCATATAATTTTTGTCCATGCATCTGTGTGGGCATTAGCTATACCAACCCAGTATCAACAACGCTGTAAAACAATTATCATTGTTAATGTATTTCTAAATCATGAATTTGTTCAATTGATGTCCCTTGTAGGACTTTTTACTATGTTTTGAAATAAATGTATGCTTTTTAAATTAATGTCTTTTCTTCATGGTACCGCAACAGTCCGTTTTCTTTCATTAAAAGAGGCAGGACGTTACTGGAGAGGTCCTTGCTCTGATTCCTCTTTTAACCCTATTTTCTGACCGTATTCACATTCAGGATGATGGTACCTACTAATATACGTTTACTCCCCTGTGTAAATTATGTGGCATACTTGTAAACTCTAATACTGGAGATATAGTTTTTTTAAGATGAAGATTAGGGAGCCCTCTCACACATAATTCATTAATTACAGTGCCTACTTGCTGTATGAATGCCGAAGCTTCAGGATGGTCATATCCCTCTTCGTTGCAAAATGCTTTCATCAGGGTTGCGTCGATGAAAGAATTTTGTAACAAAGAGAGATATGACCATCCTGAAGTTCAGGCATTCATACAGCAGGTAGGAACTAAAATGAAAGTTCTTCGTAGCCAAACACTGGTACAATCTGTTACTGTGACCCAACCATTAACTGCAATTAAGTTTTATTATAGCCTGTTAGCCAAGCACAAGGCCAGGATGAAAGTCTTATACTTCCAATAAGCATATGTTAGAATCCTGCTTTTTACCAAGAATATGGTAAAGAGATTATCGACATTCCGACAAGATAATTAATGAACTGCAACACAGTAAAATCGAGGAAATACTAAAATGCAATATGTCACCCAACCCTGGAGACAGACATTAATTGCTATATGAATGGTTATGATAAATTTTCCATGGCTGGATACATTTACCATATGTTACATTTATGACTGTCAGAGACTTTTCCCTTAACACAGACTTTCATGTCTCAAAAACGACATTCAGAGGGGATAGAACTATACCTCAACAACAAATTTCCATACAGCAGATTTCAAAGTGTTACCAACAATTACAACCCCCCCCCCCAGAGTAGACATACTGCTTGGGTTAATAAAGGAGGGCCCAACCAAATGGAGGAAATGACCTCTCTAGGGTACACAGGGATCCAAAGTGGGAGCTAACTGATAATAAATAAGAGGGACACACTTCTAAGCTGCTGATCATCTGGACACCTCTACTGCAAGATCAGGCCATGATAACAGCAAGTGTGTGACATGGAATTATCTACTGGTGCTGATTTAGTCACAAAAGGTGGTGCTTAAGTTGTCGGTGACATCAAACTACAGAGAGGGAAAAAAGTATTTGATTCCCTGCCGATTTTGTACGTTTACCCACTGACAAAGAAATGATCAGTCTATACTTTTAATGGTAGGTTTATATTAACAGTGAGACAGAATAACAACAAAAATATCCAGAAAAACGCATTTCAAAAAAAGTTATAAATTGATTTGTATTTTAACCACTTGCCGACCTGGTCCTGCAGATATGCTTTTTGTTTTATCCAGCTGTATTTACTTTACTCAGTGCAGTGTAACATCCAAGTGAAAGATATAACACCAACATGTCAGAAGAAATAAATAAATAACAGAATCACCGCGTTGGATAAAGGATCATCCCCCTTGTGTCAGTATTTTGTTGAACCACATTTTGCTTTAATTACAGACTTTATTCTGTTGGGATATGTCTCTGCAAATCTAGACTATGCAAGATATGCCCCCTCTTCTTTACAGAACTGCTCAAGTTCAGTTAAAGTCTTTGTTAACCCAAAAAAAAAAAAAAAAAATTAAATGCTGTTCCCTTAACGCATGTTATACAGTGCAGTGCCTTTGCTGTGTCATTTGGCCCCCTGTATCACCTGAAATACCTGGCTGATCCTGCCAGTTTCTACCCTCCTCTCTGTGCTGACTCCCACGTATCAGGGCTGCAGAGCCCTGACACGGGAGTCAGTACGTGTCTCCATCATTGGTAGCCTGCTCTGCCTCCTGTGTGCTCTCTCCCCGTCCTCTCCCCCCTCGCCTCTCTGCCAAGACAGTAAAAAAACAAACAGTTTTAATTTTATATCATTCCCTCTGATATATAATAGTAGGCTGTGCATGTCATTTCTAAAAAAATGCGGTATAATAGCTTACTTAGGAGCGCCGTTCGGCTCTCATGTGACTGCCTGCCGGTCTCCTCCCCTCCTTTCCTTGGCTGATGTCAGCAGGGGTTTCCCAGCACCCCCCCTGCAGCTATCAGATAAGGACAGGAGACCGTCGGACTGTCAGCTGAGCGCCGAATGGTGCTGTGAAGTAAGCTATTATACAGCATATTTTTAGAAATGACATGCACTGGGGAGCTTACTGTTATATAATTGGGGAAACTATAGAAAAAAATTGATTTCCTTAACAAACACTTTAAATTTGATGGTGACCGTTTGTGGACTGCAGTCTTGAAGTCATTCCACAGATTTTCAATGGGGTTTAAGTCTGGGCTCTGACTAAATACAAATACTTTTGGGCTGTCCTCACAGGGTCCGACTAGGCCAAGCAAGGACATTACCTTTTTCTCCTTCAACAACAGTGCGGTAATTTTTGCTGTGTGCGTTTGGTCATTATCATGCTGGAAGGTAAACCTTCTTCCCATTGACAACTTTCTGGCAGAGGGAAGCAGAAATTCCTCAAGAATTTGACTGTATTTTTGCCCCATCCATTTTTATTTCTATCCTGACAAGTACTCCAGTCCCTGCTGCAGAGAAACACCCCCATATCAGGATATTACCTCCATGCTTTACTGTAGTAATGGTGTTTTTTCGAAGTTGAGCTGTATTGTATTTCCACCACACATATCGTTTGGTGTTGAGGCCAAATCATTACATTTTTGTCTCATCTGAAAAGAACACTTTTTTCCATGTGGCCTCAGAATCTTCAAGGTGCGTTTTGGCAAATCTCAGTCGTGACTGCATGTGGTCTTTCTTGCAGAGTGGCTTTTTTCTTGCAACCTTCCCATACAACCCACATTTGTGGAGAATTTGTAATATTGTCACTTGCACACAATGACCACTCTTTGTCATAAATTCCTGCAACTGCTTCAGAGTTGCTGTGCTCTACGTGCTCTATACAGCCCTCAGTGATGACTTTTAGGCATGACAACATTTACTTTTTAAAGCAGACAATTCACAAGAAACTTTAAAATTCTTTAGAAGTCTCCACTTACCTTTCCCACCGCAGGGTTTTCTGTGGTAAAACCAACAGACCCAATCTTCATCTCTCACGGTGGGCTCCGTTTAAAAAACCTTCAGGAACTGGGGCCCCCTTTTTTATTCAGGGGATCCGCACTCCTGGACCCATACAACACCCCGCCAGAAAAAACTTAAGGCTGAAAAAACCAAAAGCACTGGATCCCGGGGCCCAGCTCTCTAGAAAGAGAAGCGTTACAGGCCAAACCTCGTTTCTTCCGGCACGAGGTCCGGGTACCATTCAATTCAGCCTAAAAAGACACTTTGAATGGATCCAACTGCATAGCTAGCCCAAGCAAGGATTGCACCAGTGGAGCTCAGCACAGCACATCTTTACTCGTGACCAACACTTTAGACACTGGCGAAAAACCGAGGTACTCCCAGTAGTGGGAGGGGTTATATAGGGAGTGGACTTCCTGTCTTAGGGTGTGCCTGTGTCCATCACCTGAAGGTGGCCTATAACTCACATAGTAATTACATACTACATAGTAACTATGCTCTGCGTTGTGTGATGTACGATTAAGAAAATTCATATTTAATAAAGTCTACACAGCAAACCCCAATAATACTAATAATAATAGAATGAGCTGCACTCCTGTAAACCACAGGAGAAGTACAGCCAAACGAGCTTTGCCTGTACTTCGCCGTTAATTTGCACTATTGTGATGCAAAGATGAAAAATGGATTTTTAAAACAGCTTACCTGTAAAATCCTTTTCTTGGAGTACATCACGGGACACAGAGCACCATAGTAATGACTATCTGGGTTTATATGCTACCTTTAGGTGATTGGACACTGGCAACCAATAGTAAGAAGGTTCCTCCCATATAACCCCTCCCATACAGGAAGTACCTTAGTTTTTTAGCAAGCAATGAAGATCCCAGAAAAAGAGGGGAGGGACCTCTGTGTACCGTGATGTACTCCAAGAAAAGGATTTTACATGTAAGCTGTTTTAAAAATCCATTTTTCTTTATCGTACATCACGGGACACAGAGCACCATAGTAATGACTATCTGGGATGTCCTAAAGCAATGCCTTTGAGGGGAGGGAACATACCCCCTTATTTTAGGCTCCAAATTATAAAGCTGCTTGCAGCACGCTCTGGCCAAAAACAGTCTCTAGTTCTTTTGAGATCTAACATCCAGTCGGTAAAATCTGGTGAATGTATGAAGCGAATACCAAGTGGCCGCCTTGCAAATCTGAGCCATCGACACTTGTTGGCGCACTGCCAATGACGTACTAACTCCTCTGGTAGAGTGAGCCTTGAGATATCGCGGTGGAACCTTGTGTTTCAACTCACAGGCCTGGATAATGACTTGACGAATCCACCTAGAGATTGTAGAACTAGCTGCTGCCTGTCCTTTCTTAGAACCCTCAGGCAGAACAAAAAAAGAGTCAGACTTCCAAAAAGGGGCTGACATATCCAAATAAACCTTGATAGCTCTCACCACATCCAGTGAATGGAGCAATCTTTCCTCCTTAGACTTAGGGTTAGGAAAGAAGGTAGGTAAAATGAGATCCTGATTCAAGTGAAAACTGGAAACCACCTTGGGTAAAAAATCTGGACAGTGCCGCATTACCACCTTGTGCTGATGAATAAACAGAAAGGGTTTCTCACAAGAAAGGGCGGCCAACTCAGAGACCCTTCTTGCTGAGGTTAAAGCCACCAAAAAGACTAACTTCCTAGTCAGTAGGATCAAAGGAATACGCTTAATAGCCTCAAAGGGTTGACTCTGTAGAGCTGAAAGCACTAAGTTCAAGTCCCATGGGCACAAGGGCGGTTTAATTGGTGGCCTTAAATGTAGTACTCCCTTGATAAAGGTTCGTACTAAAGAATGAGACGCGATTGGCCTCTGGAAAAAAAACGATAAGGCCGAAATTTGTCCCTTACTGGTTCCTAAGGATAAGTTTAAGTCAATTCCTGCTTGCAGAAAGGCAAGAACCCTTCCAATTGTATACTTGCGAGGGTTCCATCTTCTCTTCTCACACCATGAGATGTATGACCTCCAGACTCTATGGTAAATTTTTCTAGACACTGGCTTTCTAGCATTTATCAAAGTAGCCAGAACAGAACCACGGATACCACAGTCTCTTAGTACTTTGGTCTCAATAGCCATGCCATCAAATTCAGCGACCGTAAAGAAGGATGGTATATGGGACCTTGGGACAGCAAGTCTGGGCGTAATGGAAAACACAATGGGTCCCCTACCTCCAACCTCACAATCTGTGAGTACCAAGACCTCCTTGGCTATCGTGGGGCCACTAGAATCACCGTTTTCTGCTCCACCTGTATCCTGCGTAACAGGTGCGGCAGCATCTGAATCGGAGGAAAGGCGTAAATGAGAGAATACCGATCCCAGGGAACCACCAATGCATCCGTCCCCATGGCAAGTGGATCCCTGGTTCTGGACACAAAGCTGTCCACCTTGGCATTGAACCTGGATGCCAGGAGATCCACCTCTGGCATCCCCCAAAGCTGGCATATTTGAAGGAAAACTTCGGGGGGTAAAGGGACCATTCCCCTGGTAACAACTGCTGACGACTTAGGTAGTCTGCATGCCAATTGTCCACCCCCGGAATATAGACTGCTGACAGAGATGGCACGTGTCTCTCTGCCCAAGTCAGAATGTGATTTATTTCCTTTTGGGCTGCCCAGCTCCGGGTACCCCCTTGGTGGTTGATGTATGCCACCACTGTGGAATTGTCGGACTGGACTCTGACCGGAGACCCCCGCAGCCTGGCCGTCCAGAATACGAGGGCCAAGCGAGCTGCTCGAATTTCCAACAGATTGATCGGCAAGGTTTTTTCTACCTGGGACCATTTTCCCTGTACGGAGGCCTCTTCCAATACTGCTCCCCAGCCAAGACGACCGGCATCTGAAGTTACCACCTTACAAGTTACTGGTGGAAAGGACTTCCCATTTTTTAAGATGCTGGTCTTTGACCACCAAAGAGGTCCTGCTTTACCTTTGGGGGATAGAGACATTGGATGATCCAAGGCTAGGACAGACTTGTCCCAAGCCTCCAGGATTGTTCTCTGGAACAACCTGGAGTGAAACTGCGCATAAGGAACCGCTGAAGGATAACACCATCTTCCCCAGCAATCTCATGCACAATCGAATTGAGGGTCTTTCTACCCTTTTGACTTTCCTGACCAGCTCTACTATTGAGCTGACCTTCAAGAAGGGTAAAAACACCCTTTCCTGGGTCGTATCCAGGATCAAGCCTAGATATGTTAGGATTTGAACTGGATGAAGAGCTGATTTGTCCATATTCAGAATCCAACCTAGGCATCTCAGAACATGAACTGTAGTTGAAACGTTCTCTAACAGGGTGGAATAGGACTGGTCCTTCAACAGAAGGTCGTCCAGATATCCTATCACCGATATCTTTTGGGACCTTAGAGAAGCCAATACCGGAGCCAACACCTTTGTGAAGACTCAAGGGGCCGTAGCCAGACCGAACGGTAGTGCTACAAATTGGAAATGACACCCCTCCACTGAGAAACGTAGAAACCTTTGATGTTGGCCGAAAATCGGCACATGCAGGTATGCATCCTTGATGTCTATGGATGCTAAAAAAGTCCCCTTTTCTTAGAGATGCCATTACTGAACAAACCGATTCCATCCGTAAGGTTCGCACTTTTAGAAAGGAATTGAGGGATTTGAGGTCCAGAATGGGCCTTACTTCCCCATTTGGCTTCGGCGCTGTGAATAGGTTTGAATAAAACCCCTTGAACTTTTCTTTGTGGCGAACCTTGACAATCACCCCCTGCCTTTTTAGCTGTTCTAAGGCTAGGAATAGGCTTTTCTTTTTCTCTAGATCCGAAGGAACTCTTGATCTCAGAAACCGATTTGGGGGAAAATCTCAGAACTCTTTTTTGTAGCCTTGCGTTATAGTGGAGATAACCCATTTGTCCTGTACCAACCCTGCCCAAGCATCTGCGAACCGCCGCAGTCTGCCCCCCACTTGTAATAGTGGGGGCACCCCTTCACAAGGAGGACTTGGCATTGGCCTTATTCGGCTTCTGAGTCCAAGTTCTTTTCTGACCTTGAGGTCTTTTAAAGGCAGGTGGTTGAGGCCGTCGATACTTCTTGGGAGAAGATGTGCCTGGCCCAGGAGCGTTCGGAATTTTAAAGGAAGGCTGCTTATTCCTTCTTTTCACAGGAAGCAAGGAGCTCTTCCCGCCTGAGATTTTTTGGATATACTTATCCAGATCTTCTCCAAACAAATGTTCCCATGAAAGGGAAAAGCTGTGAGTAGCCTCTTGCATGGCATCTCGGCTGACCAGTTCTTTAGCCACAAAACCCTGCGCATATGTATTGAGAGTAGCGCAATGCGAGACATCTGCTGGATTGAGTCTTTTAATGCGTCTACTGCAAAACATAAAGTGCGAGGAAGTTCTGTTAATTCATCAGAATATTCCTCCCGAACAGGTAGGTTCCTGACCAGTCATTTAAAACGGTCCTTCAGGGATTGACAGATCCCAATAGCCGCAACAGCTGGTTGTACTGCTGATCCGGCCACCGCAAAGGAGGCCCTTAGCAAGGATTCCAGCTTTTTATCCGCTGGATCTTTAAATCCTTGGGCATTATCCACTGGACAGGTTAAGCTTTTATTTACTGAAGAAATAGCAGCATCCACTAAAGACGTATCCCACCTTTTTTTTGAACTTTTCCTCCATCGGGTACAAAAAAGAAAACCTTTTAGAAGGTAAGTATATTCTGTCCAGATGTTCCCAATCAGCATAAATCAACTGCTCCAATAATGGATGCACAGGAAACGCCTGAGAACCTTGCTGAGGTCGCAAGGATCCCAATGTAGAACAGGAAAGTTCTGGCCCTTGTACAGGGGGCAACTTGAAACCTGCTCTCACCATTTCGGTTAAAGACTGGATAAACAGCTTTTGGGATTGTGAAGCTGACAATGGTTCCTCAGAACCTGAGTCCCCCGCTGAGGACTCCTCTGCTTCAGCATCTTTATCCCCTATGGCCACCTCCTCAAAATCCTCTGCCCATTCAGGATCCAAATCACAAGGACCCAATTGGCTAAGGGAGTCCTGGTGCTCAAGTGACTCAGCACTGGGACCAGGCTCAGGAGAGGGAGATCTATTTCTCTATTTCGTTTCATCCCTCCCTGTGTTACTGAGGCAATCATACCCGCCATTTTGCCTTCAAGACCAGCGAGAGCTGACTTTAAGTCATCCTTAGTAACATAAGCTGAAGCAAGGATATTGGTGGTGGCAACAACGCCTGACAAATGCAATGGCTCAGCCAGACCAAATGCCGCAGGTCTTTCAGGGGAGACAGGTGCTGCAGTAGCCTGAGGTTGATCTCCTGTTTTTGAAGGAGTCACTTTAACCCCTGGATTAGCCCTGTTCCCTACACCTCATTTTCTGGAAGACATCGCTTACAGTTTTTTGAGGAAATTCACTGTGCTATATGTTGTATCAAAGCCAATACTATAGCCTCCTTACAAAGTCTGCAAACGCCCGACTCACGTGCCCAGCTCTGTGTCCCACTGCGACCTGCCCTGGCTCATCTGAGCCAAAAAGAACCGCACTGACACACGCAGGCGCCTGACTTCCCTATATGCGCGTGCGCCGTCACGTGACGTACGCACGCCCGGGACTTACTGCGCATGCGCAGGTCCGTGGGAAACACGCGGCCGCAATGCCGCCATCGTGCATGCTAGAGCATGCACAGGAGAGAACGGGCTGCGCAGGCGCCAACTGCACGTGCGCGCTACCCATGTGCACATACCCACGACCCGTCCGCACGGTCCCCAGAGGGAACATTTAGTCTGAGTGCAACCACTCTCTGAACCATCACAGTGGGGACACAAAGAGACACTACAATCTGGCATGACAATCTGCATAACATTACTTTGGAAATAATGTAAAAAATGGGGCCTCCAAAGGAAGCACTCACCAATCCTCGCAGCAGGGCCTGAGATAGGCCCAATCTTCCCCCATCACCAAGGGTAACGCCACCGAGGACCTTCAGGGACTGGGTCCCCTTTTGTTTAGGGTCCACACCCCTGGACCTGTAAAGCACCGTTTAGGTTACCTTGGGCAAATAAAAGACCAAGAATACCATATCACAAGGGTCCAGCTCCATAAGTAAACATTACAGGCAAGACCCTGTTCTTGAACCAGGGCTCGGGTACCATCCACTTTAGCATGATATGCCATCCGAATGGATCCGATTCTAACATCCTCACTGGGACATTATCTGAAGAAAGAGCTTTCACAGCCGTGACCATCACCTTCAAGACACTGACAAAAAACTAAGGTACTTCCTGTATGTGAGGGGTTATTTGGGAGGAACCTTCTTACTATTGGTTGCCAGTGTCCAATCACCTAAAGGTAACATATAAACCCAGATAGTCATTACTATGGTGCTCTGTGTCCCGTGATGTACGATAAAGAAATAAACTCCAAGAGAATGGTTTATCCCAGAGCCTTACAAATTTTGCCAGCCAGATACTATATAGAAACAAGGGAAAGGAAGGAATCTCCGGTGCCGTACATCCATGCATGTAGTGCCGCTCAGGCTCGTATAATGATCTGGGAAGCAATGTAGATGGTATGTAAGCCTGTTGCTGCAGAAGTGGAGCCCACCCCAGCTCCTATGGCCACTAAAGAGAGAAAGTAAGGAATCTCTGGTGCCGAACATCCATGACTGTAGTGTAATGGTGTTAGAGACAACCTTAGCCTGGGCTCCTGCCAGGCCACGCCCCCGTGCATTTTGCTTCGCCCCCTGGAGCTTCGTCACAGCCCCATGACTAAGCTCTGTGGGCGGAGTGAAACGTGTTGGAGGCATGGCCTGGCAGGAGCCCAGGCTAAGGTTGTCTCTTCCACCATTACACTACAGTCATGGATGTTCGGCACCAGAGATTCCTTACTTTCTCTCTTTAGTGGCCATAGGAGCTGGGGTGGGCTCCACTTCTGCAGCAACAGACTTACATACCATCTACATTGCTTCCCAGATCATTATACGAGCCTGAGCGGCACACCAATCTTCCATGGGTCACTATATAAAACAAGTGTGTTTAAGAAACAAACACACACATGAAAACACTAATTTATTATAATAACGGCAATTGGTACAATTGGCTTCATACTAATGAGATGTGTATGATGATACAAGTATCGAAACCGCCAGGTGCTGATTGGCTCCTTTTGGTCTAGAGCTATTCACAGACTGGTGATCAGGATACATTTCTCTGTGCTCACATCCTGCCTCGCTTTTCTAAAAGTTCTCTGTAGGTTACTTAAGAGATTATTAACATCTTTTGGGACTGCAGGTGCAGTACTTATAATATATCAACGTGAAAGCAGCTTGTTTTTATCAAATGCATTTATTGCTGACAATGTGTAGTGCACTTCTTATAAGACATGTATTTTTTCTAGAGGGGAAATGCAACAAGAGCCCCACTACATAGACCGGGGCACCAGTAAACTTATTCTAACCCCAAGTATGAAGTTATTTGTTTCTACAGTCAGTTTGAGAAGCATTTTTGATGCACGTGTGATGCATTGTATAAGTTTTAACAGGATAGTTTGGAACCGATTATGCTTGCACTACTCTTGATGTCCAGATAGATGAAACGTGTTGCATGGGGCATGAGTACCGTGACATGAGCACTCTAAGAGGAGAGGCCGCAGACAGAGCAGGAAACTGTCATGGTGGGGTGCTTGATTTGTCTGTAAGCTGTCAGATTCGTAGTGCTGGCCTCAGCATGTTACTTGTGACTACTACTGTATTGGTCTATATGGATTGTGTTTAAAGTGATATTAACGTCTCCTTTTTTTTTGGTTTAAAAATAACAAACATGTTATACTTACCTCCCCTGTGCAGTTGGTTTTGCACAGAACAGCCCAGATTCTCCTCTTCTTGGGTCCCTTGGCAGCGCTCGTGGCCCCTCTTTCCTGCCGAGTGCCCCCACAGCAAGCAGCTTGCTACAGGGGCACCCAAGCCGCTGCTGTGTGTGTTCATTCAGACACAAAGCCGCGACTTGATCCGCCCCCTCTCAATCCTCATGGACTTTGATTGACAGCAGCGGGAGCCAATGGCACCCGCTGCTGTCTTAGCCAATGAGGAGGGAGAGTCCCCGACAGCGGACTCTCGTGCAACATCACTGGATCGAGATGGGGCTCAGGCAAGTATTAAGAGGGGCTGCTGCACACAGAAGGTTTTTTTTAATCCATAGAATGCATCAAGATAAAAAAAATCCTTCTGCTTTAACACTATGGAGGTTATTTATTAAAACTGAAGAGTGCAAAATCTGGTGCAGCTCTGCATAGAAACCAATCAGCTTCCAGGTTTTGTTGTCAAAGCTTAATTGAACAAGCTGAAGTTAGGAACTGCTTGGCTACCATACACAGCTGCGCCAGATTCTTAGTGCACACGTTTTGTAAATCTACCTCTATGAGACTTCTCTCTTTTTTTAATTTTCCATAATTGGACCTACTTTCCTGAATGGGAGCGAGTTAGAAGATCTTAAGGACCAGGTGATTCCTATATATTTGAGCATTTTTACCCTGTGATGTTTGACCATTTTTGTAATAGTGGTAAAAAAAAAAAGTCTGCTGTGTGAGTTGGGCCACTGGGGTATAATGTTAAGCCCTTGCTCACACTGCTGCAGCTTCAAAGTCACATGACTTTGACATCACTGCGTGACTTCATCGTGGCTTGCATAGGACTCATAGGGTTAACAGAAGTCAATGCAAATCGTGTTGAAGTCGCACCAAAGTAGTGCAGAAACCTTTTTCTAGGTTGGGGCGACTTGAGTCTCATCGATTAGAACGGTTCCATTGCCTTTAATGGGATGCGGCTTTGAACTCTCAATTCGCATGACAAGTCACGGCAGTATGAACTAGGGCTAAGGGTGTGAAATACAAGGCAGTGTACTACATCGGATGTGAAGATTGCTGGCACAACTAATTGACATAATTGATTAGTTCACATGTGTCAAAAACAAGGCCCGCAGGCCGAACCTGGCCCGCCAGGCCATTTTATGTGGCCCTCGCACCTCACCTGCAGCTGCGGCATCCCCCTCGGCTCTGACGTCACCTTGTCTCAGCAGCAGAGAGGAGGACAAAACTCCTCCATCAGATCCTACGCTTCTCTGTGCAGCCGCGGGGAGGCTCATCTCTGCACCCCCCGGCTCTCAGCAGTAGGCTGCAGAGAGACGGGCAGAACTCCCACAGAGCCTTCGCCTCTCTGTGCAGCCGAAGCAAGCCCTCCTTGCCGTCTCCCCTGGTAACAGCATTCAGCAGACTCTGGCAACTGACACCAGCCCTCCCCTGCTCCTCCTCCAGACCATGCACTTACTGCTTAATAGCTCCGCCCACAACACAAGGTAAGAGAGGTGCAGTGGATGCAAGGAAGGATGGGGGGGTCTCTTGACATCTGATGTAAGAGGGGGTGGGGTGCTCTGGACATGTGCTTATAATTATGAGAATAATGCAATTCTATGTCAGACTGCTCAGACAGTACCATGCTCTGTCTGAGGTCTCCAGTAAAGTTTCTTGTGAATGATATCAGCTATGTGTAACTCTCCTTTTCAGACTTGGATCATCTGCTACAGGAGTGTGAATGGTCTCCGTGCCGGTCTGCACCTGCCATTCACAGCTTAAGTCTAAAGTTATTACCAAAACCAGGAATAATCGAATGCAGAGGCAAATGTTTAATATGATGAAGAGTAGACACATTTATATGGTCCTACAGATAAAATCGGCCCTTTGAGGGCTACCATAATGCTAATGCGACCCACAATTAAATTGAGCTTGACACCCGTGGATTAGTTGGTCTGCATACAGAATGCATTTATTTATTTACATATCAGTAAATACAGTGCAGCTCAGTATACCATCCATTCCATACATGTCAGTAAGTGACTCAGAATTTGTGAATGTGTGAGGAGCACTGCCTCGTGGGACATGTAGTCCTGGACAGGAGAAGAAAATGGTTTAAAGTAGTTCTAAAGGCAGAAAGTTTTTTTTACCTTAATGCATTCTATGCATTAAAGTGGATGTAAACCCAATGTCATCATTTCTAAACTACTGCCATAGGGGTTATCTATAAGGATATACATGCCTCCTGTATGTATCTTTACCTGTCAAATGTCTCCCCTCTGTCTGTTATGAGACCCGAAAAACTGCAGATTCTGTGGCTGGGTCTGTTGTCTGGAGCTCGGTGGGTGGAGTCGTGATGTCAGTAGACAATAGACACCTCTACACTCCCCTTGTCAATATGCATTTTCTCCTGTGTATTTCTTACACTGAACTTCTGCTATGATCTCTAACATCCAGTGAAAAGACAAGAAAGTAACCACATGACTTCAGCATGCCAAATCATGCTGAGGTGTGGAACAGCCAATCCTTGCAGAGCTGCTGAAGAAAGGAGTGGGGGAGGGAATTAAAAAATAATGCATGTCTTAGGCCAGTGCACAAGATATGTAAATCACCTGTCACTCACAGCAAGGGGGAGGATTTGACAAAGTTTTTCTCAAGTTTGTCAAGATTTATCTCACTGAACAATAAAAGAGGATCGCTCAGAGATGGATTAACTCTGTGTGGCAAGATTGGGCTCAAATGATAGGAAATCCTATACTCTACGGTATGATGTAAAAAAAAAAAAATTAAAAAAAATTTCGGGTTTACATCCACTTTAAGGTAAAAAACCTTCTGGAAGCAGCACCCCCCAGCCCCCCCCCCCCCCTTATACTTCCCTGAGCCCTATCTCAGTCCAGCAATGTGCATGAGAGCAGCAGCTCTCCCGGGTCACTCTCTCCTCATTGGCTCACACAGCAGAGGGGGGCCATTGGCTCCTGCTGCTGTTAATCACAGCCAGTGAGCCAATGGAGTAGAGAGTGGGGGTCTGGGCCAAGCCGTGCTCTGTGTGTGAATGGACAATGTCCATTCACAGGATTGTGGCTCCGGAGTGAGCCTGCTCGAGTGCCCCCACAGCAAGAGGCTAGCTATTGGGGCACTCGGCTGGGGGGGATGAGCGTACAGCGCCGATGGGGGACCCAAAAAGATGTTAAGTATAACATGTTTATAATTTTTTAAGAAAAGATTTGTACCTTTAGAATTACTTTAAGGTCACTAAAAATAGCGCCTGCAAAGCGCCTCTCCTGTCACTCCAGTGTGAAAGCCTGAGGGCTTTCACACTGGAGCAGTGCACTCGCGGGACGTTAAAAAAAGTCCTGCAAGCAGCATCTTTGCAGCGCTCTAGGAGCGGTGTATACACCACTCCTAAAGCGCCCCTGCCCATTGAAATCAATGGGCAGCGCCGCCAAAGGGCCTGCAAAGTGCCTCGGCATCGGTGCGTTTAACCCTTTTTCGGCCACTAGTGGGGGAGTTAAAACCCGCCCCGCTAGCGCCCGAAAAGCACCACTAAAACAACTGTAAAGCATAAAAAATAGCGGCGCTTTACCACCTACACCCCCAACACCCCAGTGTGAAAGTGTCCTTAGTGGTTTAAAGGCAGAAGGTTTTTTACCTTGCTATTGGGGCACTCTGAAGGCAGAAGGAGCCAGAAGCGCCGGTGGGGGACCTCAGAAGAGGAGGATCGGGGGGCTGCTCTGTACCAGATTTAACCTCTATTTTGTTCCCTAACCATATAGCTGGTTATGTAAATTATTATTTACCACTGCATATAGATATTCAAGAATACAGTTTTTGAGGTATTTATCGTAACAATAAATCGGCCAACTAACCAATTATGAAAATAATCGTTAGTTGCAGCCCTAGTTTTTTTCACTTTTGTGCAATACATTACTCAAACATGTGGTCTGTGGACTTCCAACTTATTATATTGATACTTTTTTGTAATATATATGTATTGATCATGCACATGTTATGTATTTACAATGTAAGATTTATGTACTGCCTTTGCAGAAGCCTGACTTTGTACCCTTGATGACAGGTGCAAGGCTTCGCAGGCTCCTGTGTTAAAAAAAACAATACATGCACATTTTTTTTCTGCAAAAATATATGCATTTATTATTTTTTCTTCAAAAGGTGAACTTATACTTTAAAACAACAAAACATTTTAATGTGCACATAAGTACGGTAATTTTAGCTCTTCACTGATGTGTGGTAATGAGGCGGCATTGATGGTCACTGATATGCTGCACTGATAAGGCCACATTGATGGGCACTGATATGCCGCACTGATAAGCTACACTGATGAGGAGGCACCGATAAGGTGGCATTGATGGTCACTAATAAGCAGCACTGATGGTCACTGATATGCTGCACTGATAAGGCCGCATTGATGGGCACTGATAGGCAGCACTGACGGTCACTGAATGGCACTGATGGGGCTACAATAATAATCAAGGCACTGATGATCAGTGCCCTGATTATCAGTGTAAATGTCCCCGTCACAGGAAAGCCAGTTATTGGCTGTCCTTTCCTCACGCTGTGACAGGAAAGGAAATGCTGATAACCAGCATTTGTTTACATGTGATCACACGGTAAAGGGCCGCTGTAAACAGCTCTATCGGAAGGACACATGATCACAGAGTGCACCCAAAGGGCACCTGGGGGTGCGAGGTTCTGGGAGGACATCAATAGACACCTTCCCTAGAACCGGACGGCGAGGCTGTAGCCATCTTTCGGCTATAGAAGGGTTGGCAAGTGGGAGGTGGATGCGGACGGCTAATAAAAGCCCAGGCGTCGGGAAGTATTTCTAGTCGCCATGGCGACCTGGCTCCTGGGATTTGTAGAGCCTTGCAGTAAAGTAACAGGTTCACTAAGCTGCAGGTACCATAAGGTGACTAGACTTACCTGTTTCCACCCAGATCTGTTATCAGAGTTCTCTGAGAATTCTGAGCAACATTTCAACTTTCCAACTAGCTCTCATGATTTTACAGGTCTGGTAAAATGAATAAAACTCCACATCCTATTTTTCTTTTGTACACTGAAAACAGCAAGGATTCCTTTCACTGAACCCCACAAAATGTGAACATACCTAGATTCAGTGGCACCAGGAGATATGAAGCAGAGACAGTCCATTCTTACAGCTATTAATAAAAGACACTTAAGCAGAGCTAAGCAAGCTTGTCAGTGTAATAGAGAACACAATACCAAATGAGATTCCAGAGAATTATGGACTAATTGCCTGTGAAATTAAGAGCACTTGAACAGCCTGCCAAAACAAAAAGCCAGGAGCAGCTAGCGTATGTTTCCTCTCCCGTCCTGCTAGGCTTTTCTATGACTATGACATTCAGAAGACGTGTGCACAATAAAAATATGATGTTCATGAATACCAGTCTCATATTGCATTATCCAAACACAACACTACAAGCAATGTGATAGCTCAGTGACTGCCAAGTCCATGACAGAAAGATTTCTGTTGTAAAAGCTGAGTTGTGTTGATTATAATCCCAACTTCTTTTTTTTATTAAGGCTGGACACAAGCACAAGTCACCATTTTGACATTATACCAACTGCTGTTTTTTATTAAATTTGTCACTGGTATTCAACTGACAGACAAATTAAATTGATTTCTCCTACTCCTGCTGTACAGCAACAATGAGCTCCCCTACCCCTTTAATCAGCCAATTCAGAGGTAACAGCAACCTGCAGCCATTTAGATACTATGGAGCACATAGAGAGCCATATACAAAAACTTGTTCTGCAATACTAGCCTTCACCAGAAGATGGCACCTCAGGAGAAATGTAAACCTGAATCCCCAAGTTTAAAGTGGAGTTCGATCCAAAAGTGGAAGCTCTGCTTATCTGGCTCCCCCCACCACCCCCCCTCCGGTGCCACGTTTCGAGGGGAGTAGGGAGCGGGTACCTGTTTTTGACAGGTACCTGTCGCCACTTCCGAGAGATCTTGCAGCGACGAGATCACTTGGAAGTTTGGCCCCCCTCCCCCTGGGCCATTCAGAAAGTGCAGCGCGCTTTGCACATGCAGAGTAGAGGACCGGCTGTGAAGCCGGTTTCCCGTATCACGAATGGCGGCGGCGGCAGCACCCGAGAGCTGATGGAAACATCGGCTGGGGTGCCGACATCGCTAGGTTCCAGGACAGGTAAGTGCGTATGTGCATGCCCTAAACCCAGACATAAGCAGCGACATATGGGTATGTTGCTTTGCCTACAGCGGCCGCCCGTCCACAATACATTGCAGGCGGTCACTAAGTGGTTAACAGAAGGAACATGGCAGTTTTCCATCCAAAAGCCCAGCTCACATCTCTCTCTGCCTGTGCAGTGATTTGATTACACTACACGCAGGGTTAACAAACCTCCTCCTCCCTCCTGCTGAGCTTTCGCCAATAGTTTCAGTAGGCGCAGTATCTGCTGCTTTTTTTTATTATGTTTAGAAGAGCGGTGCAAATTTGTGCTTGCACCACTCTTTGTTCATTCCCCCCACATCATTTATTTATTTGAAGGGATGAATCTATCTTGAAGTAAGATCATTGGGTTTTTTGTTTTTTTTGTTTTTAATGCCTGCAAACTCCTGAAAATGCCTATAATGTGCATGGACACTTTGGCTAACATGGAGGGGGGTTTCCAGGCAGAGAAAAATAAAAGCTCAAAAAATGCTGAAATGCCTGTAGAAGCAGCTTCTTTGAGTTTCAGTGTGTATTAGCCCTTATTATTATTATTATTTAAGGGACTTATATAGCACCGTCAATTTATGCAGCACTTTACATATACATTGTACATTCACATTGGTCCCTACCCTCAAGGAGCTTACAATCTAAGGTCCCTAACTCACATTCATATACTAGGGCCACTTTAGACAGAAGCCCATTAACCTCCCAGCATGTCTTTGGAGTGTGGGAGGAAACCAGAGCACAAGGAGAACATGCAAACTCCAGGCAGGTAGTGTCGTGGTTGCGATTCGAACCAGCTACCCTTTGTGCTGCTAGTCGAGAGTGCTACCCACTACACCACTGTGCCGCCCATATGTCCTTAAAAGTGGTTGTAAAGCCTCTCATATACCCAGTGAAGTGACTGGTCTCAGGTGATACACAGAGGAAACACCTACATAAGTGGTATATGTTTATCTGCAGTCTTCTCTACATCCAAAGTGCAGAATTTAGATAAATTCCATCTTCATCTGTCAGTATACAGAGCAGGGGAAGGGGAGAGCTGCAGGTAGAGGTCTTGTACATTGTGTGACAGCTGATTGGAGGAAAGGGACACCCCCCTTCACACAGCAACAGTGCAGAGCTGTGAATAGACAGGCTGTGTGCTGAGCTCTCCTCCCCCTTCGCCATTTTATCTCTGGTGTCAGGAAAACTTGTCAGATATGACTCATACTGATAACAGAGGAACAAAGCACCAGAGAGAAATGACACTCAAAGCTTTGGAGAGGGCTTCTCTGTGTTCAAAACATTGATAAAGTTTAAAGTTTGCTCTAGGGAATTTTTTTTTTTAAACGGTTATAAAAGCCAGAATTTTTTTTACTTTATTGAATTGTAAGCATTAAAGCGTTTGTTACCCTAAAAAAAAAAAAAAAAAAAGAAAAAAGAAAAAAATGGATCATTGCTTGAAGAACTCCAACAGGGAAGAGGAACTTTGGCATGGGCTCAGCAGTAGTTTGCAATAAGAGGACAGTTTTTTTCTAGTAGTGGAAGTAGCTAGTGATGAACAACCTAAGATCCCACATCCGGACCATGGAGCAAGTCTTTGCATGTCTGGTTACCTGGTGCCAATTCGCAACTACGAAACCCAGGGAAGTCTACAGTACACAGTCGCAGGGATCAATTTCAGGTCACTGCTCACAAGTCTGCAGCACACTTGCCTCCTTTTAGCTTCCACCAGACACAATCCAGTGAGTGAGCTCCTCACCTCTTAGGACCAGATCTCTTGTGGTGTGGTCCTGCAATCAGCTTTGAGCAAAGTCTATTCAAGCCCTCAGTCCTGGTAACTCTGAGACCTCTGGAGCTGTTGTAGAGTCCATGGACTGCCTGAGTGCAGCCCCTGCACTGCTGGAACCCTCATGGGAAGAAGGAACTCTGCTCTCCAGTGTTTCAGACTATTTATCTTCATTCCAGCCACCCTCTTGACACTTCCTCTCCAGAGATTGGCTGGAACCCAATAAATATCCAGGCTAGGTAATTTGAATTTCCCACTTTGAGCTTTGGAAGCTTCATTCAGAGACAAAGGGAAACAAACTCCAAGCCTGTGAAACCTTAAACAGGCTAAAACAATTACTGCTCCCTTGATTACAGAAGGATCCAAAGCTACATTTGCCTACCACCCTACACTAGGAGGGTGCTACAGATATGACTACATAAAATTGTATTATCGTTTCATTTAGTAAATAGCTAAGTTTTAAGTTTTAGAGTTCCACTTTACATTCTCTACTTTCATTTGCCTTCTTTGTTTAATTTTTTAGGCTAAAATACTTGGTGACCTAGAGAAGGAGCAGATGACAGAAGGAGCTGAAGAGTAAGGTAGAGGAGAAAAGGATGGGGGGAGGAGGACAGTAGGAAGGTGGAGGAGGAGCAGATGACAGAGGAGGAGCTGATGAAGAGAGAAGTGGGAGGAGAAATGGATGGAGGAGGAGGATGACAGCAGAAAAAAGGTGGAGGAGGAGAGCAGGAAGAGGGAGGAGGAGGTGACAGTAGGAGGAGTTGATAAAGCGAGAGGTGGAGGAGAAAAGGATTGAAGAGAGGGAGGAAAGCAGGAAGAGGGAGGAGTAAGACAGAAAGAAAAAGAGGGAAGGAGGACAGAAAGAAGAAGAGGGAAGGAGGACAGAAAGAAGAAGAGGGAAGGAGGACAGAAAGAAGAGGAGGGAAGGAGGACAGAAACAAGAAGAGGGAAGGAGGACAGAAACAAGAAGAGGGAAGGAGGACAGAAACAAGAAGAGGGAAGGAGGACAGAAACAAGAAGAGGGAAGGAGGACAGAAACAAGAAGAGGGAAGGAGGACAGAAACAAGAAGAGGGAAGGAGGACAGAAACAAGAAGAGGGAAGGAGGACAGAAACAAGAAGAGGGAAGGAGGACAGAAACAAGAAGAGGGAAGGAGGACAGAAATCAGAAGAGGGAAGGAGGACAGAAAGCAGAAGAGGGAAGGAGGACAGAAAGCAGAAGAGGGAAGGAGGACAGAAAGAAGAAGAGGGAAGAGGACAGAAAGAAGAAGAGGGAATGAGGACAGAAAGAAGAAGAGGGAAGGAGGACAGAAAGAAGAAGAGGGAAGGAGGACAGAAAGAAGAAGAGGGAAGAGGACAGAAAGAAGAAGAGGGAAGAGGACAGAAAGAAGAAGAGGGAAGAGGACAGAAAGAAGAAGAGGGAAGAGGACAGAAAGAAGATGAAGGAGAACAGAAAGGAAAAGAAGGCGCAGGAGACAAAGATGGAGGAGGACAGAAAGAAGAAGCTGGAGCAGTGCACAGAGAGGAGGGAGAAGAAGGACAGAAAGATAGAGAATCAGAGCAGAAAGAAGAGGGAAGAGGGAGACAGAAAGAAGAGGGAGGAGCAGTGCAGAAAGTAGAGGGAGGAAGAAGACTGAAAGAAAATTGATGAATCTAGAGCAGGATAGGCAACTGCGGCAACCTGCTCATTTCGCCACTGGCTCTAGCCAGCTTCTATTCATAAATAATCCCAACTGGCTGCAAATTCTGCCTTTATAAAGTGGCTGCTGGCGCTGCATCAATCTGTCAAGGGGTTCTTTCTTACACTTGCCGAGCAAACTGATTTTTTTAAAAAAGGACTGATTTTTACTGACATAAAATTTCTCTAACTGACATTTACTGACAGCTATAAATATCACTGACTTTTACAAACTCTCAGTAAATGTACCAACAGTTGGCAACCCTGATACACATGATCTTGCTGGCAGAAAGCTCCTGGGTAGAAAACACAAGTAATGCACTATAAAGAAGAAGTACAACCTATCCGGGATAGTAACAAAATATATTGTGTGTATTACACTGGTGATAGGAATCCATCCACACAAGGAGATTATTTTCAACCAAATTGTTATCTATCTTTGGCACACCCGGTGATTGTAAGCAAGGTCTTACTCAAGCTGGATTAGTTTAATTGTATGAACCATTTTCTCTTGGTTTGAACTTTAGAACCATACAGTTCTACCACCATTTTGACTTTTCCATATGTTATGCTTTACATTTTGGACATTCAAATGTATGCATGCCTATTAGTAGTCATTATCATCATTCTGTAATTTGCTACTATAGTCTTACGTCTGGCGCTGTAACTATCACTACATAATGTTCAATAAAGTCCTCAAATATATATGAGTACAGGCACGTAAATGTGCATATGAGTATACACAAAAAAACTCTGCTTCATCTTTTTCTAGCTGCCAGTGTTTTAATCTATGCGTATACACTTGTATATACTGTGTAAATTACTGCGCTCAAATGCATTTAATATTTTTTTTTGTAAAGGTGAACTTATCCTTTAATACAACTGAGCCAAGGGGTGAGCTTTTAAACAGACCCTATCACTTTTCCATGAATAGACAAGTTTGTAGGATCTCAAACTGAAACCTTGGTAGAAAGTATCAGTTAAAGCAGAGCTAGACTCAGGTAGTGTGTTGGAATGTAAATGCAAGTGCAGCTCAGTGTACATTCCAAAGAAGACTGGGCAGCAGTGGCGTAGCGTGGGGGGGGCAGGGGGGCCATTGCCCCGGGCGCAACATTTGGAGGGGCGCAGTGACAGGCGGCAGATTACCAGTAGCTCTTCTCCTGCGCTGTGCAGTCTAGGAGACTAGGCTCCAGCGGTAACACTGACACTGCAGCGAGTGAGTGACTCAACAGTGAAGACGATGATGATGCCAGGGATTGTGACCGTGCGGCGTGCGGAGAGTGGGGGGAACTTAGGGCAGGCGAGGCATCTTCTCCATTACACGTCCCTCCCAACACACCAGGTCCCTGCTCGCTCTGCCCGTTCTCTTAGCCCGCCTCACAGCCTGGACTTCCGCCGCTTTTATCCTGAGTCTGACTCCTGCTTGTCACTGAGTGTGCTGCTACGCAACCACCCCAGGACTGTCTGGAGAAAACCCAGGCCAGGAGGAAGAGGATGCGGCATCCACACAGACAGAAGCCCCGGCCCCCTTCACGCAGCCTGCACGGACACTGTGAGTACTCGCTCTGTACTGCATGGTGGCAGCCGAGCCGAGGAGGGGGGCTGAGCTGAGGGGAAGAGAGTTTTGTATTTGGGGGGGGAGATGTACACAGATGTAACCCCTCAAACCTCACACACAGCGCACCTACTCAACCCTGCACACAGCGCACCCCCTTAACCCTGCACACCACAAACAGTGCACCCCCTCAACCCTGCACGCCACACACAGTGCACTCTCCTCAACCCTGCACGCTGTACACAGAGCACCCCTTCAACCCCGCACGCCGCACACAGCGCACCCCCTCAACCCCGCACACAGTGCACCCCCTCAACCTTGCACACCGTACACAACGCACCCCCTCAACCCTGCACGCCACACACAGTGCACTCTCCTCAACCCTGCACGCTGTACACAGAGCACCCCCTCAACCCCGCACGCCGCACACAGTGCACCCCCTCAACCCTGCACACCGTACACAGCGCACCCCCTCAACCCTGCACACCACAAACAGTGCACCCCCTCAACCCCGCACACCGTACACAGCGCACCCCCTCAACCCTGCACACCACAAACAGTGCACCCCCTCAACCCCGCACACCGTACACAGCGCACCCCCTCAACCCTGCACACCACAAACAGTGCACCCCCTCAACCCTGCACGCCACACACAGTGCACCACCCTCAACCCTGCAAGCTGCACACAGTGCTCCCCCTCGACCCTGCATGCCGCACACATTACACCCCATCAACCCTGCACGATGCACACAGCGCACCTCCCCTCAACCCTGCACGATGCACACAGCGCACCTCCCCTCAACCCTGCACGATGCACAAAGCGCACCTCCCCTCAACCCTGCACGATGCACAAAGCGCACCTCCCCTCAACCCTGCATGCTGTACACAGAGCACCCCCTCAACCCCGCATGCCCCACACAGCACACCCCCTCAACCCTGCACGGCACACACAGCGCACCCACGGAACCCTGCATGCCGCACACAGTGCACGCCCTCAACCCTGCAGAATGCACACAGCGCACCCCCTCAACCCTACATGCCAAACACAGCGCACTCTACTCAACCCTGCATGCTGTACATAGTGCACCCCCCTCAACCCTGCATGCCACACACTGCACACCCCCCCTCAACCCTGCATGCTGTACACAGAGCACCCCCTCAACCCCACACGTCGCACACAGTGCACCTTCTTAACCCTGCATGCCACAAATAGCGCACCCCCTCAACACTGCACACAGCGCACCCCCTTAACCCTGCACTCCGTACAAAGAACACCTCTAAACCCTGCACTCTGTCACCTCCACAGTCTGTGGTGTGCAGGCAGTGAGATGATGTGCTGTAACCTTAAGCAACCAATCAGTGGTTTGTAATGATGGGCTGTAACCTCTAGCAACCAATCAGTGAGCTTTAATGATGTGCTGGAACCTCTACCAACCAGCTAGGGAGCAATAATATTGTGTAGTAGCCTCTAGCAACCAGTTAATGGTAATGATGTGCAGTAACCTTCAGCAACCAATCAGTGAACAGTAATGATCTGCTGTAATCTCTAGCAAGCAATCAGTGAGCAGTAATAATTTGCAGTAACCTCTAACAACCAATGGGTAAGCAGTAATTATGTGCAGTATCGTCTAGCAACCAATAAGTGAGCAATAATGGTGTGTGTAGTGGACAGTGTAGGAATCAGGTAGTGTAGTGGTCAGTATAGGAATCAGGTGGGCCAGTGTAGTGGTCAGGTAGGTTAGTGTAGAGGTCAATGCATAAATCAGGTAGGTCAGTGTAGGAATCAGGTAGATTAGTGGTCAGATTAGTCAGTATAGGAATCGGGTAGGTTAGTGTAGTAGGTTGGTCAGTACTACTGTACTAGTGGAAGGGACTCAGGGAGTGCTAAAAGTCCGCGGGTTAGGGGGCGCAAATTTCTTGCCGGGCCCCGGGCGCTGACAACCCACGCTACGCCACTGCTGGGCAGGTAGGTTTCTTTTACTGCAGAAGAGACACTGCATGTTTCTTCTGCAATAAAGAGCCTACGTGCTCCCACTTATGAAAGCGGGACCTTAGTTTTGCTTTAATTCATTTATGTATCCATGAAAGTATAACATGTATTTTAAAATGGAAATAGCATAGGCTGCAGATGGGCACAGTGAGGCTACAGATGGGCATTGTTTACCCAGTAGCTACTGCATTTACCACTATAGGTTTATACTCGAGTCAATAAGTTTGCTCAGTTTTTTGTGGTAAAATTAGGTGCCTCGGCTTATAATCGGGTTGACCTATACTGGAGTATATATGGTAAGTATCCAAATCTAGACTTGGTATTGGCCTATTATAGTCTTCTGCACAGGAGGACTGGAAGAGGAAGGGGTAGCACCAAGGACCAATAAGGTGTGCTGCAGTGTATATGTTCAGAGCATGAACATGTTGATGTGAGTAAATAGAAGGAGCACAGATATAAGCTCATTGTTGTGCAGCTTCTACTTCAGATCCAAATCAGAGAAGGCAGGAAAGGGGAAGAGGCTGTGTTGCTTAAGGCAAGCCATAGAGGAATCGATTTTCTTTCCTTCCAACACAGATGAAAGGAAAAAAAGTTGCTCGATTCCCTCATCAACACAATCAGCGTTGAAGAGGGAATGCCTCCTTCAGCACTCCTGTATTTTACCTGCATGGGGGGCACAGGGAGCTGGCAGAATAAAATGATTAGTGCTAGTGGCTATAGCTGCTGGTAGTAAATCGCATGCAGAAAAATCCAACAGGCTGGTTGTTTCCTATTCGATCGATGGATCGACTTAAATACAATCAGCCTGCCCTTACATTGATTGAACTTTGTCCGGTCCCTGTCCCGGCTCAACTGCAACAGTGAAAAGTCAAATCACAAACCTGGCTGTGTCATCTGACTTCTCTGTGTAAGTTCCAGGAAAAATGGACAGCAATACAAAATTCTTTTGCAGGTAAAACAGCACCTATACTAACATTTCATATGTGCATTTAGCTGTTTGCACCCAAAACTACCTTTATAAAAATTTTCACAACAGAAAGAAGTGTTAATAAATATTCCAATATAGAAGGTGGAATAAGAGGGCACCATTACCTTCAATCGACTGGTCATGTCCTGGCAGCAGTTGCTCATTGCTTGTACATCCTCATTTATACTTTCCAGTTCCTGAAAACAGAAATTTTCACCAATGATAGTCTGCCACATCTAATTTCAGAAGGCAATATACTCAACAGACTACTTGGTTATACAATATTATAGAATGGTGATATTCTCCGAAATATTGCCTGTGCCATGCGCAACACAGGAAAGGCAGGGGGAGATACGAGAGCTGAATGCATGGCTAAAGACCTGGTGTAAGAAGGAGGGATTTGGGTTTTTAGAGCACTGGGCTGACTTTTCATTGGGAGAAACCTATATGCTAAAGATGGTTTGCACCTAGGTGGAAGGGGGTCTACTGTGCTGGGGGAAGAGGTTTATGGGAAGGCTGGAGGTGTATTTAAACTAGGATTGTGGGGGGAGGGTGAATTAGATGATAATGGGTCAGACAGGGGTCAGCCCCTACTGGGGGGTGGAATGGGAAAAGATGGGGGGTGGCTATGGCAGATGATATGAAGGTTCCTATGTTACAACCATTGGAAATGGTACTATTTGTACGAAAATAAAAAATATGCAACATACGTTTGCAAAATGTGATAATGAAAGTGTTTATTCACCAATGCCAGAAGTCTGCCAAGCAAAATAGGTGAGTTGGAAGCTCTGGTGCACGAGGAGAACTATGATCTAATTGGTATTGCTGAATCTTGGCTTCATTCTTCTCATGACTGGGCTATTAATATTCCTGGGTATGCTCCGTTTTACAGGGTAAAACGGAGGGGTGGTGGTGTCTGTCTCTATGTGAGAAGTGATATCAAAGGGCGTGTGAAAGAGGACTTGGTTGATGGAGAGTGTGATGAGTCTGAAGCATTATGGGTGGAACTGTAAATGGGTGTGCGTACTACAAAGGTCATCATTGGAGTTTGTTATAGACCTCCAAGTGTTAATGAGGAGGTAGAGACTCAACTCCTTGCACAGATGGAAAGGGCCGAGACAGTGATAATAATGGGGGATTTTAACTACCCAGAAATTGACTGGAGTAATGGCACTGCTGGGACAGTTAAAGAGCAAACATTTATAAACCAATTACAGGGCGATTTTATGGTCCAGTTTATTGAGGCCCCAACTAGGAATTACACTCTGCTGGACCTGGTAATCTCAAACCATGCAGAGCTTATTACCAATATTCATATAAAGAACACCTGGGTAGCATAACATGATTTTATTAAATGTTAGCTGTAAGCAACAAACACATTCGGGAAAGTTAAAAACACTTAACTTTAAGAGAGCAAATTTTCCAAGGATGAGGGCTTCTCTCCAGGACTTGGACTGGGAGGGAATATTGGCATCAATGGACACAGACTAGAAATGGGAATTCTTCAAAAAGATTGTATGCAAACTCACTGCAAAGTATATTCCCATGGGCAATAAGTTTAACCACTTCCGCCGCTTACCGGAGCCATCAGTAGTGGTGGAGACAATTGGGTCCTCTCCCCTGTAAGACTAGATGCTGAGTGAGGGAAAAATGGCCCCCACTCGGCTCCATAACATTGTATGACGGAAGCGTCAAAACGTCACTTCCCCCCAATGTTCTTAAAGGGGACTTTTTTTTTATTGCATTCAAGTTTAAATGTGAGATCTGAAGTCTTTTTGACCCCAGATCTCACGTTCACCACTTGCCGACCAGCCACCGTCATTATACTGCGGCAGGTTGTCACGTTCCCGCGAACCGTCATAGCTGTACATCGGCCCTTTAAGCGGGGGTGGACAGCGCGCGCCCGATGCAGGTGGTCGGCGGATTGCGATGACCGCCAGCCACGCACGATCGCGAGCACAAGAGCCAGAACAGGGATGCGTGGTTGTGTGTAAACTCACAAATCCCTGTTCTGAGAGGAGAGACAGCTAGGAACAACGATCTGTCATCTCCTTTAGTCAGTCCGATCCTACTACAGTTAGAACACACACGAGGGAACACAGTTGACCCCTTGATCGCCCCCTAGTGTTAACACCTTCCCTGCCAGTGACATTTACACAGTAATCAGTGCATTTTTATAGCACTGATCGCTGTATAATTGTCAATGGTCCCAAAAATGTGTCAAAAGTATCCGATCTGTCCGCCATAACGTCGCAGTCCTGATAAAAATTGCTGATCACCACCATTACTAGTAAAAAAAAAAAATAATAATAATAATAATAAAAATGCCATAAATCTTTCCCTTATTTTGTAGACGCTATAACTTTTCCTCAAACCAATCAATACACGTTTATAGAGATTTTTATCACCAAAAATATGTAGAAGAATACAAAATGGCCTAAACTGAGGAAAAAATGTGTTTTAAAAAAAATTGGGGATATTTTATAGCAAAAAGTACAAAATATTGTGTTTTTTTTTTCAAAATTTACGCTTTTTTGTTTATAGCACAAAAAATAAAAACCATAGAGATGATCATATAGCATCCAAAAGAAAGCTCTATTTGTGGGGAAAAAAAAAGGATGACAATTTTGTTTGGGTACAGTGTCACACCACCACACAATTGTCAGTTAAAGCCACGCAGTGACTTATCACAAAAAATGGCCCGGTCATTGAGCAGCCAAATCTTCCGGGGCTGAAGTGGTTAAAGAGGTCCTGTCATGCTTTTTTTTCTATTACAAGGGATGTTTACATTTCTTGTAATAGGAATAAAAGTGACCCAAAACTTTTTTTAAATAAAAGGACAGTGTAAAAATAAAAAGTAAAATAAAAAAAATTTAAAGGGCCCTGTCCCACCGAGTTTGCGCGCAGAAGCAAACGCATACGTAAGTCATGCCTGCATATGAAAACGGTGTTCAAACCACACATGTGAGGGATCGCTGCGATCGTTAGAGCGAGAGCAATAATTCTAGCACTAGACCTCTGTAACTCAAAACTGGAAACCTATAGACATTTTTAAACGTCGCCAATAGAGATTTTTAAGTGCCAAAGTTTGTCGCCACTCCACGAGCGGCACAATTTTTGAAGCATGACATGTTGGGTGTCAATTTACTCAGTGTAACACTATCTTTCACAATATAGAAAAAAAATTGAGCCAACCTTACTGTTGTCTTATTTTTTAATTATAAGAATATTTTTTATTCTGTGGGGTGTCTGAAATATATATATATATAACGTAAAGTATTCAGACCTCCTTAAATTTTTCACTCTTTGTTATATTGCAGCCATTTGCTAAAACCATTTAAGTTCATTTTTTTTTCCTCATTAATGTACACACAGCACCCTATATTGACAGAAAAACACAGAATTGTTGACATTTTTGTAGATTTATTAAAAAAGAAAAACTGAAATATCACATGGTCCTAAGTATTCAGACCCTTGCAGTATTTAGTAGAAGCACCCTTTTGATCTAATACAGCCATGAGTCTTTTTGGGAAAGATGCAACAAGTTTTTCACACCTGGATTTGGGGATTCTCTGCCATTCCTCCTTGCAGATCCTCTCCAGTTCTGTCAGGTTGGATGGTAAACGTTGGTTGACAGTCATTTTTAGGTCTCCCAAGAGATGCTCAATTAGGTTTAAGTTAGGGCTCTGGCTGGGACATTCAAGAACAGTCACAGAATTGTTGTGAAGCCACTCCTTCGTTATTTTAGCTCTGTGCTTAGGGTCATTGTCTTGTTGGAAGGTAAACCTTCGGCCCAGTCTGAGGTTCTGAGCACTCTGTAGAAGGTTTTCGTCCAGGATATCCCTGTACTTGGCCGCATTCATCTTTCCATCGTCCTGTCCCTGCAGCTGAAAAACACCCCCACAGCATGATGCTGCCACCACCATGCTTCACTGTTGGGACTGTTTTGGACAGGTGATGAGCAGTGCCTGTTTTTTTCCACACATACCGCTTAGAATTAAGGCCAAAAAGTTCTATCTTGGTCTCATCAGACCATAGAATCTTATTTCTCACCATCTTGGAGTCCTTCAGGTGTTTTTTAGTAAACTCCATGCAGGCTTTCCTGTGTCTTGCACTGAGGAGAGGCTTCCGTCGGGCCACTCTGCCATAAAGCCCCGACTGGTGGAGGGCTGCAGTGATAGTTGACTTTCTACAACTTTCTCCCATCTCCCGACTGCATCTCTGGAGCTCAGCCACAGTGATCTTTGGGTTCTTCTTCACCTCTCTGACCAAGGCTCCTCTCCCCCGATAGCTCAGTTTGGCCGGACGGCCAGCTCTAAGAAGGGTTCTGGTCATCCCAAACGTATTCCATTTAAGGATTATGGAGGCCACTGTGCTCTTAGGAACCTTAAGTGCAGCAGAAATTTTTTTGTAACCTTGGCCAGATCTGTGCCTTGCCACAATTCTGTCTCTGAGCTCTTCAGGCAGTTCCTTTGACCTCATGATTCTCATTTGCTCTGACATGCACTGTGAGCTGTAAGGTCTTATATAGACAGGTGTGTGGCTTTCCTAATCAAGTCTAATCAGTATAATAAAACACAGCTGGACTCAAATGAAGGTGTAGAACCATCTCAAGGATGATCAGAAGAAATGGACAGCACCTGAGTTAAATATATGAGTGTTACAGCAAAGGGTCTGAATACTTAGGACCATGTGATATTTCAGTTTTTCTTTTTTAATAAATCTGCAAAAATGTCAACAATTCTATGTTTTTCTGTCAATATGGGGTGCTGTGTGTACATTAATGAGGAAAAAAATGAACTTAAATTAGCAAATGGCTGCAATAAAACAAAGAGTGAAAAATGTAAGGGGGTCTGAATACTTTCTGTCTAGGGCTGCAACTAACGATTATTTTCATAATCGATTAGTTGGCCGATTATTGTTTCGATTAATCGATTAATCGGTTAATAACCTTAAAAAAAAAAAAGTGTGGTGTATACCGTAATTTAGTTAATATGTAAAGTTTTAAAAAAGGCAATTTATTCTTAAATATCTCTATGCAGTGGTAAATAAAAATAGCCAACTATATCTTTAGGGAGCAAAATATGTAATCCACTCTGAGAATAACAGACAGAAGAGATATACTGTATATACTATAAGAGGAGATATATACTGTATATACTATTAGAGGAGAGATAAGAACATTCGTTCGATTTTCTAATCGTTTGTGGGGTCAAATCGACGTTCATTTTCAACCACAGTAATGGGAAAATTTGGAAATAATAAAAAACTTCTTGGTGAAAGGAATTATCAGACAGTGTATGTGGTTTTCGTTCAGAAATTACAATTATTTTAAAAAACAGAATGTTAAAAACAAGTGAAAATTTCAAACATTCCTTTCATTCATCGAATGTACAAAGATTTTTCGTCTGAATATTCTCATCTGAAAATTGATCGGTGTGGCCAGCATAAAGCTTGGCGCACACCTAGGAAGTTTGCTTTTGATCTGTTTCTGCAGTGCTCTTTGCTCACGTGATTTTGCTGCGATTTGCGTTTTTGCATTTTTTTTGGCCAATTTGTTGTTGGGCAGATTAAAAAACACAAATTGCTGCAAAAAACACATTTCATGCTTTTCTGCAGCTTCTCCATTGAAGTATGTTGAACCAAAAAAGCACCGTTTTGTGTTAAAAAAAAAAAGTCACTGACGCTTTCCAAATACGCAGCGGCTGAAAAAGCATAGATGTGAACGTGTCCCATAGGAAACCATGTAAATGGACTGTAGTCCGTTTCTGCAAAAAGCCCCAAAAAACACATAGATGTGAACCAGGTGTAAGACGTAAAATAATGGGGTTAAAAAAACGAATATTGGCCCTTTATAGTACAAAAAAAGCAAATAATCACTACTGTAAGGGGTCCATTTTTTTTTACTATAGAACTGTGAAAGAAATGGTTACAGTAGCGATTATTTGCTCTTTTTGTACTATAAAGGGCTCATTTCAGTTTTTTTTAACCACATTATGTTACTGGCCGATTAATCGATTATGAAAATAGTAATCGATTAATTTAATAATCGATTAGTTGTCGATTAATCGATTAGTTGTTTCAGCCCTATTTCTGTCCCCACTGTACATACATACACATACACACACACACACACACACACACACACACACATATATATATATATATATATATATATATATATATATATATATATATATATATATATATATATATATATATATATATATATATAATATTTATTTATTTTGGGGGCTCTTGTAAACAACAAATCTCAAAAAAAGGCCCCTTAAGTGGTTAAAAGGCTAAAAAAAAAAAAAAAAAACTATGTGGGTCGTGGTCAAAGTTAAAATGGCTATAAAATAATAAATAAAATAAACAGTACTTTTAAAAAATATAAAAATGAAGGAACACTATCATTGTTTACATAAAGAATATAACAGAATATGTAAAAAGGGAATCAAGGACACAAAAAACAAACGATGGATTGCAAAAGATAGTAGGACAAACCCCAAAAAATTCTTCAACTATATCAACAGTAAAAAGGTCAGGTCTGAGCCTGTAGGCCCTTTACAAAATAATCTAGAGTGGGTGACTGGGGACAAAGAGAAGGCTGATTTATCAAATACTTTCTTCAGTTCTGTGTATACAAAAGAGCATGGGGGAGCTCATGTCCATAACGGGGGTGGTATTGGCACAGCCCCAAATGATCCACAATGGCTCAAAAGTGATATGGTCCAGAAATATTTAGATAGAATAAAGGTGGATAAAGCACCTGGACGGACCAGATGGCATCCACCCATGGATCCTAAAATAAATGAGTTTTGTCATTTCAAAGCCATTGTTTCTCATTTGTAGGGACTCATTAATGACTGGAATGGTACCACTGGATTGGCGTAAGGGCCAATGTGGTTCCCATATTTAAAAAGGGATCAAAGTCTTTACCAAGTAACTTTAGACCTGTTAGTTTAACTTCTATAGTAGGGAAGATACTGGAGTGTTTAATAAAAGACCACATAGATGAGTTCTTGCTGAAAAAAAATATTTTAAGCAACAGACAGCATGGATTCATGAAAGACAGAAGTTGTCAAACAAACCGGATTTCTTTTTATGAGGTGGTAAGTAAAACCTTGGACAGAGGGGTGGCTGTGGACATGGTATACTTGGATTTTGCAAAAGCATTTGACACAGTTCCCCACACACGGCTCTTGTGTAAGGTAAAGTCTACAGGCTTGGAAAGATCAATTTGTAAGTGGATAGAAAGCTGGCTTAAAAAAAAAAAACAAATTCAGAGAGTAGTGGTTAATAATTCTTATTTACTCTGAAAGGTTATCAGTGGTGTACCCCAAGGTTCAGTGTTGGGACCCTTACTTTTTTTTTTTTTTCAATTTTTTTTTTTATTTCAAGTTTTCACATTTTCCATAGTAAAACAGAAGTACAAAAAAAATGTAAATAGTTTCGTAGTGGTTTTTGCAATGTCACACTTTAAGGCAAATATAAACTTTCTATAATATGGCGCTGACATATTAACATCTGAGATGTAATTAATATTGTTGTTGCTACATTCGTGTTATTCTAGCGGGGTCTGTGTCTAGGCTAAATTAACATTTTTAGATTTCGGCAAGATGACCCACATTATTTTGTCAGCCCAATTAGGGGTACCAAAGAGGATAGTTGTGGATCCTTACTTTTTATCTTTATAAATGATATAGGGTCTGGGATTAAAAGTACAATTTCTGTCTTTGCAGATGACACCAAGCTATGCAGTATATTAACATCCTTACAGGATGTCTCCAATTTACAAACCTAATTGGGCAACTAAGTGGCACATGAGGTTTAATGTTGATAAATGTAAAGTTATGCACTTGGGGGCTAAGAATATGCATGCATCATACATACTAGGGGAGAGTACATCTAGGGGAATCCATAGAGAAGGATCTGGGGGTTTTGGTAGATTATAAGATCAAAATGCCAAGCTGTGGTTTCCAAAGCGAGCAAAGTCCTTTCTTGTATTAAGAGAGGTATGGACTCCAGAGAGAGAGAGAGAGATATTATTATGCCCAAGTACAAATCATTAGCAAATCATTAGCAAGACGTCATCTGGAATATGCAGTTCAGTTTTGGGCACCAGTTCTCAAAAAGTATATCAGGGAACTGGAGAAAGTGCAGAGAAGGGCAACCATAAGAGGCATGGAGGAACTCAGCTTTGAGGAAAGATTGGAGAAATTGAATTTATTCTCTTGAGAAGAGGATATTAAGGGGGGATATGATCAACATGTACAAATACATAAGTGGTCCATATAGTGAACTTGTTGTTGAGTTATTCACTTTAAGGTCATCACAGAGGACTAGAGGAAAAAAAGATTTCATCTCCAAATACGGAAAGGTTTCTTCACAATAAGAGCTGTGAAAATGTGGAATAGACTCCCTCCAGAGGTGGCTCTGGCAAGATCAGTAGATTGCTTTAAAAAAGGCCTTGATTCTTTCCTAAATGTACATATTATAACTGGGTACTAACATATATAGATAAAGTTAATCCAGGGAAAAGCCAATTGCCTCTCGGGGGAGCAGGAAGGAATTTTTTCCCCTGCTGTAGCAAATTGGAGAATGCTTTGCTGGGGTTTTTCGCCATCCTCTGGATCAATTGTATGATTTTTTTTTTTATTGAACTAGATGCTCTTTTTTCAACCTGACTAACTATGTAACTAAGAATTATATTATTATTATTAAACATTTTCTATAGGTATGACCCAGATTTATTCCTAAAACTCGATCCCCCACTCAAGAGCATGCCTTGTCAATGTAGCAGGAAACCCCTTTTATTACGCCTTGTGACATCATAATCAAGCTGGTAAAATTCTTATCAGCTGGGAGCTCACTTCCTAATGGTGTATGCACAACCCCAGAACTGTTTTTCTGAGAAAGAAATCAATGCATGAATTTAGAAATGGACAGATTGGAGCGGGCATAGGCAGAGCTTTGCAGTCCAGAAAACTCAGGCAGGGCTGACAACACTAGAGTTCATTTGCTTTAAAATGGTAGTAGTCACCACTTGGAAACTTGTACCTACAGGTAAGCTTACCTGTACAGTGGGGCAATTAATTATTTGATCCCCTGCAGATTTTGTCAGTTTGCCCACTTACAAAGAAATAAAGGGTCTATAATTTTTATCATAGGTGTATTTTAAATGATAGAAAAACACATGATACAAATGTTATAAATGGAGTTGCAGTTCAGTGAGAAAAATAAGTATTTGATCCCCTACCAATGAACAATAATTCTGGCTCTCACAGACTGGCTACAGTATGTGCTCATGCGGTACACAGATTAGTCCTGTGAATTTAAGAAGGTGCTCCTAATGACAACTCGTTATGTGTATAAAACACCTGTCCACAGAATCTCTTTCTATTCAAAGCTCACCATCAGGGACAAGACCAAAGAGCTGTCAAAGGACGTCAGGGACAAGACTGTGGACCTGCACAAGTCTGGAATGGGTTACAAGTAGAGGTCGACCGATATGGGTTTTTCTCTGGCCGATGCCGATATTTAGAAATCGCGGTGGCCGATGGCCGATATGTGATGCCGATTTTTTTGGGCCGATATATTTGGCCGATTTTTTTTTTTTCCTTTCTTTTTTCCCTTCATCTCATAAAATCTAACAGTTAGACCCCTTTCACACTGCGGCGTTTTTCAGGCGCTTTTGGGCTAAAAATAGCGCCTGTAAAGTGCCTGTAAAACGGCTCCCCTGCAGTCTCAGTGTGATATCCCGAGTGCTTTCACACTGAGGCGATGCGCTGGCAGGATGTAAAAAAAAGTCCTGCAAACGGCATCTTTGGAGCGGTGTATACCGCTGCTCCACCACTCCTGCCCATTGAAATGAATGCGCACCGCTGCCGAAGCGCCTGCAAAGCGTTTTGCCAGCGGCGCTTCAGGGGCGCATTTAACCCCTTCCTCGGCCGCTAGCTGGGTTATAAGCGCTCCGCTAGCAGCCGAATAGCGCCTCTAAAATGACGGTAAAGCGCCGCTAAAACTAGCAGCGTTTTACCATCAACGCATGCCCGCTCCAGTGTGAAAGCAGCCTTAAGTAATACAGAAATTTTTTTTCATTTAAACATTAAACAAAACAAACCTTCAATCAGTTCACTTGTATGTATAATTTAGAAAAAAAAACAAAAAAAAAAAAAAAATCTTAAATAATAAATACACAAAAACAGGTAATCAAAACTTTTGGACGAAAAAAAATGGGCTAACTTTACTGCTTAGGTTTTTTTTTTTAATTCATTACTGTATTTTTTTTTTTTAAATTGCGTTTGAAAGACCGCTGCGCAAATACCGTGTGACATAAAATATTGCAACAATCACCATTTTATTCCCTAGGGTCTCTGCTAAAAAAATATATATAATGTTTGGGGGTTCTAAGTGATTTTCTAGCAGAAAATACAGGATTTTTACTTGTAAGCAACAAGTGTCAGAAAAGATTTAGTCTTTAAATGGTTAAACTGAGAGCTTCTACACGCGGAGTTCAGTCTATTGATAAAAAGAACCTGAAAGATACAATGTATCTTCTTATCAGACTTGGCAGGCTGCCCAGAGGAGGAGAGAATCCTCTCCACAGATAACTTCAGGAAACTTGCATTAACTTCTATTACAGAAGTCATTTGCAAGTCACAGCTGAAGTTATAATCGGCCTTTTTTATCAGCACAATCTGCTGATGCCGATTAAGTAAAAAAACGCCAAATATCGGCCGATATATCGGCCGGCCGATATATCGGTCGACCTCTAGTTACAAGACCATCAGCAAGAAGCTTGGTGAGGAGACAACTGTTGGAGCTAATTTTCGCAAAAGTAAGAAATACAAAATAACCATCAGTCGTCCTCTGTCTGGAGCTTAATGCAAGATTTTGCCTCATGGGGTAAGGATGATTATGAGGAAAGTGAGGGATCAGCCCAGAACTACACGGGAGGAGCTTGTGAATGATCTCAAGGCAGTTGGGACCACAGTCTCCAAACAAACCATTTGTAACACAATATGTCGCCATGGATTGAACTCATGCAACACCCGCAAGAAGGCACATGTACAGCTCCGTCTGAAGTTTGCCAATGAACATCTAAATGATTCAGAAAACTATTGGGAGACAGTACTGTGGTCAGATGAGATCAAAATTGAGCTCTTTGGCATTAACTCGACTTGCCGTGTTTGAAGGAAGAAAAATGTTGACTATGACCCCAGGAACACCATCCCTACAGTCAAGCATAGAGGTGGAAACATTTTGCTTTGGGGCCGTTTCTCTGCTAAAGGTACAGGCCGACTTTGCCGCATTAAAATCTTGGATGAGAACCTTCTTCCCTCAGCCAGAACACTGAAGATGGGTCTTTCGAGCATGACAGGGGCAGCACAGTGGTGTAGTGGTTAGCACTCTCGCCTAGCAGTAAAAAGGGTCGCTGGTTAGAATCCCAACCATGACACTACCTGCCTGGAGTTTGCATGTTCTCCTTGTGCCTGTGTGGGTTTCCTCCAGGTACTCCGGTTTCCTCCCACACTCCAAAGACATGCTGGTAGGTTAATTGGCTTCTGTTCAAAAATTGGCCCTAGTATATAAATGTGAGTTGGGGACCTTGGATTGTGGGCTCCTTGAGGGTAGGGACCTATGTGGGTGTACGATGTATGTGCGGAGTGCTGCGTGAATTTGCTGCTCTATATGGGTACCTTAAATAAAAATAGGGATGATTGTAGACACGCACCCACACTCACTCAGGTTGAACTGGATGGACTGGTGTCTTTATTCAACCTTACTAACTATGTAACTATGTAACAATGACCCAAAACATACCGCCAAGGCAACAAAGGAGTGGCTCAAAGAGAAGCACATTACTGATGCGAGGAGGAGCCGTGAGAGCTGCCGGGGGACCTCAGAAGACGATGATCGGGGCCACTCTGTGCAAAACGAGCTGCACAGTGGAGGCAAGTATGACATGTTTGTTATTTAAAAAAAATAAAATAATCAAAGCTTTGAAATCACTTTAACCAGTTGCCAACCGGCCCATAGCCAAATGACGGCTGCAGGGCGGTTGGATAAATCTGGGATCACGTCATATGACGTGATCCCAGAAAACAGCTCCTAGGACGCGCACACAGGAACATCCGTGACCGCCGGGTCCTCTGGATCAAATGACGGAGCGATCACATGTAAACAAACCGGCGTCATGTCCTCTCTCCCCTCTCTGTATCGATCGGTATGGATGGGGAGGGATCGGATGGGAGCAGCGCTGTGGGCTGGATGTGTAGTGCCCACAACGCTGCTCAGTGACATGTGCAGTCACATCCATCCATGCTCAGCCATCCCCCCCAATACCCTGCAATACTCTGCAATTCCCTGTGCAATACTCTGCAATGCTCTACAATGCCCCGCAATACTCTGCAATGCCCCGCAATACTCTGCAATGCCCCGCAATACTCTGCAATGCCCTGCAATGCCCCGCAATACTCCGCAATACCCTACAATGCCCCGCAATACCCAGCCATACCCAGCCATACCCAGCCATACTCTGCCATACCCAGCCATACTCTGCCATACCCAGCCATACTCTGCCATACCCAGCCATACTCTGCCATACCCAGCCATACCCAGCCATACTCGGCCATACCCAGCCATACTCGGCTGTACTCAGCCTCTGTATGTGGCCAGGCTTTGGAAGTCTCACACATGTGGTATCGCCGTACTCAGGAGGAGTAGGAGAATCTATTTTGGGGTGTCATTTTTGGTATGTACATGTTATGTGTTAGAAATGTGTTAGAAATATTGTATAATTGGACAACTTTTTTTTTTTTTTTTTTTTTTTTTTTAACAAAGTGTTTTAACCACTTCCCGCCCACTGGCCGTCATACGGCGTCCTTAACTTTGTGTGGGGATATCTGAATGATGGGTGCAGCTACAGGCATCATTCAGATATCAGCCTTTTCAGCCAGCGATTCCCTACATCATAAGAACGATCATAAAGGCTGTTCCACTGCTTGATCATTCTTACGGGAGGCGAGAGGGGACACCCCCCCCTCCCGCCACCCTCAGGTGCTTCCACCGACTCACCGCTACGATCGAAGCCAGGATCGTTTTTTTGTTTTATTTATTTCAGGCTTCCCAGCCTAGAGGTGAGATGTGGGGTCTTATTGACCCCATATCTCACTGTAAAGAGGACCTGTCAATGCCATATTCCTATTATAAGGGATGTTTACATTCCTTGTAATAGGAGTAAAAGTGATCAAAAAATGTATTTTTTGGAAAAAAGCATCAAACTAAAATAAATAAAGTAAAATGAACAATAAAAAATTTTTTTTTCCCCCCCATACCCCCGTGTGCTCGCATGCAGAAGCGAACGCATACGTAAGTCCCGCCCACATATGAAAATGGTGTTCAAACCACACATGTGAGGTATCGCTGCGATCGGTAAAGCAAGAGCAATAATGTTGGCCCTAGACCTCCTCTGTAACTCACAACATGTAACCAGTAAAAAATTTTAAAGCATCTCCTATGGGGATTTTTAAGTAGCGAAGTTTGGCACCATTCCACGAGGGTGTGCAATTTTGAAGGGTGACATGTTAGGTATCTATTTACTCGGCACAACTTTCACATTATGCAAAAATATTGGGCTAACTTTACTGTTTTTTTAAAGCACAAAAGTTTTTTTTTTTTAAACGCGTTCGAAAAATTGCTGCGCAAATACCGTGCGAGATAAAAAGTTGCAACACCCGCCATTGTATTCTCTAGGGTCTTTGCTAAAAAAACATATATAATGTTTTGGGGTTCTATGTAATTTTTTAGCAAATAAATTATGATTTTTACATGTAGGAGAGAAATGTCAGAATTGGCCTGGGTGCTCCAGAACGCCTGAAGGTGCTCCCTGCATGTTGGGCCTCTGTATGTGGCCACGCTGTGTAAAAGTCTCACACAGGTGGTATTGCCATACTCAGGAGTAATAGCAGAATGTGTTTTGGGGTGTAATTCGTGGTATGCATATGCTGTGTGTGAGAAATAACCTGCTAATATGACAATTTTGTGAAAAAAAAAAAATCTTGATTTTGCAAAGAATTGTGGGGAAAAAAATGATAACTTCAAAAAACTCATCATGCATCTTTCTAAATACCTTGGAATGTCTTCTTTCCAAAAAGGGGTCATTTGGGGGGTATTTGTACTTTTCTGGCATGTTAGGGTCTCAAGAAATGAGATAGGCCGTCAGTACTTCAGGTGTGATCAATTTTCAGAGATTGGCACCATAGCTTGTGGACTCTATAACTTTCACAAAGACCAAATAATATCCACCGATTTGGGTTATTTTTACCAAAGATATGTAGCGGTATAAATTTTGGCCAAAATATATGAAGAAAAAATTACTAATTTGCAAAATTTTATAACAGAAACCAAGAAAAATTACAGAATTTTCGGTCTTTTTTCTTTTATAGCGCAAAAAATAAAGAACCCAGCGGTGATTAAATACACCAAAAGAAAGCTCTATTTGTGTGAAAAAAGGACAAAAATTTCATTTGGATACAGTGTTGCATGACTGAGTAATTGTCATTCAAAGTGTGAGAGCACTGAAAGCTGAAAATTGGTCTGATTATTAAGGGGGTTTAAGTGACCAGTGGTCAAGTGGTTAAGGATTTAGAGAAGATCTGTAAAGAAGAGTGGACCAAAATCCCTCCTGAGATGTGTGCAAACCTGGTAACCAAATATCAGAAACTTCTGTGCTTGCCAACAAGGGCTTCTCCACCAAGTGCTAAGTCATGTTTTGCTTGGGGATCAAATACTTATTTTACTCACTGAACTGCAACTCAATTTATAACATTTGTATCATCTGGATTTTTGGTTGATATTCTGTCTCTATCATTTAAAATACACCTATGATAAAAGTTATAGACCCTTCACTTCTTTGTACGTTGGCAAACTTACAAAATCTGCAGGAGATCAATTAATTATTTTCCCCACTGTAGGTACAATGAATAGCTCCTAAACATGCACCATTTAGGAGACATTCACAATTCCTGCAGCTGGTGACATCACAGCCGCATGCGCACTGCACTCTGAATTGAGGGCACACTGAATGTGCCGTCAATCCAGAGCACTGTGCTGTGGCCAGGACTCCCGTTCCCATGTGCGGGATTAATGTCATCACGGCTCGGCCATTCAAACGTCCAAAGCATGTGAAACCAGAACAAAGACCCGGTGAAAATGGAAGCCCTAGTCAGCGGTGACAGCGTGTCACTGGAGGGATTGCTTTTACACGTAAGTATGTCGTAATGTTCTAGTATGCAGGGGGGGGCAGTTTTTTAATTACTGCTTTAGCATTCAGTTGTGGAATGAATGTACTTTCCCAGATGAAAACCACATGCACTGCTAGAAATTTGTTCATTTGAGAAACACTTTCTATCCTGCTCTCTCAAATTTTCTTGTCAACCCAGTAACATTTAGAAAATCAAAAGGGACAGTCTTAAAATGAAAATTTTCAAATTCTACTAGTGTATGGCCAGCTTAAACCGATTTATCCTAGTCTCTAAACCAGGGGTCCTCAAACTATGGCCCGCGGGCCGAATCCGGCCCTCCAGCGTTTTTTATCCGGCCCGCGGACTGCCCCTTTAACATCGCAGCACTCCCCCTGCCCTCTGCTACTTTTATCACACAGGACAGGAAACATGACAGGTCTGGACAAAGGACCTTTTGTGTTAAGAAGCAGGTGATTGGTTACTAGGCATCGGGGCGGTCCCAGGAATCAATCACCTGCCTTTCACTTGCAAAGTCCCGCCCTTTGTCCGGACCTACCATGCTTCGTGTCTTGTGTGATACAGGTAACAGAGGGGAGTGCTGTGATATTATACAGTGTAATATCGATGGGGGGAGTCTGTGATATGGGGGGAGTCTGTGATATGGGGGGAGTCTGTGATATGGGGGGAGTCTGTGATGGGGGATCTGTTACATAGTAGGTTACATAGTAGGTGAGGTTGAAAAAAGACACAAGTCCAACCTATGTGTGTGATTATGTGTCAGTATTACATTGTATATCCCTGTATGTTGCGGTCATTCAGGTGATTATCTAATAGTTTCTTGAAGCTATCAATGCTCCACGCTGAGACCACCGCCTGTGGAAGGGAATTCCACATCCTTGCCGCTCTTACAGTAAAGAACCCTCTACGTAGTTTAAGGTTAAACCTCTTTTCTTCTAATTGTAATGAGTGGCCACGAGTCTTATTAAACTCTCTTCTGCGAAAAAGTTTTATCCCTATTGTGGGGTCACCAGTACAGTATTTGTAAATTGAAATCATATCCCCTCTCAAGCGTCTCTTCTCCAGAGAGAATAAGTTCAGTGCTCGCAACCTTTCCTCATAACTAATATCCTCCAGACCCTTTATTAGCTTTGTTGCCCTTCTTTGTACCCCCTCCATTTCCAGTACATCCTTCCTGAGGACAGGTGCCCAGAACTGGACAGCATACTCCAGGTGCGGCTGGACCAGAGTCTTGTAGAGCGGGAGAATTATCATTTTAGCTCTTGCGTTGATCCCCCTTTTAATGCATGCCAATATTCTGTTTGCTTCATTAGCAGCAGCTTGGCATTGCATGCCATTGCTGAGCCTATCATCTACTAGGACCCCCAGGTCCTTTTCCATCCTAGATTCCCCCAGAGGTTCTTCCCCCAGTGTATAGATTGCATTCATATTTTTGCCACCCAAATGCATTATTTTACATTTTTCTACATTGAACCTCATTTGCCATGTAGTCGCCCACCCCATTAATTTGTTCAGGTCTTTTTGCAAGGTTTCCACATCCTGCCGGGAAGTTATTGCCCTGCTTAGCTTAGTATCGTCTGCAAATACAGAGATTGAACTGTTTATCTCACCCTCCAGGTCGTTTATAAACAAATTAAATAGGATTGGTCCCAGCACAGAACCCTGGGGAACCCCACTACCCACCCCTGACCATTCCGAGTACTCCCCATTTATCACCACCCTCTGAACTCGCCCTTGTAGCCAGTTTTCAATCCATGTACTCACCCTGTGGTCCATGCCAACGGACCTTATTTTGTACAGTAAACGTTTATGGGGAACTGTGTCAAATGCTTTTGCAAAATCCAGATACACCACGTCTACGGGCCTTCCTTTATCTAGATGGCAACTCACCTCCTCATAGAAGGTTAATAGATTGGTTTGGCAAGAACGATTCTTCATGAATCCATGCTGATTACTGCTAATGATATCGTTCTTATTACTAAAATCTTGTATATAGTCCCTTATCATGCCCTCCAAGAGTTTACATACTATTGATGTTAGGCTAACTGGTCTGTAATTCCCAGGGATGTATCTTGGGCCCTTTTTAAATATTGGTGCTACATTGGCTTTTCTCCAATCAGCTGGTACCATTCCAGTCAGTAGGCTGTCTGTAAAAATTAGGAACAACGGTCTGGCAATCACTTGACTGAGTTCCCTAAGTACCCTCGGATGCAAGCCATCTGGTCCCGGTGATTTATTAATGTTAAGTTTCTCAAGTCTAATTTTAATTCTGTCCTCTGTTAACCATGGAGGTGCTTCCTGTGTTGTGTCATGAGGATAAACACTGCAGTTTTGGTTACTGAAGCCCCCCGATTCACTCGTGAAGACTGAGGAGAAGAATAAATTCAATACCTTCCCCATCTCCCCATCCTTTGTAACCAGATGTCCTTCCTCATTCTTTATGGGGCCAATATGGTCTGTCCTCCCTTTTTTACTGTTTACATACTTAAAGAATTTCTTGGGATTTTTTTTTGCTCTCTTCCGCTATGTGTCTTTCATGTTCTATCTTAGCCGTCCTAATTGCAAACCCATCTCTCCTCTGTATTCTTTGTTCCTAATATTTTATCCCAATTTATGCCTTTTAGCAAGGTTTGTAGTTTAGGGAAGTTGGCTCTTTTGATGGGGGGAGTCTGTGATGGGGGGATCTGTGATATGTGGGGGGATCTGTGATATGGGGGGGGGGGGTCTGTGATATGGGGGGGGAGGATCTGTGATATGGGGGGGGGGATCTGTGATATGGGGGGGGGGATCTGTGATATGGGGGGGGGAGTCTGTGATACGGGGGGAGTCTGTGATACGGGGGGAGTCTGTGATACGGGGGGAGTCTGTGATACGGGGGGAGTCTGTGATACGGGGGGAGTCTGTGATACGGGGGGAGTCTGTGATACGGGGGGAGTCTGTGATACGGGGGGAGTCTGTGATACGGGGGAGTCTGTGATACGGGGGGAGTCTGTGATACGGGGGGAGTCTGTGATACGGGGGGAGTCTGTGATACGGGGGGAGTCTGTGATACGGGGGGAGTCTGTGATACGGGGGGAGTCTGTGATACGGGGGGAGTCTGTGATACGGGGGGAGTCTGTGATACGGGGGGAGTCTGTGATACGGGGGGAGTCTGTGATACGGGGGGATCTGTGATGGCAGAGTCTGTTATGGGGGATCTGTGATATGGGGGGATCTGTGATGGGGGGAGTCTGTTATGGGGGGATCTGTGATGGCGGAGTCTGTTATGGGGGGGATCTGTGATGGCGGAGTCTGTTATGGGGGGGATCTGTGATGGCGGAGTCTGTTATGGGGGGGGATCTGTGATATGGGGGGATCTGTGATGGGGGAGATCTGTGATGGCGGAGTCTGTTATGGGGGGATCTGTGATGGGGGAGTCTGTTATGGGGGAGTCTGTTATGGGGGAGTCTGTTATGGGGGAGTCTGTTATGGGGGGATCTGTGATATGGGGGGACTGTGATATGGGGGGATCTGTGATGGCGGAGTCTGTTATGGGGAAAGTCTGTGATGGGGCGTCTGTTATGGGGGAAGTATGTGATATGGGGGAGTCTGTTATGTGGAGCTTTGTGATGGAGAGGAGTTTGTGTTGGGGGGCTTTGTGTTGGGGGGATTTGTCATGGGGGGGCTTTGTTATGGGGTGAGTCTGTGATGGGGAGGGGGGGGTCTGTGATTGGGAGTGGTTCTGTAATGAGGGGAGTGTGTGAAATACTGATAAGTTCATATTGATTACAATTGTTCTTTATTTTAAATATTGTACTGTTTTTTCCTGTTTTTTTTTTTTTTTTTGCACTACAAATAAGATGTGTGCATAGGAATCGGTTCATATTTTTTTAAACTATAGTGCGGCCCCCCCAACAGTCTGAGGGACCGTGAACTGGCCCCGTGTCTAAAAAGTTTGAGGACCCCTGCTCTAAACTAAACTAACATATTCTGCATCACACTTATCTGAACTTGTGGGAGGAGATGCTTCACTGAATACTTACAGTGCTGCTCCAAAAGACATACTGATCCCCAGACATGAGCACAAACTTTCCATTTCAAAAATGACTTTGTACTGCTGCTGAAATAGAATAGCAATTTATTTTATAAAAAAAAAAAAAAAAAAAAAAAAAAGCCATACCTCTTTAACCTTTTTAAATATAGCTACAAATTCTTCATTTATGGATAAGCTCCGTCGCTCAATATCTCCTCTCAGGTTTCTCCGACTCCTCAAACTGTTCTCAGTGAAAAATATAGAGAGGGATTTAAGAGCTTCCAACATTTCCTATTAAAAGAAGATTACAATTAATACAGAAAACATTACATTTGATTAACATTTCTCTTTAGAGAGAGACAAATCGCTTCCACACAGAGTGCAAGGGTTCTTCTCAATGGCATTCTGGACAAGCTTTTCTACTCTATGGTTATGTCTGATTTTCAAAGATAGCAAATTGTACGACTTTGTACACCTGTTTCCATGTGCCTGGATTGTATTTCACAGATTTAAACTTTAAATTCAGCTGGGCATTAAAAGTAGCTGCTAAAGGAGCCCACAGATTAGGCAATTTTCTTTCCTTCCACCTGGAAGAAAAGAAAATTGATCAATTCCTTGCTTTGGAACTATTGTGTTCTTCTGGTGGGGAGCCTTCCATTGTCCAGTGACAGTATGTAAAAATGTTTAAAAAAAAAAAAAAAATATTTCTTCATTTTCCAAAAAATTGTGACACAAATTACAACTTCAAAAAAAAAAAAAAAAAAAAAAAAACTTGCCATGCCTGTTACTAAATACCTTTGACTGTCTACTTTCCAAAAGGGGGTCATTTGAGGGATATTTGTACTATCCTGGTACCTTTGAGCCTCAAAAATTGAGAACGATTATATCCAGTATATCAGGTTTGAAAGATTTTCAGAGATATATACACCAGTGATAGCAAACCTTTTTGAGCCTGAGTGCCCAAACTGCACCACAAAACCAACTATTTGTTTTCAAAATGCCAACTCTGCAATTAAACCTGAATACTGAGGTTTTACTTTGACTATGCTGTGTGTTTGACAGTGGAACGTATGTGTATGGTGCCTGGGCTCTTGAGTGTGTTTTTTAGGGTAACAATATTGTCTATCCTTTTTATATGGTGTTTGGAGGATTGTCATAATACATAGCTGTAATCAGATCACTGCTCCTCCTCATCACACAGCCCAATGATTTCTGATGTGTCCCATGAGCGGTCGCGAATAGCTGCAAGAGCTGTTAGGCCTCCATTGTTTTCAAGTGGATCTCCACTCACAGCTATATACACTGCAAACAGCCCCATTCACTATTGTCAATGGGGCCTTTGTTCTAGTACATCACAGGGTAGTTTATATTCAAGCCTACTTGGGATATGCTGCCACCTTCAGGTGAATGGACACTGGCCAAAAAAAGGCAGAAATTCTCCATCCATGGATAAATTCTCCCAGCTCAGTCTTTGTTTAGTAGCAAGTAAAGCTGCTTTCACACTGGGGCGGGCATTAAAAGTAGAACGCTGCAAGTTTTAGCGGCGCTTCACCGTCATTTTAGCGGCGCTATTCGGCCGCTAGTGGAGCACATTTAACCCCCGCTAGGAGACGAATAAAGGGTTTAATGCGTCCGTGCAGCGCCACCGAAGCGATTTGCAGGAGCTTCGGCAGTGGTGGCCATTCATTTCAATGGGCAGGAGCGGTGTATACACCGCCCCAAAGATGCCGCTTGTAGGACTTTTAATGTCCTGCCAGCGCATCTCCCCATTGTGAAAGCACTCGGGCTTTCACACTGAAACTGCAAGGGAGGTGTTTTTCAGGCGCTTTGCCAGCGCAATTTTTAGCCCAAAAGCATCTGAAAAATGCCCCAGTGTGAAAGGGGTCTAATGAAGAACAGACAAGGAGGGGGGGACCCCGGTGTCCTGTGATGTACTCTAAGAAACCAGGTAAACCAAAAATCTAACCAAAATCTTTTAATCATACATCACAGGACAAAGGATACATTATTATTTGTGACCACTTGGGATGTCCCAGAGCACTGAACATGAGGGGTGAGCAACACAGCAAACAGGCCAACATGACCAAAACAGAATAGGGGAACCCCACTATAAAGCTGGCTGCAAGACTTTTCGCCTAAAACTGGCATCCCCAGCTCAGCAGCGTGAACATCTACCCAGTGAACTTAGTAATTGCGTGAAGAGAAGACCAGGTAGCACCCTTAAACAGAAGCTTGATGCTAAATAACCCAAGATGGCACTCACCAGTCCATGCTACAGGGCCAGTAGGTCCAATCTTCACCCCTTATGGTGGGTACGCCTTACAGGGCCTATAGGGACTCAAATTTTCACTGCCCTGGACCTGTAAAGCACCCTACCAGCGAGGTCATCTGATACCCTGGAGAATGTTGCCCACAAGTTTCAGCACAGACCACCAACATTACAGAGCTCTGGCAAGCAGGGGCTAGGTAAATTCCCTCTCAGCCTTCTGGCCATAGGCAACCGATTCAGATAAAAATCTTCTCTACCCTAACTGGAGTGTTCAGAAAAGGCTGAAAGATAGGAGACCAAGCCCATGATGGAAGATCTTCAGAGACACATCCATCACCTCAGGACACTAGCCAAAAACTCAGTTGGGCTGAGAGAGTTTACGCCTTTTTTTGGCCAGTGCCCATTCACCTGAAAGTGGCAGCATTACCCAAGTAGTCATGAATAGGAGGTACCATGTGTCCTGTGATGTACGATTACTCCTTCTTGCCTGCCTGCCCCAGCATCCCTTTAAATAGACTGCCCAAGGGGTGGCAAGGATTGGTGATCATGTGAACACTGTTACAGATACTGGTCCCACCAGCTACCAACCTATAGCGCAGATAGAAAGCTGTCTGATAGCTTAGCCTTTGTGCTGAGAGCGTGATGTGAGTGCACTCCCAACACAAACAGCCACCTAGCTATGCATATGCACAGCATGTGAGCGTTAAAACCCATCCTATTTATATCTGAAAATCCAAAAAACACTTTCAGCAATGTCTTAAAGTGTACAGAGCATCCAGAAAGTAGTCACAGTGCTTCACTTTTTCCACATTTTGTTATGTTACAGCTTAATTCCATAATGGATTAAATTTGCAAATTTATTAGAAATATTAAAAAAAAAAAAAAATCACATGTACATAAGTATTCACAGCCTTTGCCATGACACTTAAAATTGAGCTCAGGTGCATCCTGTTTCCACTGATCTTCCTTGAGATGTTTCTACAACTTGATTGGAGTCCACCTGTGGTAAATGCAGCTGACTGGACATGATTTGGAAAGACACATACCTATAAGGTCCCACGGTTATCAGTGCATATCAGAACACACACCAAGCCATGAAGAAGTCCAAGGAATTGTCTGTAGATTCTGTCAGAATTGTATTGAGGCACAGATAAATTTGTGCAGCATTGAAGGTCCCAATGAGCACAATGACTTCCATCATCCATAAATGGAAGAAGTTTGGAACCACCAGGAGTCACACTTCCTAGAGTGGGCTGCCTGGCCAAACTGAGCGATCGGGGGAGAAGGGCTTAGTCAGGAAGGTGACCAAAAACCCGATGGTCATTCTGACAGAGCTCCACCATTTCTCTGTGGAGAGAGGAGAACCTTCCAGAAGAACAACCATCTCTGCAGCACTCCACCAATCAGGCCTGTATGGTAGAGTGGCCAGACAGAAGCCACTCCTTAGTAAAAGGCACATGACAGGATTTTGCCAAAAAGCACCCGAAGGACACTCAGACCATGAGAAATAAAATGCTCTGGTCTGATGAAACAAAGATTGAACTCTTTGTCCTGAATGGCTAACATGTCTGGAGGAAACCAGGTACAGTTCATTATCAGGCCAATACCATCCCTACAGTAAAGGATGGTAGTGCAGCATCATGCTGTGGGGATGTTTTTCGGCAGCATGAACTGGGAGACTAGTCAGGATCGATGGAAAGATGAATGCAGCAATGTACAGAGACATCCTTGATGAAAACCTGCTCCAGAGTGCTCTGGACCTCAGACTGGGGGTGAAGGTTCATCTTCCAACAGGACAACAACCCTAAGAACACAGCCAAGATAACAAAGGAGTGGATACGGAACAACTCTGTGAATGTCCTCAAATAGCCCAGGCTTGAACCCGATTAATTATCTCCGAAGAGATCTGAAAATGGCTGTGTTTTTTATTTTTAATAAATTTGCACAGATTTCAAATAAACTTCTTTCACGTTGTCATTATGGGGTATTATTTGTAGAATTTTGAGGAAAATAATGAATTTAAATCCATTTTGCAATAAGACTATAACATAACAAAATGTGGAAAAAGTGAAGCGCAGTGAATACTTTACGGATGCACTGTATATAAAGGCAAAGGGATTTTTCCTTTTTTGAGTGGAAGTGGTAAAACCCCTGTGAGACTTTAGATGACCCCACCAATTAGAAGTGTCCACATCACCCCGGCAGCAACACGGCTACCTGAACAAAGACCCTCTCTTCAGCAATGAAGACAAATGATGAATGCAGATTTAGGCAAGTAAAAGGGGCTTTTATCTTATGTATTTTTTTTTCCTTTTTATCTCATTGAATAAAGTAAAGCAGGGAGTAAAGTGTTAGCAGGCTACAATTCTGCATTTTTTTTTTGTTATTTTTAACCATAAATTAAGTCTGAGACCATCCAGATTTTTACCAGCAATTTTTAGCCCTAATAAAGGGGGCGCCCAGATGCGATGGCTCGTCCTTTTTACATTTTATATCAAACTTTTCAATAATATTTGGGCTAGTTCTCCTGTACCTATCTCGTCTCCCACTATATTTATCACCATGGTCAACAAGACAGAAAGCAATAAGAAACCCATCATTTTTCAGATGCCAAACATAGAGGAACAGAGGGGAGATCTTTCAATAGAGATACTTCCAGGTAAAACTGTCTAAGAGGGTCATTCCTCTCATTCCCTGCTGTGTCTCCGAGACAGGAAGTGAAGAAAATCTGCCCAACAGGATGCAACAAAAAACTTAACTGGGTTTTAAAGAAGAACTCCAGGCAAAAATTTGGGGTTGTGCTTGCACTGCACGGGTTAACTACTTACAGGTATTTCTGTCTAGGGAATTTCAGAGCAGAGATATACTTATCTAATCCGTCGATCCTCCAAGTGCAAGACCAGTCCCTGCTACTCCTGCACCCCCGGATGCTAGCAGTCTTGTGAATGAACAGTTCCTGATGCTATCACGCCCGTAGACTGGCTCTGGACGTGAGGACGGCAGTAATAGTTCACCACTGGACATAAGGGAATGCGGTTTTTCGGAGGATGAGGTAAGTATAGCCTTTCGGTGTGCCCTTAGACAAAAATGATGAGCACAGCTACACTGCATGGGAGAAAAAAAAATCATGGAGTTCTGCTTTAACCCTTTTTCACTTCCTCCACAAGCTAACAATAATAAATAAATCTCAATTTGATCAAATGCTTTGGAGGGTAGAGGAGAGTTCTAGGATATAATAGACCCCAGATCTCCCATTAAAGAGGTCTTGTCATGGCCCATGCTATCACAAAGGATGTTGTTCATCACTAGGAATGCGCTTGGGAGTGTTCAGGATCCCACCAGGAAGCTGAAACTGCACACGGCTAATCACAGGCAGTGAGACATTTCCTGGTCTGTGCAGTTGCGGACCCTGGGAAATGTCTCACCGCCTGTGATTAGCGCTGCGCAGTGTCTGCTTCCTGGCGGAATCAGGCATGTAGGATCCCGAAAACGCCAGAGCCCATTCCTATTCATCACTTATGATAGCAATAAAGTTCAATCGTAAAAAAATAAAAAAAAAATAATAATGTGTAAAAAAAAAACATCTTTTATATTTTACACAAAAATTGGGTATTATATTGTGTTTGTGTTCCTAAAATTCATTAACTGCTTGCCGCCTGCCCACCGTCAAATGACGGTGGAGCGACTCTCCTTCTGGGATGCCGTCAAATGACAGGGTGCCAGAGCGGCCGCGCCGTGTTGCTAGGACACGGCGCGACGCCGATCTGTGTAAAGAGCCGCGTCCGTGGCTCTTTAACCATGTGATTGGCTGTGTCCAATCACAGCCGGTCACATGTAAACAAGGAAGTGCCGGTAATCAGTTCTCCTCGCCTCACACTGACAGAGTGTGAGGAGAAGAGAGCCGATCAGCAGCATCTCCACGAAGGGGGACATCTAGGGATGTAATCAGGGCACTGATCATCAGTGCCCTGATTACAATAAAGAAATATAGTGTCAAAAATCAGTGCCCACCAATGCCAGCATACAGTGCCCACCACTGCCCACAAGTGCCACCAATCAGTGCCCATTAGCGATGCCAGTCAGTGCTGGCTATCAGTGCTGCCCATCACTGCTGTCAATCGATACCCATCAGTGCCACCCAACAATGCCCATCAGTACCGCCTATCAGTGAACACCAGTGCCGCCTATCAGTGAACACCAGTGCCACTTATCAATGCTCATCAGTGCAACCTATCAGTGCGGCATATTAGTGCCTCCTCATCAATGCCCACCAGTTCAGCCTATCAGTGCCCATCAGTGAGGGTGAAAAATTACTTACAAAATTTACTGACAGAAAAAAAGTAAAAAAACATTTTTTTTCTAAATTTTTGGTCTTTTTTTTGTAAAAAATAAAAAACCCAGCAGTGATTAAATACCACCAAAAGAAAGCTCTATTTGTGTGAAGAAAATGATAAAAAATTTGTTTGGGTAGAGTGTAGAATGACCGCGCAATCGTCAAAGTGCGACAGCGCTGAAAACTGGCTTGGGCAGTAAGTGCCTGGTAGGCAAGTGGTTAAAGGATATTTTTTCCTGAAAGTCTGAGTTTTAAAAATAGCAAATGTGCAAATATCATGTGATGCAAAACATTGCAACAACCACCATTATATTCTCCAGGGCCTCTGCTGAAAAATATATATGTTTTGGGGTCATTTTCTAGCAAAAAAAATGCAGATATTTACATGTATGAGTGAAATGTCAGATTTGGCCTGGGGGTAAAGTGGTTCATAAGACCTTAATATTTAGATGTAGTTTCCAGTCAGCACCATTGAATTAAAGTCTCTGATCTCCCATGTCTCTGTAGAACTAGAAGTTGCAGCAAGCCTCAGCAGCTCTGAGTCTGGAAATGTACAAACAGTACCCCCTCCCCCCTCTCTATGGCCTGCTCTGTCCTGGGCCCTCACCTTGTCATTATCCAGCCGGGTCTCCAGGATCTTGTTGAGTTTCCTGGACAGCGGGTTGGAGCTCTGGGACGTGGAGGTAGAAAGTGCGGCATTGCCCCCATTCACTTCTACCTCTGCCATCTCCCTTCACTGCTAGCAACTCTCACTTCCTGCAGTCTGTCCGTGGAACGCAGACACATCACCCGGTGACACGCACGGCTCACTTCCGGGATACCAACCAATCAGATACACCGACACGTCACCCGTGTCAAACAAGGTGAGTGTGCGCATGCGCACATTGCGAGCTATTGCAAATACAGTATACATAAGTTCAACGTTGCACCGTTCCTTACTGCATATAGAAAATAAAGATGATGTGTCTGAAGGTTTTAGGGGTACGTTTTCAGGTCAATGAAGCCAGATTGAAGAAAGATGGATTCAATTAATTGCTATAGGTTTCTGAGCTTTGAGCTTTGGATCTGCTTGGACATGCTTGCCTGCTCTGTATGGGTTTATCAAATCTTGATCCTTAAGCCTCAGTTCACACACACTAGATGCAGTGCGGATTCCACAACGTATCAAAATCGCAACCCGTTCATACGAACCGATTGCAGGAGTGTATGAAAGGTTACCGACACCCTGAATGCAGTTTGCAAAATGCAGAGTGATTCGCATAATTGTGTCGCGTGGTTGTGTACATCCATGCGATCCAATTCCGGTGCGGACAAAAAAAAAAGGGCCCTGTGCAAGTTTGGTGTGAATGTGGTGCGATTTCAACCATACAAATCTATGGCTCAAATCGCACTCTAGAGACACCGCATGTAATTCGCGCAGGAATGTGCTGCGATTCCTGTGCGAATTACATGCGGTGTCCCACGCCACATCAGTGTGAACTCGGGCTGAAGGAACCGACAGATGTTTGGCTATCATTTTTAAGCCTGAGACCATCCAGATTTTTACCAGCAATTTTTAGCCCCTAATGAGGGGGGCCTCTAGATGCGTTGGCTCGTCTTTTGTTTTACATTTTATATCAAACTCTTCATTAATATTTGGTCTAGTTCCCCTGTACCTATCTCCTCTCTCCCTCTCTATGTATCCTAGTGATCATGGGCAAAAAGGCAGAAAGCATTAAGAAACCCATCATTTTTCAGTTGCCAATCGTACAGGAAGAGGGGAGATCTGACAGAGACACCTACAGGCGGGGGCGTTGTTAGGTCTACCAAAGATCTGGGGCTAGAGCCCATAGCAGCATAGTAAAGAAAGTCATACGCTTAGTCGGGCATACAAATGCATATACAGTAATATACATGTGTGTGTATATCCCCAGAGAGCCCCCCCCCACTTACATCAAGGTCCCTAGAGAGCCCCCCACTTACATCAGGGTCCCCAGAGAGCCCTCCCCCTTAAAATCAGAGTCCCCAGAGAGCCCCCCACTTACATCAAGGTCCCCAGAGAGCCCCCCACTTACATCAGGGTTCCCAGAGAGCCCCCCTTACATTAGGGTCCCCAGAAAGCCCTCCCCCTTAAAATCAGAGTCCCCAGAGAGCCCTCCCCCTTGCATCAGGGTCCCCAGAGAACTTTCCCTCCCCTTGGGGACCCCTGCAGAGACTCAGGGCTATAGCCCCAAAAGCCACCCCCTAGCGACGCCACTGCCTACAGGTACAACTAAGAGAATTTCTCTCACTTTCTTCTGTATCCCTGGGACATGAAGTGAAAAAAACTGCCCAACAGGATGCAAAGAAAAACCTGATTGAGTTTTAACCACTTAAGGACCGAGCCTCTTTTTTAGATGCGTTATTTACAGGTTAAAAACAGTTTTTTTTTTGCTAGAAAATTACTTAGAACCCCCAAACATTATACATTTTTTTTCTAACACCCTAGAGAATAAAATGGCGGTCGTTGCAATACTTCAAAATTGCACCCGCTCGTGGAATGGCGACAAACTTTTAGCCTTAAAAATCTCCATAGGCGACGTTTAAAAAATTCTACAGGTTGCATGTTTTGAGTTACAGAAGAGGTCTAGGGCTAGAATTATTGCTCTCGCTCTACCGATCGCGACGATACCTCACATGTGTTGTTTGAACACCGTTTTCATATGCGGGCGCTACTCACATATGCGTTCGCTTCTGCACGCAAGCAGGACGGGGCACGTTTAAAAAAAAAAAATTTCTTATTTATTTTACCTTTTATTTTTTATTTTTACACTGTTTTAAAAAAAAAATAAAATTGTGTCACTTTTATTCCTATTACAAGGAATGTAAACATCCCTTATAATAGAAAAAAAGCATTCAGGACCTCTTAAATATGAGATCTGGGGTCAAAAAGACCTCAGATTTCATATTTATACTAAAATGCAATAATAAAAAAAAAAAAATGTCATTTAAAAAAAATGATTTAAAAAAAAATGGCCCTTTAAGAGCTATGGGTGGAAGTGACGTTTTGACATCACTTTCGTCCTGCAATGTCATGGAGACGGGTGGGGGCCATCTTCCCCTCACTCATCTCCATGCACAGCCACAGAGAGGACCGGATCGCCTCCACCGCTGCCAACGGCTCCGGTAAGCAGCAGAGGGCACCGGAGCGCAGTGGGGGGGGGGCCCTCTCCCGCTGCCGATAAAAGTGATGTTGCGGTGAATCCGCCGCAGAGACCTCTTTTATCTTGTAGCCGGCCGAACACGAGGATACCGGGGTTGTGGCAGCTAGCTGCTGCCATAACAATGATATATAAAGTAAGGATGTATATCGGCGGTCGGCAAGTGGTTTTTAAACAAGTACTCTGGGCAAAATTTTGTAAAACAAATCTACAACTCAAGTCGCACCCCAGAGACACCCCATGTAATACGTGCAGGAATGTGCTGCGATTCCTGTGCAAATTACACGTGGTGTCCCCCATGCGATATGACTGTAAGACCCCTTTCACACTGGGGTGGTTTGCAGGCGCTATTGCGCTAAAACCGACCTGAAACAGCTGCTGCTTTGTTTTCACACTGGAGCGGTGTGCTGGCAGGATGGGAAAAAAGTCCTGCTAGCAGCATCTTCGGAGCGGTGAAGGAGTGGTGTATATACACCGCTCCTTCACCGCTCCTGCCCATTGAAATCAATGGGGCAGCGCGGCAATACTGCCGGCAAAGCGCCTCTGCAGAGGCGCTTTGCGGTGGTTTTTAACCCTTTCTCGGCCACTAGCGGGGGGTAAAACAGCCCCGTTAGCGGCCGAATACCAACGCTAAAACGACGGTAAAGTGCTGCTAATAATAACGGTGCTTTACCACCGACGCACCTTCCGCCCTAGTGTGAAAGGGGCCTAAATCCGGGCTGAAGGAACCAACAGATGTTTGGTAAAAAGAAAACAGAACATATTACACACTTAACCTCTTTTATTTGTGTGAATAAAATGACATAAATGTCATTTGGGTACAGCGTTGCATGCCTACGCAATAACCAGTTAAAATAGTGCAGTGCTAAATAACAAAAAATTTCCCGGTCATAAAGGGGGTTAAAACCTTCCGGTGGTCAAGTGGTTAAATAATGCCCTTGCTATAGGTGTAGGTCATTTACATACCTCCCAATTCTGAAGCCTGACCGAAAAACTCCCAGAGATGGCATCATCCTGTCCTGCCTTGTTACTAGTATGTTGTTAAGACTTTCCCAGCCGATTCAAACTCCCCTGCATGTGCTTTGTCTCCTCTGTCACGGTGGCTCTGAGCTCAGTGATGCTGTGACGTAGGAGATAGTGGACCACACGTGTGGGGGGGTCTGAGCGCTTGCTCCTGTGATGGTGGGGGTGAGAAGTAACTTCTGGAGGAGCCTTAGCAATGACCCAGCAATAAGGTAGGACAGGATGATGCAACGTCTAGATGTTTCTAAGCCATAAGGTAGGTAAAAAGCCTACATTTATAGCAATTCATTATTTAACTTTGATCAGAGCTGCACAGTTGCTTGCATGGACTAAGTATAATATTAAATTACTCTCTCAGGTGATTACTGATTGGAAACTATCTACTTTTTCTACACTTCGACTTTTAATGTTCCCATCTATTTAGATATTTTCAGCTTTTTTCATACCTTCAGGGCACAGTTTCCCCAGGATAGTTTAATGATTAGACAATCTACTTTAGAACTAGTACTTAGGTCTGAGTGTCTGGATAAGTCCACCTCGAGATTGTATTCTCATCTTGTATTAATTTCTACTCTGCCAATAGAGGCTCTCAGAGCTAAGTGGGTGCGGGATATACCAGATCTAGACATGGAAGATTGGAAGGGTGTGTGGGATTTACTTCTGCGATCTTTGATATCTTTAAGGCTCGGTTCACACAGAGGCAACACGACTCTGCCTGCAACTTTGCGAGGCGACCTGGAAACGACCTGAGGGAGACACCACAGCGCGACTTCAAGTCGCCTCCAGGACAGGCGACTTTCCAGTGGCCAATCAAACAACAATCAGCTCTGTGGGAGGGAGGGGGGAGGGAGGGGTTTGCTTGAGAAAACCATCTTCTCTTCCTGTATTGTTGCTTCAGTTAAGACACGATCCGACTTTGGAGGCGACTTCCATTGAAATCAATGGGTACATGTCGCCTAGAAGTCGGATTGAAGTAGTACAGGAACCTTTTCTGAAGTCGGAGCGACTTTAGTAGCGTACATTAAGATGGCTCTCATTAACTTGAATGCAATTTCTGTTGTTAAGCGACTTGGGGCGACTTGAGGTCTGACAAGTCGGATCCCAAGTCGCGGTAGTGTGAACCGAGCCTAAGAGATCGTATGATTCAATATAAATTGGTACATAGAGCATATATTACGCCACATAGACTTAAAAAGATAAATCCTGTGTGTTCTTTGGAGTGTTGGCGATGTGGCACAAATCGGGGATTTTACACATATTTTCTTGACTTGTTCATATATACCCTGTTTCCCCCAAAATAAGACCTAGCGTGATTGTCGGTGATGGCTGCAATATAAGCCCTACCTCCCAAATAAGCCCTAGTTAAAGGCCTTGTAGGTCTTATTTTCAGGGTAGAGCTCATTTTCATGGGAAACAGGGTAGGGCTTATTTGGGGGGTAGGGCTTATATTGCAGCCATCACCGACAATCACACTAGGTCTTATTTCTGGGGAAACAGGGTAGTTATTTTTTGGGTGGAAGTGGTAGCTCTACTGAACTCCACTTCGGCTCCCTTACCGGTTTTAATGTCTGTTTGTTTACTGGGCCTGGTAGAGACTATTTTTCCCACAGTGTCCGAGCGAGTGTTCGCTAATATAACATTATTTTACACAAGAAAAGCTATTGTGCTGCATTGGAAGAAACCTACGCTTTCATATTGGAAACAATTGGTAAATAATAATCTTCCATTGTATAGAGATATCTATATGAATAGGGGCTGTCCTAGTAAATATGATAAAGTGTGGGCAAGGTGGCTGGACAAACCATATACAGCATCGAACGCCCATGAGGGTCATTGTCTATAATAGGTATGCTCCTATATGAGAAATGTCAGGGGTTACTGGGGAAAGCAGAAATTAATGTTTTAAATATTGTTTGCTCTTTCTTTATTTTATTTCTTTATTTATTTTTCTTCTTCTTTCTCTTTTGTGGATTAATAATTGATATACTGGATTTTGAAATTGTATTATTATATTTTTGGTTCAGTGGGTATGATGTCTTGTTGTGTTTTGGTTTGTCTGTTTGTTATGAAATTTAATAAAAAGTTTGTTTTTATCTACAGGAGACCCTTGCCAGCATAGGCAGTTTTTTAGCAAAGTTGTATTATTATTATTATTATTATTATTATTATTATTATTTCAGTTACTTATATAGCGCTGTCAATTTACGCAGCGCTTTACATATACATTGTACATTCACATCAGTCCCTACCCTCAAGGATCTTACAATCCTAAGGTCCCTAAGTCACATTCATACATACTAGTAACAATTTAGACAGGATCCAATTAACCTACCAGCATGTCTTTGAATTAATCCTTTAACTCCTTCCCGCCGGCCACATCCCGGCCCTTTAAGGGTTCGAAATGGCAGAAGCGGGCATTCGGGTTAGGTGACCGCTGTGAATGGCTGTCACATCAGTCATATGATTGGAAAGCACCCAATCGCTAGTATGCATCGGGAGGTTTTCCGGTAACCACTGGCTCCCATGCTGGGAGTGCGCAGGGAGCGTGCCCATCAGCACGATAAGTGGTTTACATAGGGCCGCATGTATGCGGCCACTTGGCATGAAGGCCACATGCTAAGAGGCCGCATATGTGCGTTCGGCCGGTGTGAAGAAGTTAAATAAAATATACAGTATAAATAGTTCCAGACATAGCAAACAACTATGTTAGATATGTGACGAGGAAATCTCAAGAGGCTGCAGAAGGAGGGACACATCATTCACACCAAGGAGGTGCCAGCAAAAAATACATTAAAGTGGAACTTTAGTCAGAAAATGAAGTCCTGCTAGATGACTTCATGCTGGCCCCTTTTTGCAGGTATAGCTATGTAAAACTTTAAAAATAAGTGTTTATATTATTTTAAAATACAGTAATACACTGTTTCACCCTGTTCTGCACATTCTCAGTTGAGCTCTATTTTTTGGCACTGTGTCGAATTTGTAGAGGCCGATGTGCTGACAGCCTTAAAGTGGAACTAAACCCTTGTGGGTTATGGGGCATTCCGCGGCGCTTGAGTTTCCCACAAAGGATAACTACTAATGATATTTTTTTTTCCTCATACCTTATCATCCCCTCCAACAATTTACCCACTATTGATGTTAGGCTTACTGGCCTGTAGTTTGCAGGAAGGTGTCTCTGCCCTTTTTGAATATTGGTACCACATTGGCTTTTCTCCAATCAGCTGGTATCAGTCCTGTCAGTATGTTGTCCCCAAACATTAGGAACAATGGTCTGGCTATAAACTGACTGAGTTCTGTGAGGACTCTTGGGTATAAGCCATCTGGTCCTGGTGATTTATTTGTGTTAATTTATTAAGTCTTTCCTTCATTCAAGCTTCTGTTAGCCACAAGGGTATGCCCTGTGTTGTGTCACTAACAGTACAGTCGTCATCTATAAACATCCTCCCATCGTCTTTTATGTGTGCATTGTGCTTTGATTTTGCCTTTTTACTGTTAATATATCAAAAACATTTCTTTGGGTTCTTTTTTTACTCTCCTCTGCTATGCATCTATCGTATTCTTGTTTAGCCACCCTGATTGCCTTTTTACACGTCTTATTGCATTCATTGTAGTGTTGGAATGCTGACGGTGACCCATACCCTTTTTAAAAGCCATATTTTTCTCTTTAATGAGGCTTTTCACATTACGGTTTAGCCACCTAGGTTTAACCTTCACTCGTCCATATTTATTGCCCATTGGAATGCACTGTGTGATACCTTTGTTCAATATGCTCAAAGCATTCCCATTTGTCTTCTGTGTTCAATGTTTCTAGGATTTGGTCTCAATTAATGTCATGTAGTAATGACCGCAGCTCAGAAAAATTGGCGCGTTTAAAATTTAGTGTTTTTGTGCTACCCTCGTCCCTTTTTTCCCTATGAATATATTTTACTCCTCAACGGTTACACAGAATATATCCATCTGTCCCTTTGAGATACTGGAGATGTACAGTCCATCCAGCTGACTTCACTCATGTTTTTTGGAATTGTTCTTTGGTTCAGGCATCTTGGGGTGAAATTGCACGTTTTATTTTTAGGTTACATCTGTGACATCTGTATTTGGGCCTGGTAAACTCCTTGGCCCCTACTAGGGCCCTAAGAACGCTATATGGTCTGCTTTTATATTGTGCCAGGAAAGCTATGTTTCTAAAGTGTAAGTCTCCTTCAGCCCCTACTCATGATTTCTGTAAGCATCTAGTCAAAACGGCCATATCTCTTTACTAATACATGTATGAGTTTAGAGGTTGCCCCAAGAAATTCTCCAAAGTCTGGGACATCAGGTTTAATTCACCCTCTACTGGAGGCGTATCTCTAGTATCAAATATGGTTTGATCTGGTTGTTTGTGGGACCTCCCTTTCATAACCTGGGGGTTATCCTGACTGTAGGGGAGCGAGTGTTGTCATTCCAAAGAGCTGCTTCCAGAAAGCCAACGCTTTTTTCCGTACTTAGCCTGTCTGTGGTCTGAACAGAGTGCACATAGTAATAAGACTGTTGTTGCTTGTTTTCTTTGTTCTGTGTACTTAATGAGCCAGGGTATATAAAAATTTGAAGTAGACAGAATCTGGAGCAACTGGGCATGACAACCAACCAATTTTTCAGTTAAACATTGAAAACATTGAAAATTCAATATAGAAGCTGATTGGTTGCCATGCACAACTGTACCAGATTCTGTATGCTCCAGTTTTGATCAATTCCTCATTATGGCTAAGCAAATGGCAGGTATCCAGAGAAGATTCTTGTAATCATAGGATGACAAGCTACGTTACATTTTCATGCACTTCCATATTCTTAAAGAGTAACTTCACTTTTGTTGAAAAAAACACCCCCTCTGGGTGATCTATGTACATAGCAAGAATTTTTAATAAACACTGTTGCATATTCCTATCTTTGGTTATTCTGAAGAAATAGCTGTTTATTTGTCTGTGTTCATGTGCAAAGTGAATCTAATGGGAGTGATTTTATAATTAATCAGCTGCTGCACTTGCAAGGTTCTAATGAGGAAAATGTTAGGATCTGCATCTCTTTAGAAGTGATTTCACTCTGGGAGTATCTCACCAAAAATGACATTTTTGTTGTAGGGGATGACCAAAAGCAGATAATGACATTTCAGTGGTACATCTGTGTACAGAACGCCTCCAGGTTGCCATATTACATCGCATTAACAGAAAATTACAGCAATGCAGATTGACAACGAAAGGTCATTTTTAATAACACTCAATTACAGTATGACTTGTGTAGCAATTGTATATGCTATAATAATTATTTTTTTTATTTGGCATTTTTTCCCCACGAAAGTGGAGTTAACCGCTTCCCAACTGCATCACGTTGATATACATCGGCAGAAGGGCATGTACAGGCAGAATCACGTACCTGTACAATGCCCTTTAAGAGACGGCTGGCGGCACACGCGCGACCCTGCTGTGAGCTTCGTGAGCGTGATTGCGGGTCCCGTGGACTCGTTGTCCGTGGGGATACCCGCAATCGTCTCATGGAGAGGAAGAACGGGGAAATGCTAATGTAAACAAGCATTTCCCCGTTCTGCCTAGTGACACTGCCACTGATCACCGCTCCCTGTAATTGGGAGCGGTGATCAGTGTTGTGTCACCCACAGCCCCACAGTTAAAATCACTCCCTAGGACACACTTAACCCCTACAGTGCCACCTAGTGGTTAACCCCTTCATTGCCAGTCACATTTACACAGTAATCAATGCCTTTTTAATTGCACTGATCGCTGTATAAATGTGAATGGTCCCAAAATCACATCAAAAGTGTCCAATCTGTCCGCCATAATGTTGCAGTCATGATAAAAATCACTGATCGCCACCATTACTAATAAAAAAAAAATATTAATAAAAATGCCATAACACTATCCCCTATTTTGTAAACATTATAACTTTTGCGCAAACCAAACAAACGCTTATTGCGTTTTTTTTTTACCAAAAAAATGTAGAATAGGTATCGGCCTAAACTGAGGGAAAAAAAAAATTTTTTATATATTTTTTGAGGATATTTATTATAGCAAAAAGTAAAAAATAATGCTTTTTTTACAAAGTTGTCGCTATTTTTTTTGTTTATATCGCAAAAAATAAAAACCGCAGAAGTGATCAAATACCACCAAGAGAAAGCTCTATTTGTGGGAAAAAAAGGACAACAATTTTGTTTGGGAGCCACGACGCACGACCGCGCAATTGTCAGTTAAAGCGGCGCAGTGCCGAATCGCAAAAAGTGCTCTGGTCTTTGGCCAGCCAAATGGTCCGGGGCTTAAGTGGTCAAAATGCATATAAAATCGGACGTGCCTCATTTTAACATAGTAACACACAGATGCAAATGCAGAATCTCAGGAATTTCGGGTGCACTTGCGTGTTGTCAGTTACGCTCGACACAATTCATCATATGATTGCCGAGACTCTGAATTTAGTTTTAAAAGGACATAGTTTTAAAGAATATGTGAGTAATATTTTTACAGTAATGCACTGTGATTTTATTTGATTACACTATAGAAGTGTCATTGTTTTAACCGGTGTAATCTAAGCTATGGTGGATTGGGTAGGATGTCCAGGATGGTCCAGATTCTGGTGACAGGAGTGGAGGAGTGGGGATCTGAAGGTTCTTGATTACATCATGGAGGAGTAAAATCATATGGGATACTGGAACATTTTACTGGTTATTTGGAGAGAGCTGTCTTTGCCTCATTTTAGATACAAAGGGGTCAAACAATTTTAGTGAGCCTCCCTTTTACTCATAGGGAATGGATTTTATTTAAAGCGAAGATAGCCTAATTTTGGAAAGCATTATTGACTCACCTATTCCATAAAAAGGAGTCATGTACATCGGGTGGGCCTGCTGTGGTCATTGTACGGCAACCTTTTTGAACTGCGGCATGCTGGTAGAGAAAAGCTGTGAGAGGAGACGAGCTCCCATTTCCCAGCCAAACTGTTCTGAGCAGTGATGGAGCTCATCCGACTGTTTAATACTCTCAGCAAAGTGAAAACAAATGCAAGGGGAGTGTGTGCTGTGCTCTCTGCCTCCCTCTACAGTGCAGTACCCAGCAGTGCGAAGGAAGGTACTGTGCTACTACTTTTAAAAGGGTCCTATACAGGTGTTTGTGTGTGTCTGTGTGTGTGCATGTGTCTGTATGTATCTGTCTCAGTGTGAGTGTACACATGTGTGTATATATGTGTGTACATGTTGTCATGGACATACTACTTCCCGACCTGCAACAGGGCTCAGACGCATCCCCACCAACAGGTTCCCAGTAAAGAACAGGCGTGCGCCAATGCGCATGTGCCGATCGCGGAGATCACACACACAGTGACGCGGCTTTGGCGCCCAGTGGCCTTTAAGAGGGGCTTCCACCATTCGGCTCTTGCTGTTTGATCTGCAGCTTCACCTGTGACCTGTTCCTGTAATCAGCATCCGATCACCTGACCTGGCTCTCTGACCACGCTGCTGTCTCCAAACCTGAACCTTGGCTTTCCCTGACTCTGATTCTGTTTACCTGCCTGCCTGATCTCCTGTTACCAGAAACCAGCCTGAACTTGACTATTCCTTGCCTGCCGATTCTGTTGAACTGATCCACTGTGTATGACCCGGCTTGTCTGACCTTGCTTCTGCCTGCTGTGTGCACCCTGCTGACCTGCATCCAGCTGACCTGCATCCAGCTTACCTGCATCCTGCTGACCTGCATCCAGCTGACCTGCAGCCTGCTGACTTGTATCCAGCTTACCTGCACCCGGCACTCCAGCCAGTTCCAGTGTCTCCCAGTGGACATCATCTCCAGTTCCAGAGAATCCACCAGGCACTCATACCCCGCTGTGCTCCTACGGTCACTGTCCTCAACTCCAGTGATCTGGGAACCAGGGCTGTACGAGAGGTCTCCCTCTGCACGTCAGGCTCACATACGAGGTACGTGTCACATGTGTTTGTATATGTGTTCACACACGTGTTTGTATATGTGTGTTTGTGTTACTTTTAATCCTGATCCCCCTTTCTATAACCTCAGAACTGCTTTTTTTAGGCCTTTTTCATAATAGCAGCAAGGACTGCTGCTCCTCTAAAAAGCAATACATGTTCAGATTGCTTTTCAGAGACATTTGACAGACGGTAAAGAGGCAATATGTTGCCCCCTGACCAATGGTTTTAACCCCCCCTAACTGCAGCATCACCACACCGCAACCACGTGCAATGCACACAGTTGCGAGGTGGTTGCAGTGCAGCCCCATTCACCTGAAGGTATACTTCCAGCTGTGCCCACATCATGTATACACCCCCAGCTGCTGCCTTTGCAGCTAAAGGGGGAGCAGTCGGGGGTGGTAAAAACAGCTCAACTGCGTGTTTTTACTTTCTCCCACCTCACACGTGAACAAGCCCTTGGTTCACATCTGTGTGGCTGTGTGCAGCACGTAGCACCTGTAGAGCAGCCCATGCATTTTAATAGGTTGCCCTATCTACAGAAATGCAGGGAAAGAAGCCCCTGACCCATTTTTTTAAATTGCGCTGCACCAAGAACACCCCGCATTTGCTAATGTGTGGGGTACCATCAAGAATTAATGGCAAACTTAACCACTTCAGCCCCGGAAGGTTTCACCCCCTTAATGACCAGGCCATTTCTTGTGATATAGCACTGGGTTGCTTTAACTGACAATTGCGCAGTCCCGTGACGCTGTATACATATAAAATTGATGTCCTTTTTTTTCCCACTTTCTTTTGGTGGTATTTGATCACTTCTGCATTTTTTCTTTTTTGCACTATAAACAAAAAAGGCCGACAATTTTGAAAAAAAATAACCCAATGTTTTTTACTTACTGGTATAAAACACATCCAATAAAAAATGTTAAAAAATCTAATTTCTTCATCAGTTTAGGCCAATATGTATTCTGCTACATATTTTTGGTAAAAAAATCCCAATAAGTGTATATTGTTTGGTTTGCGCAAACGTTATCGCGTCTACAAACTATGGGATAGATTTATGGCATTTTTATTTTTTTATGGCGGCGATCAGCGATTTTTAGCAGGACTGCGACATTGCGGCGGACAAATCTGACACTAAGTGACACTTTTTGGGGACCAGTGACACTAATACAGTGATCAGTGCTAAAAAAAATGCACTGTCCCGGTATAAATGACACTGGCAGGGAAGGGGTTAACACCAGGGGTGGTCAAAGTGCTCCTAGGGAGTGATTTCTAACTGTGTGGGGGATGGACTGACTGGAGGAAGAGACACATCTGTGTTCCTGATTTGCAGGAACACAAGATCTCTCTCTTCCTCTCTGACAGAACGATGGTCTGCCTTGTTTAGACTGCCGTTCTGCCTCTCCAGCAAACGATCGGCAGGTCCCGGCAGCCATCACGGCCACCAGACCTGCTGATTGTGTCCAATCACAGCGGGAGTGGATCGCCGGCAGCACGCGTGTGTACTCCCCAGACCCCGAGGCGGCAGCAACGTACAGGTACTTTGTTTTGCGCAGCCGGGCTGCCCTTCCGCAGTAAATCTGCAGTGGGGGGTCCGGAAGCAGTTAAAGAGCAGAGCATTTGTTTGTGTGTCAGGAAGGAGCGCAATTTTGCGTGCGTTCCGCGACATGCAGGAACGTGAACCAAGCCTTGGACTGGGGTGCCTCGAGGCTGAAAATACTTTACATGGGTGCATGGCTGGAAAAAGGTTGAAAAAGACTGGTCTAAAGAACTTCTAAACCCCATTCTCCATTTAATGTTATTGAAAATACCAGTGTCACCTCTTCACACTTGTCCTCATTCTCCTGGAATCCATCTGGTGCCTCCCATTGAGTTTCTAGGATACAAAGAAAAAAAAAATGTAAGAAAAAAAAAAAACAGGATTATTCATTCAGAGTTCGGTGAATGTGAAAACTTCAAGTATCAACAACCTTTTAATCTCTCATCTTGTAGTCCTCAATGAACTACCAGGGTGTTGTTGAGCACTCTGGTAGTCCATTGATTTTTCCTTTCAGTGTAAAACAGCCTGCCTGTACAATGAATAGGGCAGACAGCTTATGCCGCGTACACACGAGCGGACTTTACGGCAGACTTTGTCCGGCATACTTTTCGACCGACTTTACGACGGACTTTCCGAATGAACGGACTTGCCTACACACAATCAACCAAAGTCCGACGGATTCGTAGGTGATAACGTACGACCGAACTAAAACAAGGAAGTTCATAGCCAGTAGCCAATAGCTGCCCTAGCGTCGTTTTTTTGTCCATCAGACAAGCATACAGACGAGCGGACTTTTCGACTGGACTCGAGTCCGTCGGACAGATTTGAAACATGTTTCAAAACTAAGTCCGTCAAACTTTTGAGAAAACAAAGTCCGCTGGAGCCCACACACGATCGAATTGTCAGACGAAATCAGGTACGCTTGACCAAGTATACCGTAAAGTCCGATTGTGTGTACGCGGCATTACACTGACAGTCTGTAGGAGTCCTGCATGGTGCAATGCTTTCCAGGCTTTACAAAGAATTAAAAAAAAAAATGGTTAATGCACATTTTTTTTACCTGCAAAAAAATTGCACTTTTTTTTTTTTTAACCACTGCGTCACTTTAACTGACAATTGCGCAGTCGTGCGACGTGGCTCCCAAACAAAATTGATGTCCTTTTTTTCCCACAAATAGAGCTTTCTTTTGGTGGTATTTGATCACCTCTGCGGTTTTTATTTCTTGCGCTATAAAAAAATAGTGTCAATTTTGAAAAAAACGCATTATTTTTTACTTTTTGCTATAATAAATATCCCCCCAAAAAATATATAAAAAAACTTTTAGGCCCATGCATATTCTTCTACATATTTTTAGTTAAAAAAAAAAAAATCACAATAAGCGTGTGATTGGTTTGCGCAAAAGTTATAGCATCTACAAAATAGTGGATAGTTTTGTGGCATTTTTATTTTTTTTTTACTAGTAATGGCGGCGATCAGCGATTTTTATCGTGACTGCGACATTATGGCGGACACATCAGACACTTTTGGCGTGATATTGGGACCATTCACATTTATACAGCGATCAGTGTGATTAAAAATGCATTGATTAATGTGTAAATGTGACTGGCATGTGACTGGCAGTAAAGGGGTTAACCACTAGGTGGCGCCAGAGGGGTTAAGTGTGTCCTAGAGAGTGATTCTAACTGGGGGGGGCTGTGTGTGACACGTCACTGATCACCGCTCCCGATCACAGGGAGCTGTGATCAGTGACAGTGTCATTAGGCAGAACGGGGATATGCTTGTTTACATTAGCATCTCCCCGTTCTTCCTCACCTTGAGACGATCGCGGGTATCCCCGCGAACATCGCGTCTGCGGGACCCGCGATCACGGTCATGGAGCTCCCGGCCGGCATGTGCGCGCCCGCAAGCCGCCTCTTAAAGGGCAACGTACAGGTATGTTAATCTGTCAGGACGTGCCCTTCTGCCGCAGTATACAGTCAGGTCCATAAATATTGGGACATCGACACAATTCTAATCTTTTTGGCTCTATACACCACCACAATGGATTTGAAATTAAATGAACAAGATGTGCTTTAATCTACAGACTTTCAGCTTTAATTTGATCGTATTTACATCCAAATCAGGTGAACGGTGTAGGAATTACAACAGTTTGTATATGTGCCTCCCACTTTTTAAGGGACCAAAAGTAATGGGACAATTGGCTGCTCAGCTGATCCATGGCCAGGTGTGTTTATTCCCTCATTATCCCATTTACAAGGAGCGGATAAAAAGTCCAGAGTTAATTTCAAGTGTGCTATTTGCATTTGGAATCTGTTGCTGTCAACTCTCAATATGAGATCCAAAGAGCTGTCACTATCAGTGAAGCAAGCCATCATTAGGCTGAAAAAACAAAACAAACCCATCAGAGAGATAGCAAAAACATTAGGTGTGGCCAAATCAACTGTTTGGAACATCCTTAAAAAGAAAGAATGCACCGGTGAGCTCAGCAACACCAAAAGACCCGGAAGACCACGGAAAACAACTGTGGTGGATGACCGTAGAATTCTTTAACTGGTGAAGAAAACACCCTTCAGAACAGTTGGCCAGATCAAGAATACTCTCCAGGAGGTAGGTGTATGTATGTCAAAGTCAACCTTGAAGAGAAGACTTCACCAGAAGGAAAACAGAGGGTTCACCACAAGATGTAAACCATTGATGAGCCTCAAAAACAGGAAGGCCAGATTAGAGTTTGCCAAACAAGATCTAAAAAAGCCTTCACAGTTCTGGAACAACATCCTATGGACAGATGAGACCAAGATCAACTTGTACCAGAGTGATGGGAAGAGAAGAGTATGGAGAAGGAAAGGAACTGCTCATGATCTAAAGCATACCACCTCATCAGTGAAGCATTGTGGCAGTAGTGTCATTGCGTGGGCATGTATGGCTGCCAATGGAACTGGTTTTCTTGTATTTATTGATGATGTGACTGCTGACAAAAGCAGCAGGATGAATTCTGAAGTTTTTCGGGCAATATTATCTGCTCACATTCAGCAAAATGCTTCAGAACTCATTGGACAGCGCTTCACAGTGCAGAAGGACAATGACCCGAAGCATACTGCGAAAGCAAACAAAGAGTTTTTTAAGGGAAAGAAGTGTAATGTTATGCAATGGCCAAGTCAATCACCTGACCTGAATCCGATTGAGCATGCATTTCACTTGCTGAAGACAAAACTGAAGGGAAAATGCCCCAAGACCAAGCAGGAACTGAAGACAATTGCAGTAGAGGCCTGGCAGAGCATCACCAGGGATGAAACCCAGCGTCTGGTGATGTCTATGCGTTCCAGACTTCAGGCTGTAATTGACTGCTAAGGATTTGCAACCAAGTATTAAAAAGTGAAAGTTTGATGGATGATTGTTAATCTGTCCCATTACTTTTGGTCCCTTAAAAAGTGGGAGGCACATATACAAACTGTTGTAATTCCTACACCGTTCACCTGATTTGGATGTAAATACCCTCACATTAAAGATGAAAGTCTGCAGTTAAAGCACATCCTGTTTGTTTCATTTCAAATCCATTGTGGTGGTGTATAGAGCCAAAAAGATTAGAATTGTGTTGATGTCCCAATATTTATGGACCTGACTGTATCTGCGTGAGGCGGTTGGGAAGCGGTTAATAATGAACTTATCCTTTAAATTTCACAATGTTGAATCTATATAGTAAAACATGCAGTACCTCCAGACAATGTATTGTATATGTAAATAACAAATGTAAAATAGTCACTCAAGCTACACTGGGTAACAATTCCTCAACCAGGCCACCAAAACCGTCACCCCAATAGTAATCAAAAAGGCCACTTTCACACGGGGGCGGCGTCGGCGGTAAATAGCGGCGCTTTACCATCAGTATACCCGCACTGCTAGCGGCCAAGAAAGGGTTATAAAACCACCGCAAATCACCTCTGCAGAGGTGCTTTGCTGGCGGCATAGCCGCGGTGCCCCATTGATTTCAATGGGCAGGAGCGGTGAAGGAGCTGTGTGTATACTGCAAAGATGCTGCTAGCAAGACTTTTTTTACCGTCCTGCTAGCGCACTGCTCCAGTGTGAAAGTCCTCGGGGCTTTCACACTGGAGACAAAGCGGCGACACTTTCAGGTCGGTCTGCAGGTGCTATTTTTAGTGCAATAGCGCCTGCAAACCGCCTCAGTGTGAAAGGGCTCTAAAGTGGGAGGTGCGTTCCTCTGAATCAGAAAACAGCTTATAAAAAAAAGGAGGACAGAGTCCAAAGAGGTTCTTCAAAGAGAAAATACCGTTATTATCAAAGACTTACAAATATTTTATTAACCAATTCCACATAAGCACTGGTGACAATGAAAAATATTACCTCCACCACAATCGTTAAAATGAGACAACGTTGTCTGAGGACTCAGGTAGCTCCCACAGATAGTCAGCCTCCACACTCATACCATGAACCATTGAATCTGGATGAGCTAACTCAAAGATTGGAGAAATTCACAATACTGTCAGATCTGGCCGCTCAGTAGATACAGTAAGATGTTCCCATGGACGAGGATAGCAACTCTACAGATTAGTTCAGTGTAAAATATATGAAAGTGTGATCCGGATAGTATACAGTCCCGGTATGGTGATGAAAGAACACCAATGGATTCCCAATGGGGAGATGGTGGGCGGTCCTGATGATTAATTGGGGCAATGATGACTAGTGTAGCAGTCTCTGCTTGCACAGTTGGACAGTCTATGCCCTCAATGCAAATACAGCAGGAACAGAAGGAACGGTAATTTGGTTTCAATGGGAAAGGTGAGTATGCATATAATCTTTGTCAGTTCCCAGCCAGGTGTAAACAGCAAAGATACAACTCACCACTTTCCCGATTCCCATCCTAAGCCGTCTAGAGTCGTCAATTCGGTGTGATCACCTTGTCCTCACAGGATAGGGGAGAAGGGAGCCTGTTCATTGGCCAGCATGTACCGCCGGCGTCTCACAGCACGGCTTCTGCTCACCTCCAGAGATCACTTCCGCCCACTGATGTACATCCGAGAGTGTATACATATCTATATATATATATCTTCACAGAAACAAGGGATATCATTTACAATTAGTGTTTTTTTAAAGTTATTACCTTTTTGTAGGAGCTTTTTGTATTTCTTGATCTATAATCCTTGTAAATGGTGAAAAACTTCCTGTTTTTTTCCTGTGTATAGATATATATATCTATATAGATAGATAGATAGAGAGATCGATCTATCTATCTATCTATCTATCTATCTATCTATCTATCTATCTATCTATCTATATATCAAAAACTAGGTGGGTTACCTTCTTTTCTTAGTCTTCTGATTAATCTAAGCACAGTCAAGGTGGACTCCTGATCCTCCACCATAAATAGATAATAAAGACGATGGGACCCTAAGTCCACTCCCAAACAAGCCCTCGTAAATTATCTCATGAAATACACTGTGTTTTATGCAGGATTAAGTTTCAAAAATAAATATTAACAACTATTATATTGCCCTACATTGTTATTGTCCCATCAATATTTCCCCATCAAAATTCCCCCCCTCATATTGCCCCCATCATATCACCCCCATCATATCGGCCCCATCAATATTGCCCTCATCAATATTGTCCCCATCATATTGCCCCTATCAAAACTGTCCTCATCAATATTGGCCCCATCAAAATTACCCCTTCAAAATTGCCCCCATTAAAATTGCCCCATCAAAATTGCCCTCATCATATTACCCCCATCAAAACTTCCCCCATCAATATTGCCCTCATTATATTGCCTCATCAATATTGCCCCCATCAATTTTGCCCTCATCAAAATTGTCCCTATCAATATGGCCACCATCAAAATTGCCCTCATCAATATTGCCACCAGCAATATTTCCCCCATCATATTGCCCCCATCAAAATTGCCCTTATAAATACTGAGACCATCAAAATTGCCCCATCAATATTGCCCCCATCAATATTGCCCCAATCAATATTGCCCCATCAATATTGCCTCCATCTATATTGCCGCCATCAATATTGCCCCCATCAAAATTGCCCCATTATATGTCCCCCCATCAAAATACCCCCCATCAAATTGGCCCATCAAAATGTCCCCCTTCAAATCGCCCCCACCAAAATTGCCATCATCAATATTGGAACCATCAAAATTGCCACCTTCGTATTGCCCCATCAATATTTCCCCATCAAAATTGCCCCAATCAATATTTCTCCCATCAAAATTGCCCCATCAATATTTACACCATCAAAATTGCCCCCATTCAAATTGCCCCAATCAATATTTACACCATCAAAACCCCCCATCAATATTGCCACCATCAAAATTGCCCTCATCATATTGCCACCATCAATATTGCCCCCATCAATATATCCCCATCAAAATTGCCCCCATCAGTATTGCCCCATCAAAACTGCCCTCATCATATTGCGCCATCAAAATTGCCCCAACAATGTTGCCCTCATTATATTGCCCCCATCAATTTTGCCCTCATCAAAATTGTTCCCATCAATATTGCCCCATCAAAATTGCCCCCATCAAATTTGCCCCATCAAAATTGCCCTTATCAATATTTCCCCATCAAAATTTGCCCCATCATATTGCCCCATCAATATTTCCTACATCAAAATTTCCTCCATCAATATTGTCACCATCAAAATTGCCCCCATCAATTCTCCCCCATCAAAATTGCCCCAGTCAATATTTCCCCATCAATATTGCTTTCATCATATTACCATTATCAAAATTGCCCCATCATATTGCCCCTATCAAAATTGCCCCCATCAAAATCCCCCCCTCATATTGCCCTCATCAAAATTGCCCCCATCATACCACCCCCATCAATATTGGCCCCATCAATATTGCCCCATCATATTTCTCTATTATAAATCATTAGTAGTTGGTGTGGCTGTGCTGTCCTCCGGGTTCTGTAATCAGAGCTGAGATGCTCCAGCCGCCTCCCCCACCTCCCATTACTGTGCAGAAGAAGCTTTGGTAACCATGGCAACAAAAGCCTGGTTACCCTTTTTAAAAATGGCGCTGAGTGCCACCTTGCAATTAATTCTAAATGTACAGTTTAGTGCTAGATGGTGAGGAGTACAAAATGTGGGAGGAGCTCCGCTTTAAGCCATGGGACTATAAGAATATAAACATTTTTTTTAAGGAGCCACATCCTTGTTTATTAGAGTTGTATACTAAGCCTACTGGCTGAATTTCTAAACCAGGAGGAGGCTCCTTTAAAAAAAATTGTCAGAGGAGCACCAGGAGATTTGAAAAAAAAAAGGTTCCCATGACAACACTGCTGCACTGTGATGTCATTCGGCTGCTCTCATATAACAAACACTCAGCAGGGTTGAGGTTGTCAGTTGCTTTGTTGACTCTGAACGGTTAACACGAGCTTCTTTCTCTGGCGAGTTTTTTCTAGTAATCTGATCAGATTTTATCCGATTTCATTACAATTTAATTCTCACCCATTTAAAGCCAGTTTCATTATTCTTCATAATGAACAGATTTAACCTTAAAAAGGATGTTTCTCAAAATAACACCAAAGAGAAAGTCACCATTGGAAGACCACCTATGGAAGGAGATATCCGTGTCCATCCTGCAGATATCCTAAACAAAAAGCCCAGAAGAATGAAGAGGAGGACATGGGCTCTTATGCGCGGCTGCTTCAGAGCCGTTATTGGATGCTTTAGTGTCGGCTGTAAAGTCAATGGCCAACAGCAGAAAACAGAAGACCTGAATGGTGTTCCTAATTTTTACAGATAGTCTACTGACTGGAATGGTACCAGCTGATTGGAGAAAAGCCAATGTAGCACCAATATTTAAAAAGGGCCCAAAATACAACCCTGGGAATTAGACCAGTTAGCCTAACATCAATAGTATGTAAACTCTTGGAGGGGATGATAAGGGACTATATACAAGATTTTAGTAATAAGAACGGTATCATTAGCAGTAATCAGCATGGATTCATGAAGAATCGTTCTTGCCAAACCAATCTATTAACCTTCTATGAGGAGGTGAGTTGCCATCTAGATAAGGGAAGGCCCATAGACATGGTGTATCTGGATTTTGCAAAAGCATTTGACACAGTTCCCCATAAACGTTTACTGTACAAAATAAGGTCCGTTGGCATGGACCATAGGGTGAGTACATGGATTGAAAACTGGCTACAAGGGCGAGTTCAGAGGGGGGTGATAAATGGGGAGTACTCAGAATGGTCAGGGGTGGGTAGTGGGGTTCCCCAGGGTACTGTGCTGGGACCAATCCTATTTAATTTGTTCATAAACGACCTGGAGGATGGGATAAACAGTTCAATCTCTGTATTTGCAGACGATACTTAGCTAAGCAGGGCAATAACTTCTCCGCAGGATGTGGAAACCTTGCAAAAAGACCTGAACAAATTAATGGGGTGGGCGACTACATGGCAAATGAGGTTCAATGTAGAAAAATGTAAAATAATGCATTTGGGTGGCAAAAATATGAATGCAATCTATACACTGGGGGGAGAACCTCTGGGGGAATCTAGGATGGAAAAGGACCTGGGGATCCTAGTAGATGATAGGCTCAGCAATGGCATGCAATGCCAAGCTGCTGCTAACAAAGCAAACAGAATATTGGCATGCATTAAAAGGGGGATCAAGAGATAAAACGATAATTTTCCCACTCTACAAGGCTCTGGTCTGGCCGCACCTGGAGTATGCTGTCCAGTTCTGGGCACCAGTCCTCAGGAAGGATGTACTGGAAATGGAGCGAGTACAAAGAAGGGCAACAAAGCTAATAAAGGGTCTGGAGGATCTTAGTTATGAGGAAAGGTTGCGAGCACTGAACTTATTCTCTCTGGAGAAGAGACGCTTGAGAGGGGATATGATTTCAATTTACAAATACTGTACTGATTTCTGGGGTTCTAGATTCATCTATCATATATAAAGGGCATACCCCAGGTTCTTCCATCAATTCTGACTTAAAGACAGAGTTACCAGTAGAAATAACCCCTTCCCAATAGTGATGGAGTTTAGTACATCCCCATAACATATGTATTAAATTAGCCGGCCCCATATTACATCTAGGACAAAGAGGGGTATCTTTACGCTGCCATTTAGACAATTTCTCAGGGGTATGATAAGTCCTGTGTGAAATGAATAGTTGGGTTCATTTCTGTGTGGAAGATAAAGATAAAGAGACCATGGGCAGTGTGGACAATGCCGCCTCCCAATGATCATCTGATATGGGACCTAGATATCTTTCCCACTGTCTCTTTGAAGGTTTAATTTTGATTGGAACTCTGTAGTCGTATATGTCAATCTTTTGTTTTCATTTCCAACAATCCACGTGTACACACTACTGGGAAGTCCATACACATGCAGATGGATGGTTATAGATCTCTTATTAGCACCATCTCCCCGTGATTTTGTACTTACTGAAAACCAGATTACTTAGCAGTGCCCCAAAGAAAACATGAAATAGTCACTCCTGTTCCCTGCTGAATTGACAAAAAATAATGGATTGTCTGAAGAGCCTTTAGGGCTCATTTAAACATGTTGTGCCCTCTGAACAGCAATCCACATCCAGGTCGCTTTTCAGATGGCATTTGACAGGTGGTAAGAAGGTGTTATATTGCCTCCTCACCACCTGTTTAAACACGACAACGTTATATACATATATTAGATCCCTACTGTACAGGTTTTAAACCCCTCATACTGTTAGAAAAATGTTGTCACACCCCAATTTCTTCACAGAGCACACAATCTCCTTTTTCTCTGCTGGCTGAATGTGAGCTGAGAGAAGGTTGGAGGGCGGTATGTTTTTGAGGCATGTATTGGACTGGCTATGAGGGGAGGTTGGAGGCTGGTATGTTTTTGAGGCGTGTGTTGGACCGGCTATGAGGGGAGGTTGAAGGCCAATATGTTTTTGAGGCGTGTGTTGGACCGGCTATGAGGGGAGGTTGGAACTCTTTTTGTCTTCAGAGGTGGGAGGAGTCTTTCCAGCTTTCTTTAGGCTTTCTCTGCTGGAGAAATGAGAACTCTCCATGTGAATAAGACCTAAGTATGAATGGAATAATTAGCTCCATTGTGTTGCTAATTTGGGGACCACTGCACTCTTTATTGTTATTTGGGTGCGTTTTATTATAGGAGTGTTATATATTGTAGATTAAGATACATTTATATATGTTGTGGAGGTGTGCTTTATTCTTTGGGTGTGTTTTGGAGTGATATATATATATATATATATATATATATATATATATATATATATATATAATATATTGTTAGGTTAAGTTTGGATTTCTTCTGGAGGTGCTTTGAGTGGACATAACTGATGTACTCTGCTCAGCGGGGGCGGGCCTTAGAGAACAGAGGCCGCATATGGGCAGCACAGAGGCTTAGGGGTTAGCCTTGCAGCACTGGGGTCCATGGTTCAAAATCCTGACCAGGACACTATCTGCATGGAGTTTGCATGTTCTCCCTGTGCTTGCGTGGGTTTCCTCGGGGTACTCCGGTTTCCTCCCACCCTACAAAGACATGCTACCTTGCGTTGGTGGTGCAGTGGTGAGCATAGCTGCCTTCCCAGCACCTGACCTGGGTTCGATTCCCAGCCAATGCCATCTCCAATTCTTGGAGTCCTCAGAGATAAAAGCGCTATACAAGTTCAATGACGTGAATGCGTGGTATGTTTGAAGAGGCAAGGCAAGGCACTGTATATATCTATATATATATATATATATATATATATATACCGGTATATAGATAGATATATATATATAGATATATCTATATATATATATCTATCTATCTATATACCGGTATATATATATATATAGATATATAGATATATAGATATCTATATATATATATAGATATATAGATATCTATATATATATATATATACACACAGTATCTCAGAAAAGTGATTACAACCCTTACATTTTTGTAAATATTTTATTATATCTTTTCATGTGACAACACTGAAGAAATGACACTTTGCTACAATGTAAAGTAGTGAGTGTACAGCTTGTATAACAGTGTAAATTAGCTGTCCCCTCAAAATAACTCAACATACAGCCATTAATGTCTAAACCGCTGGCAACAAAAGTGAGTACACCCCTAAGTGAAAATGTCCAAATTGGGCCCAATTAGCAATTTTCCTTCCCCGGTGTCATGTGACTCATTACAAGGTCTCAGGTGTGAATGGGGAGCAGGTGTGTTAAATTTGGTGTTATCGCTCTCACTCTCTCATACTGGTCACTGGAAGTTCAACATGGCACCTCATGGCAAAGAACTCTCTGAGGATCTGAAAAAAAAAATTGTTGCTCTACATAAAGATGGCCTAGGCTATAAGAAGATTGCCAAGACCCTGAAACTGAGCTGCAGCACGGTGGCCAAGACTATACAGCGGTTTAATAGGACAGGTTCCACTAAGAACAAGCCTCGCCATGGTCAACCAAAGAAGTTAAGTGCACATGCACAGCGTCATATCCAGAGGTTGTCCTTGGAAAATAGACGCATAAGTGGTGCCAGCATTGCCGAAGAGGATGAAGGGGTGGGGGGTCAGCCTGTCAGTGCTTAGACCATATGCCGCACACTGCATCAAATTGGTCTGCATGGCTGTTGGCCCAGAAGGAAGCCTCTTCTAAAGATGATGCACAAGAAAGCCCGCAAGCACTTTGCTGAAGACAAGCAGACTAAGGACATGGATTACTGGAACCATGTCCTGTGGTCTAATGAGACCAAGAAAAACTTATTTGGTTCAGATGGTGTCAAGCGTATGTGGCGGCAACCAGGGGAGGAGTACAAAGACAAGTGTGTCTTGCCTACAGTCAAGCATGGTGGTGGGAGTGTCATGATCTGGGGCTGCATGAGTGCTGCCAGCACTGGGGAGCTACAGTTCATTGAGGGAAACCTGAATGCAAACATGTACTGTAACATACTGAAGCAGAGCATGATCCGCTCCCTTAATGCCGCCCGCGGACTCAGAGCTACACCGCGGTTAATCTCTCCATCTTTACTGCTGCGCACGACCGGTGAGTCACCGGGGTCTCACTGCACGCAGTAATTTCCAGAGGATTTTTATCCCCTCCCTCCTGGAAGATCGTTGGAGGAAGTACCCCCTCAAATGACTTCATTACCCATGTTTCTAAGTAAACTGCCCCAGCCAGTGTCCTGCTATGTGTTGGACACCTGAGCTGGCGTTCATTACTATTCTCTCACAAGTTGGGCACTTTGTTTGGGACTTATGCTAGCACGAGTTGGTGTGTGTACAGAGCTGGGAGGGTTAGGGTTTTGTTATTACTGATACTTAAGTTTCTGGTGTCTCTTACACAATTTTTTTGCACGAATATGACCAATGATATGCTGATGTCTAATGATTTATTGCACTATGGATATAGTTGCACAGGCGCACTACAATGCCAATGCAGGATTGAGTTGTGTGGTCCTACCCGGCCCAATTGTTCTATCATGCTATGCTTATGGCCAGGTTAAAGTTCCTGACATTGTGGATTGGGTGATAAACTGAAGCGTACTGCAGTGTTTTCCTTCCTTAAAAATCAGAGGGCTGACGTTGTTGTGCTGGTGGAGACACATGTACAGGGACATCTGCAGTGGGTGCTGCGGCGCCCCTGGATTGGCTGGGCATATCATGCCACCCATACCTCATATTCCAGGGGCGTCTCAGTGCTGGTGGCCAAGTCAGTACCCTTTGAGATCCAATCTGTAGTATTAGATCCTCAGGGCAGTTATGTATTTCTGTATGCTAAAATAGCAGGTAACTTCATATTGATACTTGCTTGGTACATTCCCCCTCCCTTTAATTCCACCATTCTTAGTGAGGGATTTTTTCATGGCCAAATACCAGGGTTTATCGGCAATATGGTTGGAAGACTTCAGTATGGTGACCAATCCCTCCCTTGACCGCCTGGGACAAAGCTCACAACCACCCATGCCAAATCATGACACTAGGTTCAGCCGCTTGATAACAGGTTTTGACTCAAAGCGTCAAGCCTACTTCTGATTCTCTAGTTCTCACTCTACCATGTCCTGCATAGACCATGTTTGGATATCCGGTACTTTGACTCCCAGACTGCATAACGCCGGATTTGGCCTCAGATTACTCTGACCACTCTTCCTACTGGGTTGAACTGACGTCTTATGACAACCCCCCTGAACTGGAGACTGAACCCTTTTTGGTTAACCATACTTCCAGACACAGATAGGTTAGTCCTGGAATGGGGGTTCTTTTTTCAAAACAACAATGACACCTCCACCCCACTGATTGTGTGGGAAGCGTTTAAAAAACATGAGGAACTCCAAGTTCACCTATACCCAAGCTATAACGCAACTAGCGGAAATAGAAGATGAATATGTAACATCTCCTAAACCAGCCACACTGGCACAGCTGAACCTGCAAACCAGAGCAGTTGACCAGCTATGCCAGGAGAGGGCCCAATATAAGATGTTCTTCAGCAAACAAAAGGCCTTTGAGTATGGGGAACGCCCAGGCAAACTACTAGCTTACCTGACACTCCTAGACTTCAGACCACCGGTGGCCATTACCCTGAAATCTAACACAGCGGGCGATATTACAGACCTTGCCCTGATAGTTCAGGAATTCAAGGGATTCTTTAAGGAAGTATACATGTCCAAGGTTAACTACCCCTTACGGGATCTAGAAAATTTATTTGATACACTTACACTTCCTAAATTAAATGCAGAACAAGTTGAGATGCTCGAGGCCCCACTATCCGCAGACAATATCAAACTCGCTATCTCCCACTTTGCCAAAGCCAAAGCCCTGGGTTCTGACGGATTACCAATCGAATTCTATGCTCACTTTTCAGAAACCCTCATGCCTAGACTTCTCACTTTATACCAAGCAATATTTAAGGCCAATGCTCTCCCCGAATCCATGTGTGAAGCCATCATAGTTCTAATCCCTGGCAAGGATCCCCACCTACCTGAATCATATAGGCCTATTTCACTTTTACAAACAGACATCAAGATATTAGCAACAATTCTAGCCCTACGTCTAAACAAGGTTATCCTTTCCCTCATACATCCCGACCAAACAGGCTTCATGCCAGCCAAAAACACTGCCTTTAACACTAGATGTCTCTTCATGAATGTTCAGGCCTCTCACCAGCAAATAGGATCTAGAGTAGTCGTCTCCCTTGATGCAGCCAAGGCATTCGACTACATATTGTCTACATAGTTTCGGGTTTGGCCTTAATTTTGTTAAATGGCTCACTATCCTATACAATGCTCCTCGGTCCAGAGTTATGGCTAACGGATGGACCTCTGCCACCTTCCCACTTTCACGGGGGATGTGGCAGGGATGCCCCACTTCACGCCTACTGTACGCGCTGGCAGTGGAACGCCTCGCAGTGGCACTTAGAAAACATCCGGGTATTCACGGTCTAGCATCAGGCGTAGTGGAGGAAAGGGTAGGGCTCTATGCCGATGACATGATCCTATATCTCTCGGACTCAGGCCCTTCCCTCCAGATGGCCCTACAAATTATAGAGAACTTTGGCAGGTTCTCAGGGCTCGAAATGAACTGGGATAAGTCCCAAATCCTTCCCATCGATATATTCCCCCCATCGAGAGAGCAGGCTAGTTTACCCCTAGTAAGAGTGAGCACTATTAAACACTTGGGCATACAGGTCTCCAGGTCATTGGCAGACTTCATCCCCTTAAATGTGGAACCCCTAATCCCATTCATTAAGTCTAAAATCCAAACATGGGCAAGACTACCGGTGGGGGTGATGGGTCGTATAGGCCTAATCAAAATTATATTTTTACCTAAAATTCTATATGTGATATGGCACTCCTCAATATATATTCCCTTCAAATATTTTAAAATCATGGACACGCTTTTACAATCCTTTATATGGGGACCAGGCAGGCACAAACTCTCATAGAAGACATTACAGTGCCCGACTTAATTGTGACCTACTACTTAACTGCACAACTTTCACATTTCTATCATATAGACAAGTCAGATAGACATAGGTATCTGGCTCTTGTATCCGGTTCAACGGACTCACGGTTTCCACACCCCTTTTGTGATATACTGAGAGGACTAAAGGGCACGATGATATCACCTCATCGCTCCGAACTCTCATTTCAGCACAAGAGGATTTGGGACCTGGTGACCTCCAGGATGGATTACCCAGTATTCCATGGTAACACCCCTCTCTGGTACAATAAACTCCTTCCGGAGCTTCTCCAGGTACCCAACCCCTCCATTTGGATATCTCGGGGAATATATCTATTATCACATGTACTCTATAATGGAGAAATCAAAACTTTTGACCAGTTAAAAATGGAATTTGCTCTCCCAAATCATATGCTATTTCGCTTCTTTCAGGTACGTCATGCCCTTCACATTCAGTTTACAGCCACGTATCCCACTTTACCCTCCCTAGACATACTCAAAGTGATTCTTCGAGACGAACCATGTCAACTCATATCCCTCTTCTACAATATGCTCACTACACCCTCTACAACCACATTAGCATACTCCATCAAACAGAAATGGACAGATGGGGCAAGTGAAATAGAAGACGAAGACTGGGGTGAAATACTAGAGACTCCCAAACTAGTATCTCCCAAACTGTCTGACAGACTTATACAAACCTTCATTACCCACAGGGCCTACCTGATGCCACTGCGTCTGGCAAAATTTTGTCCATCTCGTAGCGATAAGTGCCCCAGGTGCCTGATCTCTGTTGGCACCTTCGATAACATCCTTTGGCAGTGCCCCCGGATCCAGGGATACTGGTCTCAAATAGTCCAATTCTTGTGCGATCAAATGGGTTCACCAGTATCCCTGGACCCCAAACAATGTCTGTTGGGCTTATTCCGTGAAGATATAATAGATACATTTACACATCATTTCTTACATGAAACGTTGTTTATAGGAAGGAAAATAATAGCTCGCAACTGGATCCAGGCAGCAGCCCCTACGCTGTCGGCTTGGCTTGCAGAGATCAAAAACACTACCGTATAAAAAAGTGGTTTACATAAATAGAGGGTGCCCAGCCAAATATAATAAAATTTGGGACAGATGGCTGAAACCCTCTACAACTTGCACCTCGTAATACTGCTTGACACATTTAATGCCTGTGCAGCTTACTGTCAATATGTAAATGTACAATATATATGGTCTTTAACATATATGGAAATAACTGAGACCAGCAATACCGGTTGAACTAACTTTATTTGTTTAATAATTTTTTATTCTTATATGAAGTTTATATGAAGTTTATTGAGCAGCATGATTATACTTACTATGTATGTTACATTGTACAATTTCTCTGCATAACTTTTTTGTACCGAAAGAAAAAAAAAAAAAAACTCAATAAACTTTTGTTTCTAATTTAAAAAAAAAGTTGTTGGAGTGGCCAAGCATGTCTCCAGACCTAAACCCTATTGAGCATCTGTGAGGCATCCTCAAACGGAAGGTGGAGGAGCGAAAGGTCTCTAACATCCACCAGCTCCGTGATGTCTTCATGGAAGAGTGGAAGAGGACTCCAGTGGCAACCTGTGATGCTCTGGTGAACTCCATGCCCAAGAGGGTTAAGGCAGTGCTGGAAAATAAGGGTGGCCACACAAAATATTGATACTTTGGGCCCAATTTGTGGACTGGAGTTGGAGCAGAATGCATATACTGGCTAAAGACTTTGCAATTTGAGCTACTACTATGAGCCAGGAGGAACTGTATAACAACTGTGAGAGCCTGCAATAATATATGATGGCTTGCTCTTTAGCTGATATTGATGTTTTCATTTTCGGTTACCCCTTAAAGTGGGGGTCCACCCACACCGCCAAAAAAAAAAACCATTAAAAGCCAGCAGCTACAAATACTGCAGCTGCTGACTTTTAATACATGGCCACTTACCTGTCCCAGGGTCCAGCGATGTCGGCAGGCGACGCCGAGAACCCGCTCGGTTCTCGCCAGCTGCCGCCGCCATCCTAGGTGAGGGAATCAGGAAGCGAAGCGTTGCGGCTTCACTTCCCGCTTCCCTACTGCGCATGCGCGAGTCGCGCTGCGCATCCCAAGTGGTCCCCGCTCTCTCCTGGGAGCTGTGTGTTTCCCAGGAGACAGTGCGGTGGGGACGGGAAGAGGCGTAGACTCCCATGGGAGTCTATGCCGGAAGTGGGTGCAAATACCTGTCTTAGACAGGTATCTGCACCCCCCTCCCCCCTGAAAGGTGCCAAATGTGACACCGGAGGGGGGGAGGGTTCCGAAAAGCGGAAGTTCCATTTTTGTGTGGAACTCCGCTTTAAATGCTTAAAGCAGAACAATAGGCAAAACCTTTTTTTTTTCATTTTGGAGTAAGGAAGGGTTATAAACCCTGTCAGATTTTTTTTCACCATCTGGGTCCCATTGCGGAGATTACCCTTCACTTCCTGTCCCATAGCCAAACAGGAAGTGAGAGGAAATCCATGTAAATAAAGGTAATCCCTTGAGGACACCCAGATCACCAGAACTGGTATCCCCATTGGAAGATTTATCCTCTCTTACATGTCTGGGGACAACCTAAAATTTAGGATTGTCTTTTACTTTCACTTTCAATGATAATGATAAACAGGAAAAATAAAGGAAGGTAAATCTCTTTAACGGAGACACAGATGGCAATAAAAACTAAAAAGCATTCTAATTCCTCTCCACTCTATCCACAAAAAAAAATGTTTTTAGTTCTGTTTTAACAGCTTAAGCTGTTTGCTGCTGGACTTTGTGCTACCAAGCTGCGTATAATGCGTATGTGTGCTGCTTCATTGGCTTTCCTACTGTTCTTCGCTTTTGCTATTTCTGGACTAAAAGAAGTGAGAATGCTGTGTTTGATTGGAACTCACCTTTGATATAATTTATAATCGCAAGGACACTCAGGTCTATAGATATAATAGATATGAGTACTCACTGATATGATGATGATGATGCAATTTTAAGATCTTTCAATGTGTGGCTTAGGACTTTATTGGAGGCATATTACCACATGTCAGTTACTATATTAATTTTCATTTGGTTACCAGCTTACCCAATAATCTTACTGAAAGGATGACATGTGATATATATTCTTTTATTATTGACGTCTGGACATGTGGTAGACAACGTTGTCTCATTTTAAAGGGATAATGTGGAGGGTGCTGTTCTTTTTTTAATTTAACTTTGATTACATTTTTTGATGAATGATTTATGCTCATTTAAGTGATTTTTTTGTCTAAATAAAGATTTAGATTTTTCATAGTAATTTATGTTTACAGTATATGTCATGTGGTCTCTATTAGGATGGTCATGACAATATTTTAGAAATAGGTAGCTTAACCAAAAGCCCCCAAACCCTTCTAAGCTCATGGGCCATAGTTCCAATCTGTACATAAATGTGCTGGAACTGCAAATCTTGAGGCCACAGGATTTACCTCAAACCTGTAGCAGTGGCGAACCAGAACCTATTCTTAGTTAGAGGAATGAATCTGTCCATTATAGCTAGAGATGATTGAGAACCACAAAAAACAAATGATCTGAATTATCCAAATTGGTGAAACTCAGGAAAACATTTTGTATTTATTTATTATTACTAGACGTGCACATCGTTTAGTTTCAAATTGACAAATTCTTGATTATTCAGATATTCTGATGTATCCGAAGTCCCAAATTACAATCGTAACAAATATAAATGAATCCAAAATAATGAATCAAAATTTCGGATGATTCGGATTCTAATAGGTTTCGAATTGAATTTGAATAGTTTTTGAATCAAATTCGAATTTCCAAAGAGAATAAAATGGAATAGAAAATAAAGGAATAGAATAATAAAGAATATAATAGGATAGAAAGAATGGAATAGAAAATAAAAGAATAGAATATAATAGAGTAAAACAGAACAGAATACAAAATAAAAAAATAGAATAGAAAAAAAAAGGATAGAATAGCAAATAAAAGAATGGAGTAAAACAGAACACAATAGAATAGAAAACAAAATAACAGAATAAAATAGAATAGAAAATAAAGGAATAGAAAAGAAAATAGAATATAACCATCTTCTAAAATTCGAATTTCCAATAGAATAAATTTGAATTAGAATAGAATAGAAAAAAGAATAGAACATAATATAATATAATAGAAAAGAATAGAATAGAAGAAACAATAGAAAAGAAAATATAATGGAATAGAAAGAATATAACAATATAATCGTTTTCTGAAATTAGAATTTCGAATAGAATTAATTTGAATAGAATAGAAAAGAATATTTTAGAAAAGATTAGAATAGAAAATAAAAGAATAGAAAAAAACAATAGAATAGAATGGAATCGAAAGAATATAACCATCTTCCAAAATTCAAATTTTGAAAAGAATAACTTGCTTCGAATTTGAATAAAGGAAACAAATTCTGATAATGAATTAAATGAACTTAACTAAACAAATTTATGTAAATAACAAAACAAAATGAAACTATTTTTTGTTTTGTTTTGCAGGTGTTGAGTTATTACCTTCTTGCTAACCAAAGCAAAACACATCTAAACCCAACCCAATGGAATGTCTAAAGCCAATCAGTGTATCATTGCAGTGTATCATTGCTTTCATGGCCATTATATAAAATGTTGCATGCTTCCAGGATATGGGACATGTGGGGGAAAATGATATGCAATATTTCCTGTGGAAAATATGTTACGGATGTACGCCTGGTCCTATCACGCCAAACCTGACACATTAAGGTAAATACAGCTTTTGAAGATAGAAAGACTCACAATGCTACAGTAACCTTTGATGTTTTTCTATTCTTGTCTCTTCTATTATGCCAAGATGAAAAAGCAGAGAATTTTTGATTTAGGCAGCAGGTTTGTTTGGAAATGGAAGTTTATCATTTAAAGGTCATACATTAGTCATAGTATTGTGCAAAAATGAAATCCAAATAGGTATTACTGTCAGGAATACAGTAATCAAAAATGTGATTTATATACTATGTAAAACCTTCCATCTTCTATAGAGTGGAACAAATTGGCAGTGCCGTGTTATTGTGTGTGTGTGTGTGTGTGTGTATAATGACAGCAAACAGACTTCTTTCTCTGCAGAATCCAGCGAGCGCATTGTATAACTAACATTCAACTTTATAGTCATCATGCATTCTCTGTAATGGAAAAACAGAAGTGCTGCTCACTCTGTATTATAGCATGAATTTTCATTATATCGCTGACAATGCCATTTACAGTATCGCTATATAGAAATATTAAACACACGGTATCATTCATACGTTTTCTAGCTAGCGATCAGGTAATACAATTAAGCTTTTATTTCTTCTCTGGCAGTGCACAAAACATATAATTCCTATGGGTTTTAGGCCTCCTAAAGTGTTAGTCATGATCCTGTAGATAGATACTGTAGATAAATAGATAGCAGTGGCGGCCCGTCAATAGAGGGCGCACATGCACCAGCTCCTCTATCCATGCGTCCGGCCCCCTGATCTACATATCAGGGCATCGGACCATGGATTCCAATGCGAGGTGGGTGTTTTTCTCAAGCATCTGATTAGAGCCAGAGGCTCTAATAGGCTTCAAAAAAGGGTGGGCTCGGAGCGGAGAGCATTGTGCTCCAAGGCCACCCAGTTGTATGACCATAGCAAATACATTTTCGTTATTATCACACTAAAGTTCCTCTCCGCCAATCAGGAGGCAGGTCTGTGAGACCTGTTTCCCAATTGGCCAAAGCGTCAGGCGATCCTATTGGATGCTTAGCGACTTAGCGGAAGAGGAGACATGGCGGAGGAAGCTGGGGGAGCAGACACTGGAGCTGCAGTGGCCACTGCTCGCACTCCAGGAGAGGCCCCGCCACACGAGCGGGTAAGTGACGTACCACCGCGGGTGGGGGGGTGCTGTTTCAGTGCCGTGCCATGCCGCCGGGGGGGTGTTGTTTGTTTGCCGCCCCACCAAAAGAAGAACCCACCAGCCGTTACTGATATATTAAACCTCATTTGCCATGTAGTTACCCACCCCATTAATTTATTCAGACCCTCTTGCAAGGTTTCCACATCCTGCGGAGAAGTTATTGCCCTGCTTAGCTTAGTATCGTCCGCAAATACATAAACGACCTCCAGGTTGTTTATGAACAAATTAAATAGGATTGGTCCTAGCACAGAACCCTGGGGGACCCCCCCTACCCACCCCTGACCATTCCGAGTATTCCCCATTTATCACCACCCTCTGAACTCGCCCTTGTAGCCAGTTTTCAATCCATGTACTCACCCTATGGTCCATGCCAACGGAACTTATTTTGTACAGTAAACGTTTATGGGGAACGGTGTCAAATGTTTTTGCAAAATCCAGATACACCACGTCTTCCTTTATCCAGATGGCAACTCGCCTCCTCATAGAAAGTTAATAGATTGATTTGGCAGGAACGTTTTTTTTTTTTTGGGATCACTTACTTTATTGCAGCAATCTAAAGATGGGTGTGACCTGACACGACCAATAATGGCAAGACTCCATCCCTATTGTATTGAAACTTTATATGAGGCTTGTCATTAGGAATGATGATGCGTACATAAAAAATTTAATTATTATAATTAATTTGCACAATCACATTGGGCATTCCATATCTTTATAAAACATGTTAAATCAATGAACAATGATGCACTACAATCAAGATACTCACATATTTAATATAACTGATATAATAAGCATTACAATTAATCAGTAGCCGACCAACTGCCGTCATTATACTGCGGCAAGTCGGCTCTCCTCAAATCATTGTAGGTAGACGTCGGGTGCACAGCTGCCCTGGGGGCGTGCGTGTGCACCAGCCGCACCAGCGGCGATCGGATTCGCTTTAGAAGCGGTCAGTCTCCAGGTCCAGGCCAATGATTTCTGACCTGGACCTGGTGATCGGTTCTGGCGAATTAGAGACTGTCCTCTGCCTGTAAGTGTAAACACAGGCAGAGAAAATGATGTCATCTCCCCTCGTGGAACTCTTTTCCGTTCCAGAGAGGACATCTAACCGTGAGTTGCACAACACTACACTAACACCAGTACACATAGGTACACTTGTCCCCCCCCCCGATTACCCCTGATCGCCCCCCCAGTTAACCCCTTCACTCCCTGTCACAGTGCCACCAAGGGCAGTTTTAACTGATCACTGCATTGGTGTCATTTGTGACTAATAAGTGTTAAGGCAGTTAGTAGTAGACCCCGGTAGGTCTAGGGTACCCCCTAAACCCCCCTAATAAAAGTTTAACCCCTTGATCGCCCCCCAGTTAACTCTTTCACCCCCTGTCACCAGTGTCACTAATACAGTATATAGATCTATATTCTGATCGCCATATTAGTGTCACGAGTTAGCCAGTTAGTTGGTTAGTTTCCCCGTCAGTCTTCTATAGTGTCAGGGTACCCCCATATATTACCGAATAAAGGTTTTAACCCCTTGATCACCCCCAGTTAATCCTTTCACCCCCTGTCACCAGTGATCACCATATTAGTGTTACGGGTGACGCTGGTTAGTAAGTTATTTTTTCATAGCGCCAGGGCACCCGCCATATATTACCTAATAAAGGTTTAACCCCCTGATCACCCGTTTTAGAGTCAGTTAGGGTCCGCATCAGATTAGTGCCAGTAGTGCTAACACCCACGCACGTACCATACACCTCCCTTAGTAGTATAGTGTCTGAACGGATCAATATCTTTGATCTGATCAGAACTATATTAGCGTCCCCAGTAGTTTAGGGTTCCAAAAATGCAGTGTTAGTGGGATCAGCCTAGATACCTGCTAGCACCTGCGTTTAGCCCCTCCGCCCAGCCCAGCCCACCCAAGTGCAGTATCAATCAATCACTGTCACTTACCAAACACTAAACACATAACTACAGCGTTCACAGAGTCAGGCCTGATCCCTGTGTCCCAGTTTTTTGGTACCATTTGAAGCAGTCGCTGACAATCAAGTGGTTTTTTTGCCTGTCTCACTAGTTGTACCAGTAAATTTAAAGGCCACAATGTCCAATCAAAGGTACACTAGTGAAGAGGCCTACACATTTCTGAGCATTACAGATGAGAGTGAAGAGGAAGTCACCCATCTGTCAGATTCAGAATACGATCCTGTAGACAGCAGCGGCACCCTGACGTATAGCTCTGACAACAAAGTAGTGATCCCAAGGCATACCCAACCCCGTTCTTCCTCTGTTGTTGAGGTGCAAGAACTGCAGGGCTCTCGTATGGAGCAGAGAGCCAGTACTAGTGCCGCTCATCCTTCTGATAAACTGGCAAGCACCAGTGGCCTAGTAAACCCTGGTCGTAGCCAAACCAGCATAAGTGCAGTTCAAGCTGGTGAGGTGGCTAGCAAGTAACGTCCTGCAGCCACCAAGAAGACAAACACAGGCCCGTCGAGCCCATAGTGCCCTTCCTGCTGCATTTGCCAATCCTACTTGGGAGCCCACCACTTCTGCAGCACCCATACTTCCCCCATTCACTGCCCAACCCAGAATTCAGGTGGAAACAGTTGATTTTACGTCACTTGATTTTTATTTGCTGTTTTTTACAGAAGATCTATATAGATCTATTGTGGACCAAAGCAATTTGTATACTGGTCAATTCATTGCCGCTAACCCCCAGTTGACCCTTGACAGAGATTGGAAACCTATTACGGTTTCCGAATTTAAAACCTTCCTGGGCCTATCCCTCCTCATGGGCATAACTAAAAAGAGTGAGTTGCGGTCATATTGGTCCACTGACCCAATTCACCATATGCCCGTGTTCTCTGCATCCATGACCAGGGCTAGATATGAGCAGATCTTGTGATTTATGCACTTCAACGACAATGAACTCTGTCGTCCTCAGGGTGACCCTGGATTTGATTGGCTCTACAAAATTCGGCCCCTTGTAAACTACTTCAACCAACAGTTAGCAGCCTTGATTACTCCCGATCAAGTTGTCTGTGTTGATGAGTGCCTGATTAAGTTTTCTGGCTGTTTGTCTTTCAAACAGTATATTCCCAGCAAGCGTGCCAGATATGGGGTCAAGTTGTACAAGCTCTGTGACAGGGAAACAGGCTATACATATAGTTTTATTGTTTTCAAAGGGAAAAGATAGTCACGTGGAGCTCGAGAACTGCCCAGACTACATAGGAAGCGCTGGTAAGATTGTGTGGGACTTGGTGTCACCCTTATTCGGAGAGGGGTACCATTTGTATGTGGACAATTATTACACAAGCGTGCCACTTTTTAGTCACCTTTTTGATTGTGGAATTGGCGCATGTGGTACCGTGCATTCTAATTGCCGGGGCTTACCCCAGCGGCTTGTAGATTCTCATCTTAGGCTGGGGGAGAGAGCCTGCTTGGGATGCAATAATTTGCTCGCAGTGAAGTGGAGGGATTCACAGAATGTTTTCGTTCTGTCCTCCCTTCATGCAGATACGACAGTCCAAATTCCAACGGCGACTTGTATTGTGGAGAAACCCCTCTGTGTCCACGAATACAACCTTAATATGGGAGGGGTGGACCTCAAGATGGCGCCGTAGAGCCAGACGCTAGTACAAAAAAGTGTCTGTATACCTGTTTCAATTGGCCCTGCTGAACGCTTATGTGCTATACAAAGCTTCAGGACAAACTGGATCCTTCCTTAAATTCCAGGAAGAGATCATCACAGCCCTTCTGTTTCCAGACGGTGCTGTGCCCCAACTTCCCAATGCAAATGCAGTGAGCCGGCTGCATGAGAGGCATTTTCCATATATCCTCCGTGGTACCCCTACCCAACAAACCCCCCAAAGAAGATGTAGTGTCTGTAGTAAAGGCGGATACAGGCGTGACACCTGCTTTTATTGTCCCTCCTGTCCTGACCAACCTGGCCTCTGCATCGGTGAATGTTTCCAACGCTACCACACACTAGTGGAGTATTAGCGAAGGGTACAGCACTGCACAGTCATAGGACCCACTTTCATAGGGTCTCCAAAGATGCCATCGCATTTTGAGAGGCCCAAACCTGGAACCATTACTATGGAAGAGCCCTGGGGCCATCATAAAAACAAAACAGAATTCTGACTTTGAAACTCAGAATTCTGAGATTGAAATTCAGAATTGTAAGTATAAAAAAAAAAAAAAAAAATTCTACAGAATTCTGAGATTAAAAGTCAGAATTCTGAGATTAAAAATCAGAATTCTGACTTTGAAACTCAGAATTCTGACTTTTAATCTCAGAATTTTGTAGATTTTTTTTTTAAACTCACAATTCTGACTTTGAATCTCAGAATTCTGACTTTCAAACTCAGAATTCTGTAAAAAAAAAAAATTTTTTTTTTTTTTTTTCAAACTCATAATTTTGTATTTTTTTTTATGATGGCCCCAGGGCTCTTCCATACATTACAGTTACAAAAAAAAGTGTAAAAAAAAATATATAAAATAAGAAAGCCAAAAATAGTTGTGTTTTTCTTGTTCTTCTCTCTCTATTGTTCTGCTCTTTTTTACTGTATTTTATGCTTAACTGCAATGTTTTACTGTTACTATGTTTTTTTGCTTTGCAGGTATGTAATTCTTTTATATTTGAAAAAAATATATAATGTTTGGAGGTTCAAAGTAATTTTCTAGCAAAAAAAAATGTTTTTCATGTAAACAAAAAGTGTCAGAAAGGGCTTTGTCTTCAAGTGGTTAGAAAAGTGGGTGACGTGTGGCATAAGCTTCTAATGTTGTGCATAAAATACCAGGACAGTTCAAACCCCCCCCAAATGACCTCATTTTGGAAAGTAGACACCCTAAGCTATTTGCTGAGAGTCATGTTGAGTCCATGGAATATTTTATATTTTGCCACAAGTTTGGGGAAAATTTAATTTTTCACACATGACATGGGTATATGTGGAATTGCACCCCAAAATACATTCTGCTGCTTCTCCTAAGTACGGGGATACCACATGTGTGGGACATTTTGGGAGCCTAGCCACGTACAGGGCCCCAGAAACCAATCACCGCCTTCAGAATTTCTAAGGGCATAAAATGGTGATTTTACTCCTCGCTACCTATCGCAGTTTCAGAGGTCCTGAAATGTCAAAATAGCACAAAATCCCCCCCAAATGACCCCATTTTGGAAAGTAGACACCACAAGGTATTTGCTAAGAGGCATAGTGAGTATTTTGTAACTCTCATTTGTTTTTGAAAATTGAAGAAAGAAAAGGAACATTTTTTTTTTTTCAATTTTCAAAACTTTGTGACAAAAAGCGAGACCTGCAAAATACTCAACATGCCTCTCAGCAAATAACTTGGGGTGTCTGCTTTCCAAAATGGGGTCATGGGGGGGGGGTGCTATCTTGGCATATCATGGCCTCTGAAATTGTAATAGGTAGTGAGGAGTAAAATCACCATTTTACGCCCTTAGAAATCCTGAAGGCGGTGCTTGGTTTTCAGGGTCCTGTACACAGCTAGGCTCCCAAAAAGTCTCACACATGTGGTATCCCTGTACTCAGGAGAAGCAGCAACATGTACTTTGGGTGTAATTTCTCATATGTCCATGGCATGTTTGAGCAATATATCATTTCAGTGACAACTTTGTGTAACTTTTTTTTCTTTTTGCCATTTTTCAATCGCTTGTGACAAAAAAATAAAATATTCAATGTGCTCAATAAGCCTCTCAGCAAATTCCTTGGGGTGTCTACTTTCCAGGGTCATTTGGGGGGGGGGGGGGGTTGTTGGAAATGAGATAGGCAGTCAAACTAAAAGTTGCGTAAATTCCAGAAAATGTACCCTAGTTTGTAGACACTATAATTTTTGCCCAAACAAATAAATATATGCTTATTGAATTTTTTTTTTACCCGAGACATGTGGCCTAAATATATGACTAAAATTGAGTTTATTGTATTTTCTTTAAAACAGAAAGTAGAAAATATGATTTTTTTTAAAGATTTCGGCCTTTTTTCATTTATAGTTTTTCATGAAAATGAAAACCACAGAGGTGATCAAATACCACCAAAAGAAAGCTCTATTTGTGGGAAAAAAAGGACGCAAATTTTGTTTTTGGTACAGCATTGCATGACCGCGCAATTACCAGTTAAAGCAGCGCAGTGCCAAATTGTAAAAAGTGCTCTGGTCAGGAAGGGGGCAACTATGTCTGTTTGATCTGTATTATCAATTTTGTGCTTTCATTATACGAATCATGTTCCTTGATTAATTGTAATGCTTATTGTATCAGTTATATTCAATATGTGAGTATCTTGATTGTATTGCATCATTGTTCATTGATTTTAACATGTTTTATAAGATATGGAATGCCCAATGTGATTGTGAAAATTAATTATAATAATTTAACTTTTTATGTATGAATCATCATTCCTAATGACAAGCCTCAAATAAAGTCCCACTACCCCTTTCCTTTTTTTGTTTCAATACAATAGAGATGGGCGCTTGCCATTATTGGTTGTGTCAGGTCACACCCCTCTTTATATTGTTTCAGTACCTGGGTGGAAGACACCCGTTCCCCTAGTGACCTGGCACACCATTTTAGTATAATAAATATATATATATAATTTATATTCGTACATCTTCAGTTAATTGTTAAACCAATTCTCTTGCCAATAGAGACATATTTGGTTCCCCTGAGGTGCCCTCCCCGCCCATGGATGGTGGTTCTTGGGATTTTTGTTTGACTTCCAGGGTTGCGATGCGCAGTGGTTCTTTCCCCTCCTCATGCCTGTCCACTGCAGTGGGGGGCAGGGATTGACCCATTCGCATCGGCGTCATGCAAGACGCGTCCTGCTCGCGGCGTCATGTGATGCTGTGCTTGCAGTGATTGTCTGAACCCATCTCACGCCGCAGATGGGGTGGTTGTGAGTCAATTTTCACCTCCCCCCCCCCCACTGGCGTCTGGGCATGACTTTGGCGGGGACCCGCCCTGGACCGAGGGTTTATCAGTCTGGACTAGCCAGCAGACCACTCTACATGTTCCTATCACCAGGAAGGGATCTCATGTATGCAGTACCTATGCTATTTCATACTCGGGTAATTAGGGGTCATTTTATGGCTCTGTTCACACATATTGGTAGTTGTTCCTTGAGCACTCCTATTGGGGTGCTTTTTTAGCACTTTAATTGGCTTGCACCATTGTTTCGATTTACACATCCATTATTTTCACACACATGTTAGTTCCCCCCCCTCCCCTTTGTGGGTACACCAAGGTGGTTCACTTAGATCCAACAATATTTATTTCGTTTTTGCTTCCTATATTCAACCTCCCCCCTCCCCTTTTTACATATTTTTTGTAGAATGACAAGTGCACTTTATTGCACAGGGACTGTATTGTGGCGACCTGGCATGCCTCTGGCTGTTTTCCTTGGTCTGTTGGGGGTTTCTCCTGCCTCAACCCTGGTTTGGACACCTGTCTGAGGCCCCCCCCATTGATATCCGGTTGGAACCTGGACTTGGTTTGGGACTTGTAACTGACAAGTTGTTTTGTAACTGACTTGTGACTGACAAGTTGATTTTTTTTCTCCCAGAGGGCATCATATACTAATAGTTATTTATCTATCTATCTTTTAGTTTAACTTTGCATTATACTCCTGATAAGTGGCTGCAATGCCATGAAACGCGTTGAGTCTTTCAATCCAAGGGTGCCAAAAAAGTCTGGCTTATTATCATGTATCATAATCAATTGTTTATAATCGCCAACTGATGTATGTTTAATTTATGAATGTATTTTATCAACTATGTCTGTTTGACGATCTGTATTATCAATGTTGTGCTTTCATTATACGAATCATGTTCTTTGATTAATTGTAATGCTTATTGTATCAGTTATATTCAATATGTGAGTATCTTGATTGTATTGCATCATTGTTCATTGATTTAACATGTTTTATAAGATATGGAATGCCCAATGTGATTGTGCAAATAAATTATAATACTTTTATTCTTTATGTATGCATCATCATACTTTATTGCAGCATTTATGTTTTTTCACTTTCTCCTTTGTGGCCACGGCGCCGCACGTTATTTCTGGCTTTGCATTGGTTCCTGGGACATGTGCGTCATCAATCCCAGGAGGCAATGGCCATCACCGGGTCGTAGCATTGCATTATTTCCAAACCGAAAATGATGCAATGCAAGGCGGGGCTCTGCGCCATTTTAAAAAAACTGCAACCAGGCTTTTGTTGCCGTTGTTACCCTAGCTTCCTATGCACAGTGGTCGGCGGTGTTGGAGACGGCTGGAGCAGACAAGAAGGGCATCTCAGCTGTTTACAGACCCTGGGGACAGCACAGCCACAGCATACAATAATGATTTTCTTGGTTCCTGGAGGGGGAACAGAGGTTTACATAGCGAAGGTGTGGCAACTTCCTCTGACGCTGCCGTTGCTATGGAAACCCGACCTACAAGTATTAGGCTCCCTCACACTGCACTGCTCATGCGCGAGATCAGCAGGTGCATGCTGGGTAGCCAGCATGCACGGAATATAGGAAGAAGAATAGTGCGCCTTCAGATGCCCACATATGAGATGGCTGAGGTCTAAAGAGGCTTCACAAAGTAAGAAAACAAGGCTGCACAAATATAAACCATACCTAAGTTTACAGCATACCTTTGTTAGAATACACTAAGCATGAGTATTAGCGGGGTATTTTTAGCTAAAAAGTTAAATTTCGGCAGGAACACCGCTTTAATTCCATATCCATGTGTAGGCACATGCCTCTGTCAGTCTCTCGGGGCATTAGCAATCACTCCTCCCCATCCTCATATGGGCACCACCCACAAGCACTGTCTCTGACTCCATCACTGCTCCCACAGGAGAAACTGGGAGCAGTGGAGCCATAGGCTCCTGTTGCTGTCCTTCAAACTCCTGTGAGGATAGAGCGGGAGAGTAGCTTACTGGCGCTGTGTGTGTCTATGGATGCACGCAGTCCCGCTTAGAAGTATGCACGAAGAGGAAGAAAGCTTCCTTTCTGTGTAATATTTTACACAGAGCAGTTAAATATTACCTATATTGTATTATTTTTAAAGATGTTAGCTTTTAGTATTACTTTAAGGGGCAGATCCTGTAGATTTTGGGTGTTTTTTTTGCATGGAAAGTTCCAGTAGCAGGTTCATATACCTGTAAATGATAAATGCTGGATCAGATGGTAGGCCGGTATGAATCCACACCTGGTACCCCGTTCAAGCTGAAATGACATCTGGGCCATGTTATCACTCCTGTTCCCCTGAAATAAAAAGTGAAGTGGAATGCAGAACACATTGTGCACCTCCTTAATGTGAAAAGAATTACATTTCTAGGATAAAAGAAACCAGAAGCACAAGCTGAATGCAGCCCCATGCCTCATGTAGAAGCTCAGGTGATCTCTTATTTTACATTGATGCAATGATCTCTAAAGGAGAAAACGTGCCCTGAATTCTGCAGAGGTTATATTGTCATTGCTCTAATAAGGTATTCCCGGCACATATACATTCAACATACATTAAACTACACAGATCTCAAGAATGAGTTCATTTCATGGATGGCACAGTTTAATAAATATACTATCAAGAGGCTGAATTCAGTAAGCAGACATGCATTTATTTTGCCCATTTACAGGCAGCACAAGAATATTGACTATTGACAGGGATTAGAAGTAATGTTTTCAAGAGCTGACATGTGAGGTTTAAATTTTAGAATCAAATCTATTTACTGTGTATGCAAAATCCTATGCAAAAATCATACTTTGTACACAGCCTACATGTGATCATTCATTTTCAGCAATAGAACATTGACATTGTTAGGTTTCAGTATAGGACTGTTATCTTTTAGCCTCAATGCTCCCAGGGAAGAATAAGGTGGGTATTCTGCTTCAGGGACTAGAGGCAGGTGAGTTAAAGAGGAGCTCCAGTCTGTAAAAAAATAAAATAAATAAAATTAGCAGTTACAAATACCGCAGCTGCTGACTTTTAATAAAAGAACACTTACCTGTCCAGGGGTCCCACGATGTCAGCACCCCGAGTCGATTTGTCACTTGGCTTCAGGCGCAGGCTCCAGTGTTGTAAGTAAGGGAAACCTGAAGGCTTCACTGCCGGTTTCCTACTGCACATGTGCAAGTCGCGCTGCACTTTCTGAATGGTCCCGCCATCTTCTGGGATCTGTGTGTGTCCCAGAAGGCAGCAGGGGAAGGAGGAGGGGCCTGCAATGTCATAATTTGCTCATTGGCGATCTTACCCGGAAGTGGGAGCTGGTTCCTGTCAAAACCAGGTACCCTCTCCCCCCCCCCCCAAAAAAAAGTGTCAAATGTGGCAGTGGAGGGAGGGGGAGGGTACGAACAAGGACACCTGAAGAAGTCACGTGACCAGTGACGCAACCCGTCCAGTGAAGCCTGTGATGTCATTTCCGGTGACACCGGTGTACGGAAGTGCGGTGAGAAGGCGATCTTAACCCTGAACCTTTTACATGTTTTTTTTTTTTTGTTTTTAATGTGAGCAGATATTTTGCTATCTTTAATAAATTTGTTTTATGTTGGCAATATTGCGCTATGAATATGTTTTATTCTGAGTGGTTTATGAATCAAGAGGCAAGGATTCAGAGAGTTAAAGACATCCAGAGAGCGATTGGTGGTGTGAAGTGTGGATCTAAGCAGGCAGACCCCTGTGATGGAAGGGATCAGGATTTGAAAATCTCTGCTATAAAAAGCGCAGTTTGACCGATTGGTCATTCCCTGAGGTGAGCAGCTATTTCACCTAAAGCTGCTATTTCACCTAAATCGCTCTCTGGATGTCTTTAACTCTCTGAATCCTTGCCTCTTGTGGTTCCAGTTCACAGACACATCACTTTAAGGATTTCCCCAAAATGTTATGGGTTGAGTTGTGTGAAATTTAAAGCAAGCACATAAATCAAATAAGTGCAAAAGCTGTTCCGCCTATTTTAAAGCCAACTGACTCGCCGTCCTAGCATTTCCTTCTGTATGTTATAATTAGTATTAGCCTTTTGCTGCCCCCACACACTAAAGCTGGTGCCATCTTTAGCCCTACAACCAGCCCTTCTTCCTGAATATTTCATGTGCTCACAAGCCAATGTGACATTTACATCCTGAGCATGCGCAGTCAAAAGAATCTGCTAGCAAGTCTTTCCTTAGGTTGTCACAGTGACATTGACACCTGAAACGTGCACTAGCATTTTTTGTTCATATGTTTAGATGTTTAGTCTGACTGAATTTACTATTACTGCCAGTCCAATGCTGCTGAGATCTTTCTTTACTATTAGTACAGACTATTACAAACTATTACTGACTATTCTGATGCCCTGAGGAGTCCAACAAAAACATGAATATATTAAAAAGTATTGTTATATTAAATATATTTATATATGAATAAGTACGTATATTTTTTAAGAGAATATATCTATAAATTAATATAAATAATTAACATTGATACAAATAAATAATATTAATATATTTAAAAGGATGTATTGAAAAACATAAAAATTAAAACATCATTGTTCCTTTTTCATAATAATGGGGTCTATGCACAGTTTATTACACCCAAAGATTTGCTTTTAGGACTAGAGTTTCTATATGCATTTTGTTATTCTTAGTCAATTTCAGGAGAATGCAGAAGAAAATTATAGGTATACAATACAGTAAAACCTTGGATTGCAAGCATAATGCGTTCCCGGAAACGTGCTTGTAATCCAAAGCACTCGTATATGAAAGAAAATTTCTCCATAAGAAATAATGGAAACTCGGAGGATTCGTTCCACAGCCATTTATTCATATAAAAATAATTACAGCAATACAAAATACAGCATAAAGCCTACTGTAAATAAATAAAACAGGTGACATAAAGAACAAAAAGAGCAGTGCCATCTAAGTGTATTGTAGTTTTAATGTAAAAAAAAAGTGGAATGACACTCACAACGTTAAAAACAATATCCAACCTTAAGGAGTCTGGTGCTAATCCACGCAAAGCTGGTATATATGTGGCCAGAAGTCTAGGGGCGCTGGTGGCTCCCGGCACTTCCTGGAGAATTTAGAGACACTCGGAAATTGCATGCGGTAGATAAAGTCCATTTCATACAAAAAACCCCGAAAATACGGTATTTACTGCATTTTATTAGCCGTTATTTAACTCTTAGTAAATTGACTCTTTAGACGGCGCTGCTCGACGCTACTCGTATTGCAAGACCTCGCTCGTATATCAAGTTAAAACTTTTAAAAAGCTTTGCTCGTGTTGCAAAACACTCGGAGATCAAGTTACTCGGAAAACAAGTGTGGCGCTGACTTTTTTGTTTTCTAATGCCATATAATGCAAAAACAATAGACAGTGCTATAAATTGGTATTTGGCATCTAGTGGCTTAAACGGGAAATGGCCTTCATTTATTTTTCTATTTCAAGAACATGGAGAAATGTTACAGGAAGTGACTGTTTGTTTACATTATACAAGAACTTACCTACCCACAATGCCAAGTGACCTACCCATGAGCACCAAAAGACTGAACCGCATGCTGGGTAGGTTATAAAAGGACTCCGCGCGGCCATCTTGGGTCTCTTCTGGACGCGTGGCCTGCCTGTGAGGACCTGTGAGGAGGTCTCCGGAGAGCGCGGCCTACACCAATTGCGGAGCGGAACGAATACTGACTATGTCTTACACCACAGCGCGCTGGAGTAGCAGTGTGGTTGGATCAGGAAGAACCCAGAGGCCCTTGACGGAGGTAACTGAGGACTCCCGGTCATCTGGTGGAACTGAGCAGCGTGACGGTGTGGCCGCAGCAAATAGACTGAGATCTTATGGAGCGGAGGCATTTTTTTTCAGGCCTGTTTGGGTGAGAGGGCTGCTGCCCATAGTTATTAATGCACCTTTTCATATTTAGACTCTAAACACAGTGTTGCTGGGACCTGTAGTCCCACAGAGGAGATCTTATCTAAAGGACTGAGTTTAAGCAGGCCTCAAGCCTGCACTCCATTGATTACTGACACTTTGCAGTTCAGAACCAAATACACCAAAGGCAGTTGTAAGTGTGCTGCATGGCAAGTACAGTTCTAACACTCACCCTACAATAATCCTTGTTTGTCCAACTGTGTGGATTACAATTACAACACAAATAGCTAGCAGAAGACAGAAGACTAAAGACTGCATCTCTTATTGCAAGGCCTTGCATCCTATGAGTTTTAAGAGGGACTGCATCGTAAAGTAGGGGGAGCTTCCTAGTAATTGCATTACACTGTACTGATAACTTTGCATTGCTGTGGTTACCTAGGCGTGCTGGAAGTGGGAAGGTACCCAGAGTTGAGGTGTTGTCACACTGAGCACTGGTCCCACTTGGAGATACCCATGCAAGGGTCACTCAAGGAAGATATATATTGTTAACAAATTGTGGGTACTTATCACACTGTCACATTACGTTAGTGTGGCAGTGTAGTTATTGTAATTATCTTTTCTACCAGTTTCAGTAAAGTCATATTCTGGTTAATTACAATTGGTGTGAAGTGTTGTCCATTACCCTACAGGTGGAGCAACGGATAAACTTCACACTAAAACTGCACCACAGCTGTGTCAAGCGGGTTGAGTCATGTTATTGGGGGTGTAAGAGCAGAGTACAGGCCCGATCAAATATCAGCAGCTCCTTTGGGGGTCAGTGCTACACAAGGATTTACTGTATTATTTTATTTGATAAAACACCCCCATAACAGCAACCAAAGTATTAGCTGGGAGAGCCCCAGGGAGTATAAGATATCAATGCCACAACCAGGAGAAGAAGGTAAGCTGTTATACTATTTTCCTATGATAAGGATGCAGGACATCAAATGATGGATACCTCAGTCCACAATTGTACAGGAGGAAATGAATACGACATTCTTCCAAAGAATTTAGTTCAGCATCAGCTGTTCCTCCAATTTATGTACAGCTTAGGCTCTGCTCTTCAAACCAATGTTCCAAGATCCAATGTTATCAAACTCAGCAAACTTAGAAAAATCACTACTGATGTCACCTCTCTGGGACATCAGTCTGCCACTATGCAGGGGAGGTGGCACTGGAGTGGCACTGTATTCAGATCCGATCACCCACTTCTACCGGCATGTCAAACTTTGAGATGCGATTGTGTCCATGCAGCCACTGTGTGTGCATACAGTACATCAGAGTATCAACCTTTCGGAATACACCCAAGCCATGAACTTCTCCAGTCGAGTCGTGCCAGCTACGGACGTCACCCACAAGGACCTTACCTGTACAGGTACATTGGGGCAGCTACTATTAGAGTTAGGCATAACATGACAAAATTTCCCTATCATGCTGAACTTTTAGTAAAAGTTGTTTAACCGCACAAAGCCTGGTCTGAAGTTATTCAAGGGGTCCTGGCAAACACACAAGGATCTGAGTCTAATACAGCACACAGAAGGTTCTAGTAACATCACAGCTACAAAAGGTTAAACTGCAACCAGTCATAGGTGTGGTACCTGGTAAGGTGATAGGTTCTTTTGTAGTAAGGGGGTCCGGTGTTATGACTCCCTCTCTAGCAGTCTGTGCCAGGAGTGGATTGGCGTTCTGGAGAGTTATGGCCTGATCACTAGGTACAGAGTAATAGGAGTTAAGCAAGCATGTATAAGGTCTGCGCTATTTTGCTCAGTGGGACTCTACTGTGTTACCAGAAGTGAGGTAGCAGAGGTATGCTGACTGGTGGAGTTGGCATATGCTCCGCGTGTCCCTTCCAATGCAACACAAGTACCTGTTTAAGTGTGTAGGATATGGGACACTATCCTTGGAAGAACTTTGCATACAACACTACACACAAGTGACTCGTCTGTGAGTTGGGGGACTGCTTTAATGTTTGACTTTCACATGACCACAGCTCGTCAGGTCCTGACATTGATGAGCACGCCTTTGGGCAAGGTGCAATCTCTGTGCCATAACAACTGACCCTGTTCGCCTCCTGGCGTAGCCCAGAAGAAGCCACCCCTGTGTGACCCACACGTGGCACCCAAAGAATTATTGGGGAACATATGGAGATGTCATCTGCCTATAACAACACACACCCTACCCTTACACACAGATCAGTGTGAAAGCAGCCTAATAGTTTTTAACCCTTTGATAGGTGCTATAATGCCCATTGCAAAAGCGCAGTGTATGTGTTGTTTAATACACTGACCTTCTTTTCCTCTTTCAACTTCTGCTGGCATTGCTATCCATGCTGCTAGAAGGGACCTAGGTGAAGTGTACTTGGTATTACTCCACCTGGGACAGGAGCCGGCACTACAGAGGAAGCATCCGCTTATGGGGATCCTGCTCCCTCCGCGGCCGCCTCCTTCCTTCGCTGGCTCCATGTACTCTGAACCTCTGGGATGGCGGGTCAGCAAGCCCAGGTTGAGATAAATGGGTTGGGGACCCTGGGCATGCGCTTCTCTGGTTTAAGGTCGCGGGCTACATCCTAGGGCTTCTCTAGTCTAAGCATAGGTGCACTTTAACAGCTCTGAGAACAATAAAACATGTTTTTTTCATTTGCTAATACTGTGCTTTGCACATCACAACACAAAGCTGTTTACCCATAATGTGAAATTGAAAATGCAGTTTGAATTTTCAAGTAAAACATTTATTTTGTTCTAGTAAACAGTTATTATTCTTGAAATAACTTAGACTAGTGCTGATACCATGGGACCAGAAAAGAATCAGAAAATAAATGAATGCGCCTTGTAGAATGTGAAAGGAAAAAAATAGAAACTAGCATAGTATGGGGTAGGATTATCCTCAGTAGGATTTCATTACACACAGATGGGGTGGAAAATAGAAAAGTGAAAGGTTAATTTCCAGGCTTCGCAAACCTCCCTGACTATTGATAGGTGTTTAAAGCTGTACTTTGCATCAGCCTGCTGTGCACATAAAAAGAAAATATTCCTGAATTCCACTATATTCGTAAATCTGATTTGCAAAACAGAGTCACATATTGAAATACAGCATCCCAAACAGATGATAAAATGTGCTCAGCTTTTTTACAGCCCATCTACGACCAAAAATTTATTTTTTGGTTGTAGTTGGAGTGGAAAAGGTTTTTTATAGCTAATTCATTTACTTTCACCCCAGTTTCTACGCTGGCGACCAAACTAGAGTGAGGACAACCTCCAATAGGAACACAGACATAGCCTGACACAGATTGCCATTGTCTTCACTGTACTTAAAGATCAACTCCACCTCATAGTTTAAAAAAAAAATAGTAAAATAGGCATAATTAAAAATGAAAAAAGCAGCACTAAATACAATTATCACCGACGCATATTTCCTCTTTGGTGATGCCCCTGCAATGATCCCTTTCTGACACTAGATGTCCTCAGTCTTATGGGTTGAATGATATCCATTTTCTGTGAGTGCAGGGTGTCATGGACTCACCCCCTAAGGCTGGTGTCACCATTGCACCCTGCATTCATAGTATAATGATGGAGAGAACTGCACTGATGTCATCATGTTAGTTTCATCGATGTAAACTCTGCATCAAGAACTGTTTAGCACCAAACAAGGGGCAAAGCTAGGAGAACCCACAATCCTGAAAACATATAAAAAAAGCAAAGAATATTGGCTTGGAGGCAACCAAGGGGGGTGGGGAGGGAGGCAAGAATGGGGCTTTGCAACACATTACATAACTAAATACAAACCGATCATTATAAGTACCCCTGCTAGTGTTAAATGGTTTGTCTCATCTCTGTAACTGATACATTCTGCTGGAGAGCTTGTTCTTTTTAAAAACAACTTGGCTGGATCACCAGATGAAAATAGACAGAAAAAAAGCCTGAAAAAAAAATGAATGCAGCCATCACATCAAGGGGTTGGTAAGCTGCAATATAATAAATGTTTGCTTAGAGATCTCCCATAAATATAGACCTCCATAAAAAGGGTCCTTCCCCCAAAACCATAATAGCTTCCTGATGACACAAACCATATTGCGAAACGCGTAGAGGCTGCTGGGAACTTTCCTATCACTTCCGGTCACACGGGTATGAGGCTTGGAACGCACGCTGCTGTGAGGAGACAGAGTGGGAGATGGACTGAGACTCCACTCTCCACACACACTGCTGGATTAGCTTGGTGCCGGCTTAGGGGCACCTTAACATGTGAGTTTGACTATGTTTTTTCATTAATTTTCAAATAAAATGAGATTTACATACTACACCATGATGGCTACCTATATGTCTTTATGAGCACTAAACAGAGCAAGAGACACTATTGTACTGCTTGGACGGGCTGCTATTGGATCCATCATAAACTGAGTGGTTATCCTAAATGAATCAAAGGTGCATATTCTTACCTTATCTGGTGAGTGGCCATTGCACTAGGTGGTGGTGAAGTCACGATATGTGGTGAATTAGGAGCACTTTAGATTGAAGAGGAACGCTAATACTGCACAGAAGTGATCACTCACTGAGGACATCCAGTGTACTGTGGTTTATTCGTACATGTTGGGGACATTTATTTTGCACTGTGCACCACACACATTGTTATGTGAATTCTATGACCACTAAGCAATATCGGCACATTGTATGACTTTAGTTTTTATTCATTTTCCATTTCTATATATATGCATTTTTTTCATTTTTTAATATTTTGTTAGCACTAGCACTTTAAACAGTGATTGGTAAGACCACAAGATATTTCACTAAGATATTTTAAATCAAAAGATTATGGGAAATAATGGGATAATGGGAAAGATTAATTTTTTGATATTAATATAGCTGGCATAGAAAAGCACTTTATTACAGGATTAATATATAATTTGTTTTATTTTGCACATTTTATGTTTTATGAGTGTTTATTAAATATAGAAGTTAGCGCAATCCACTTTTTACTATTTGCATTCCACCATTTCTTGGGTGGGTTTATATGATTGCAGCAAACTAGACTGACGGGTTATTTAATCTGAGTTTTGCGCCGGTAACACATCTTGTTGGACAGTTTATTGATATTATTTATTTTTACTAGAAGCTCCTCCTGCTCATGTTTCCCTGCAGACAGGCTGGGAAAGATCTTCGTTATGTGACAGCTGTATATCGATTAGAAAAAAGGTACTTGGGTGTTTTTGTTTTTTTATTAAAATAATTACAGTGCCATCATCCATATACAGAAATAAAAGGGACAATGACAATTAAATAGCATGTGTTTAGTATCACTTTTTATAATTCTGATATGTACCTTGTACTTGCATCAAAAAGTATACTGTTCTCTTTGTAATGCTTACTTTGTGTTAAATCCCTGGTGTTCCTGCCAGTCCCGCTGCTTTCTTATTAAAAATTGACCACACTAGGCAGGAGAACACATAGTGGTCAGTTCTCTAGCTATGCTGGGAACTCAGCCTGCTCTCCAATGAACTGTGCTGAGACGCCCCCCCCCCCCATGCCACTCGCTGTGAAGATCAGTATACTACTGTTTCTCCTCCCCTAGCTCTCTATGCAGCTCAGAACAGAGGAAATGTGATAATTTATTTTAAAAAAAGGGGGAAAATGTATTTTTAATTTTTTTTATATCTATAAACAAATGTTTTACCTTTCATTTCTATTTTAAACTGTATGGGTTGTTTTACAAGGTGAGGGTTTACATACACTTTAAGCATAGCAAACCTTTTAAAACTTTTTTTTTGCTTTGGTATATGTTCCAAAACACCATGCCCAGCCCCCCATGTCAGTTTTGACAATCTAGTCTCGCAAATTGGCATGTTTTTTAACATTTGGTTCCTATTGACTTCTGTGGGATTCAGATTCAGTGACCAAAGGGCTTGCTCATACCTGCAGCAGTTTTTACCGACCCTCTGAAAAGCAATTGCGGTTTATCGCTTTTGAGGGGGCAGTAAAGCAGCAGCTGCCAGGCATTCAGGGGATGATACTACTGCCTCCTGAATGCCTGTTTTCTTGTTTTGACAGCTCAGTGGGGACTCTCTATGTAAATATCACATCGTCAGCTGAGATGCAGCCTCGTTTACCTAAATGGGTCACATTTGGCAGTGGTATTGCCCCCCAAAGGCTTTAAACAATACTACTTTTATCTGATTTCAGTATATTATAGATGCATACTTCCCCATCCACAACATCTCCTAGCATTATATTTATTTTGTAAGCCTAATCTACCTCACACCGATATGTTCATTGAACCGTTTCCTTTGTTGCCGAATATGTTGAAGGAAAGTCATGTCAGAGGTAAACCATCGCAATATGTGTTCAATCAATTCTTAATGCGTTTAATGCTTCAAAAAAGTGTCATGTGGTTTATTAAAATTCATCTCAGTGTGACTATCCTGCTCCAGATCACAAAAGAAAATGAGATCCTAATCACGTTATTCATTCCCCGGCTCCGTTATTAACCTCGTCCATCATAGTGCCTCCTCAAATAAAATCCTTTCAAATCAATGGATTGTCAGGCTAAAACAACAATGATCTATCACTATGAATGTACTTAAATTATTAAATGCTTTCATGTTTTATATAGTGCTGCTTTATTACCAGAGGAAGGAGACCACGATGAATGCTCTTTTCTGAATACCCACGATTATGTATGTGTCCAATGGAACTGTAAGTCCCACAAAGTTAGTCAAAGCTAGAACTTTATAATTCCTAAAAATCAGTACTGATCAGAAAAGGGAAAAGGTGGAGGAACCTCTGCTGTTGAGTGGGGGATTGGGCTTATATTTAGACGTGAGGCTGAAAATGACTAGATAAAAAGAGTTTTCACCTTCAGTATAAAGGTCATTTTTGTTTGGCTCTTGGTCTACTTGGAGAAGTAACAACACCTAGTAAAACATAATTTTCTAAAATATTTGGGATTTTTATTTATGCTAAACCAAAGTCAAAGCAACCAGTATCAGCCTATCCCTGGGGAATGGTGCCCAGATGGTGGCTGGGAGAGTGCATAAATAGTTTAAGGCCTAGAATTGAGGGGTTCTTGTCTAGGAGGATATCCCAGCCTGAAGTGCTGCTGCCCCTCTGGGTAGTCCAGTTGTATTTCTGCTTTGTTCATCGAGGTCCCAGCTGAGTTAGCTGGGGGGGGGTGCTATTTTACTGAACTTTGCTGAAGCTGATCCAGAGATTTATTGGGGATCTGGTTTGAAAAGTTGGGCTTTTAGTTAGACATGAGGATGAAGATGACTAGCTAAAATGAATTTTGACCTTCAGTATAAAGGTCATTTTTGGGTGGCTCTTGGTCTACCTGGAGAAGTAACAGCACTTAGTAAAACATAATTTTCAAGAATGTTTGAGGTTTCTATTTATACTAGAGCAACCAGTAGCAGGGAACATTATAGTTTATCAATTTCAGATTACTAAAAAAATGATTGGTTGGTACTGGTTATGCATTGCTTTTTGCATTATCACACATGCTATAAATATCATAACTTTTTATATTTGTTAATAAACTTAGCACTCTCCTAGTTAGATGCCAGCTAGGTTAGGTACATTTATTCTGTAATCAGTGGAGCTGTTTGTGATTGCTCGGTTCTGCTTTGAGTTTCACTGGCTGTGGGTTTGACTGCTTCCCCCTGCCTTCTGGATAGTTCTGGAAAGTAGTGGGCTGGATGAAGCAAATCAGCAGCAGAATATTTATGTTGTCTCAGCTACTCCCTGGGGAAGAGTGCCCAAATGTTGGCTGGGAGAGTGCATAAATAGGTTCAGTGGAGGAGTTCTTGCCTAGGAGAAGGAGATCCCAACCTGAAGTGCTGCTGCCCTTCAGGGTAGTCCAGCTGCATTTCTGCTTTGCTCATTGAGGTCCCAGCTGAGTTAACGTGTGTGTGTGTGTGTGTGTGTGGGGGGGGGTATTCTACTGAACTTTGCTGGAGCTGATCAAGGGATTTATTGAGGCTCTGGTTTGAAGAGTCCGCAAGAGACATGTCTGATTGATACTTGAAGAGTGCATCCAAATATCCAAGGACAAGTACAGTCCAAGGACAGTGACTGTTATTATCCCTCTGGCATCAGTGTCAGCCTGTGCTTAAAGGTGGACATTTCTTCTGGTGTCCCTGAGAGGCTCATTCCATTATTTGTTGCCGCAAGGACTGTGCTTGAAAGCTTTGAGAAAGAGACTTCCTCCAGTTGCTATTTAATGTTACTGGAGTATCTCACAGTTACCCTACACTCCATCCAAGTTCAAGTTATAATAAAGCATCACAAACAGACACCCCTAGACTATTTACTGAGCTAGAAGAGTGACTGAGACTGTGTGCCTGGCTGCAGATACACTAGCTTGGGAGAGAACCTTAGGTAAATCAGTGGCCCCTATGGGGATGAGTGCCACATAAACAAAGCTGACATTTAGGTATGAATTATATTGGATTGTAACACTGGTCCAACTTGGACCAATGTGAGTATGCATATTTCATACCTGACCTATCCCTGTGATTATGACATCATCGCCCTGCCTCTCCACCGTATCTAGTCAGAGAATGCTTTGCATTCATTGAAAAAAATACAATACATCCTCTGAATGGCAGCAGTGCCATTCAACTCCCTGTGGTTACTCTGCAGGACTGCTGCTATCCCTGTAGTAGTGGTGGCTTCTACAGTAATTGGCAGCATACTGTACACAGGCATTGTTTAGGTATGAGATAGCCATACTTACATTGGTTCAAACTGAACACATGCAATTACGCAAGAAGAATCATACCTAAATGTCAACTTTAAACCAGAACCCTAGGTAGATATCAATTGCACAAAGGATTGCAGCTTTGTATTTAAAGGAAAACTCAATTTTCGTGTGGAAAAAAATAGCAAAATAAATAAATAATACAGCAGATACAATTGCGACACAAGTCATATTGTAATTGAATGTTATTTAAAATTACCTTTCCTTTTCAATCTGCAGCTCTGTAATTTTTCTGTAAAATCCAATGCAATATGGCTACCTGGAGGTGTTCTGTACACAAAATGTGTACAGACCACCCACCAGAAACATCATTTCCTGCTTGTGTGATTGGCTTACTGATTTTCCCAGAAGTCTGCACTAAGATACAGGTCAGATTTTTTGCATCCCCTGCAACAAAAATTAAATTTTTGGTGAGATACTCCTGATAGGAAATCACTACTAAAGGGATGCAAACTCCGTTGTTTTCCTCAATAGAGCACTGCAAGTGCAGCAGCTGATTGATAATCATGAAAGCACTCCCATTAGACTCACTTAGCACATGGACATAGACAAACACACAGTGATTTATTTAGAATAACAAAGGGTAGGAATCTTCAACAAAGTTTTTTAAAATCCTTGCAATGTACATAGATGACCCAGAGGGGAATGTTTTTTTCTGAGCCAACCTACAAGAATGGTGCACCATTTTTCCGGATGAACCACACCACGACGCATGGTTGGAGGTGCATTGGGTTAGGTGACTCGGCCTCATACACACAGGGCATTTTTAACACTGCTGTTATTGGTATCTGGCATGTCCAGGAGCAGCTGTGTTTTGGCAGAAAAAAACGCTAACCACGTCAAGCACTTGAGTGTTAATTTATTTCAATGACCAGAATAAATTATTATTATGTCCAATGAAATGGACAGATGTGGAAATACGGGGCAATTTAGGTAACAGCGATCACAGGTCAATTAGTTTCAGTATAAATCACACAAATAGGAGACATGAAGGGAACACAAAGACACTGAATTTCAAAAGAGCCAACTTCCCTAAACTACAAACCTTGCTAAAAGGCATAAATTGGGATAAAATATTAGGAACAAAGAATACGGAGGAGAGATGGGTTTGCTTTAAGAGCATATTAAATAAGGGCATTAGCCAATGTATCCCATTGGGTAATAAATTTAAAAGCGCGAACAAACATCCTGGATGGCTTAACTCCAATGTAAAAATGCATATAAAAGCAAAGGAGAAGGCCTTCAAAAAATACAAGGTTGAGGGATCATCCACAGCATTCAGAATTTATAAAGAATGCAATAAGAAATGTAAGGGTGCAATTAGGATGGCTAAGATAGAACATGAAAGACACATAGCGGAGGAGAGCAAAAAAAATCCCAAGAAATTCTTTAAGTATGTAAACAGTAAAAAAGGGAGGACAGACCATATTGGCCCCATAAAGAATGAGGAAGGACATCTGGTTACAAAGGATGGGGAGATGGCAAAGGTATTGAATTTATTCTTCTCCTCAGTCTTCACGAGTGAATCGGGGGGCTTCAGTAACCAAAACTGCAGTGTTTATCCTCATGACACAACACAGGAAGCACCTACATGGTTAACAGAGGACGGAATTAAAATTAGACTTGAGAAACTTAACATTAATAAATCACCGGGACCAGATGGCTTGCATCCGAGGGTACTTAGGGAACTCAGTCAGGTGATTGCCAGACCGTTGTTCCTAATTTTTACAGACAGTCTATTGACTGGAATGGTACCAGCTGATTGGAGAAAAGCCAATGTAGCACCAATATTTAAAAAGGGCCCAAAAAACATCCCTGGGAATTACAGACCAGTTAGCCTAACATCAATAGTATGTAAACTCTTGGAGTGGATGATAAGGGACTATATACAAGATTTTAGTAATAAGAATGATATCATTAGCAGTAATCAGCATGGATTCATGAAGAATCGTTCTTGCCAAACCAATCTATTAACCTTCTATGAGGAGGTGAGTTGCCATCTAGATAAAGGAAGGCCCGTAGATGTGGTGTATCTGGATTTTGCGAAAGCATTTGACACAGTTCCCCATAAACGTTTACTGTACAAAATAAGGTGCGTTGGCATGGACCATAGGGTGAGTACATGGATTGAAAACTGGCTACAAGGGCGTGTTCAGAGGGTGGTGATAAATGGGGAGTACTCAGAATGGTCAGGGGTGGGTAGTGGGGTTCCCCAGGGTTCTGTGCTGGGACCAATCCTATTTAATTTGTTCATAAACGACCTGGAGGATGGGATAAACAGTTCAATCTCTGTATTTGCAGACGATACTAAGCTAAGCAGGGCAATAACTTCTCCGCAGGATGTGGAAATCTTGCAAAAAGACCTGAACAAATTAATGGGGTGGGCGACTACATGGCAAATGAGGTTCAATGTAGAAAAATGTAAAATAATGCATTTGGGTGGCAAAAATATGAATGCAATCTATACACTGGGGGGGAGAACCTCTGGGGGAATCTAGGATGGAAAAGGACCTGGGGGTCCTAGTGGATGATAGGCTCAGCAATGGCATGCAATGCCAAGCTGCTGCTAATAAAGCAAACAGAATATTGGCATGCATTAAAAGGGGGATCAACTGCAGAGATAAAACGATAATTCTCCCGCTCTACAAGACTCTGGTCCGCCCGCACCTGGAGTATGCTGTCCAGTTCTGGGCACCAGTCCTCAGGAGGGACGTACTGGAAATGGAGTGAGTACAAAGAAGGGCAACAAAGCTAATAAAGGGTCTGGAGGATCTTAGTTATGAGGAAAGGTTGCGAGCACTGAACTTATTCTCTCTGGAGAAGAGACGCTTGAGAGGGGATATGATTTCAATTTACAAATACTGTACTGGTGACCCCACAATAGGGATAAAACTTTTTCGCAGAAGAGAGTTTAATAAGACTCGTGGCCACTCATTACAATTAGAAGAAAAGAGGTTTAACCTTAAACTACGTAGAGGGTTCTTTACTGTAAGAGCGGCAAGGATGTGGAATTCCCTTCCACAGGCGGTGGTCTCAGCGGGGAGCATTGATAGCTTCAAGAAACTATTAGATAATCACCTGAATGACCGCAATATACAGGGATATGTAATGTAATACTGACACATAATCACACACATAGGTTGGACTTGATGGACTTGTGTCTTTTTTCAACCTCACCTACTATGTAACTATGTAACTATGTAACTATGAAATTAATTACCGCCTGAGAACTTGACGCACCTAAACGTGTGTTGTATGTGTTTACATGCGTCTAATGTTTTTACTGCAAAAACGCTGCTGCCAGGAGAAAAGGCGTTTAGGAGAGCTGGGCAAAACGCCTTATGTGCATAAGGCCTTAAGGTACCGTTGACAATGGACAGCATTGCAACATGCTAATACATATTGAAAACAAAACAACAAAAAGAGTCCAACGCTCTGGACGTCAGAGAAGCAAACTGCAACAGTCAGAAGTATGTAGCTGAATAGTTTAATAAAATTGATAGGCAGTCCATGTAAACAGCCCTGTGGGTTCACAATACTTTAAAAGGTAATTGCAAAACATGTGGTTGAATGACTAACTGTCCCTCAAGCAACAAGAGCCAAACCAGGAGTCTCACCCAACTGCATGATCCCAAGATGTGACAGGAAGGAGGGGAAGGAGAGAACCTGGGTGTGAGGAGCACTGATGGCCCGCTGGAGCCTCCTCTGGACGTGGGATACAATCCCCGAAAGGGTGACTCACCAGCTCCGGAGTGAGACTCCACTGCAGTGGTGGAGGAAACAGCCGCTCGCTGTGGAGAAGGAAAACGAAGCTCTGTCTCTCAGTGGGCGGTGACGTCAGACCAGCTAAGGGGCCGTACTAAGGAGGGATGGGCTCGGCAACGCTGAGGAGAGCTGTGTTGTCGGCTGGGAACACACAGTGCCGCTCGCATGCAGATCCATGTCCCCTCAAGGATGAAATGCCTGTATCAGAATGGTGTCACTCCAGGGATGACCGCAGCTGTGCGGTGTGTGACATGTGAAAGATAGAAAAAACGGCCAGCTGGAATAGATGATAAATGCCACCAATGCTTAATCAGTGTGGGAGTCCCAGGGATGGATGGTCAGCAGGATATATGGCTTAGTCAAACCACTAAAAAAAGGGTTGCCTTGCCGACGCGTTTCACGCTCCAGCGCTTTATCACAGTCAAGGATGAAAGCAACTGACAAGGTTTAAATAAAAATTAAGATTAAATGAAGGGGAGGGGAAAAGCAAAAAAATAGGACGGGAACAATTAACCCATTAAAAAGTGGGAAAGGTTAAGACTCCGATATTAACCCCTTGTTGCTCGGAGGATACACAATAAAAATCATTAACATATACAAAGTCTCTCTAACAAATACATAAACAGATAAAAACATAAAAAAAATTAAAAACATTTTTTTAATTTAAAACAGTTATTTAAATAAACAATTGTTTAAAAAAACAAACTCTACACAAAACTGCACGTCTCTAGTTCCTCGTTTAACCCCTTGGGAGCAAGTGAATCGAACATATATATCCAGAAAACTTCCTGTTTACACAACAGGGAGAATCTCTCATTAATAGTTATTGTTCCTTTGGGGATGATTTCTATCACAAAAACTTCTAGATGTTTAATATCCTTATTGTGGAAGCGAAGAAAATGCCAGGGGACACTATGTTCATCACTCCCCTTAGTAATGGTGGTCGCCCACTCTGGCGCGTAATGCACGGATAGTCCGACCTACGTAGAGGAGACCACAGGGACACCGCAAAACATAAATTACGAAATCCGTAGAGGAGGTAATAAATTGCCTGATTTCATAATTTTTGCCTAGGTTGGTTATAATTACCTTGGTTCCATGGGCAATAAATTCACATGTGAGACATCCTCTTTTTTTACACTGGAAAATACCTTTCCTGTTATCAAAGTATGATCTAATGTCAAGAGGGGATTTAGTTGATTTATTTAATATTTTGCTAGGTGTAAGTACGTTTTTTACAGTACGAGCTTTACGGAAAGTGACCTGTGGAACCTCTGGTAGTACCGGGGCTAGGCGTTGGTCTAGTAATAGGATGTTATAGTGTTTTTTTAATAATCTTAGATATAGACTTAAAGCTATCATTTGAAGGTAGAAACAAATCTGACAGTGTGATTATTTGGTGGTTCCTCTCTCAGGGCCTTTTCCTTAGAGGGAGGATTCATATTGGACAAAAAGGCCTCACTGATGAGTTCACATGGATATCCCTTCTCTTCAAACTTTTTTATCATCGTGGCCCCTTGTTCAACATAATCCTCCATTCTTGAGCAATTCCATCTCAATCTATTAAATTGGCCACTAGGGATAAGTCTTTTCCATGAAGGATAGTGGCAGCTTCTAAAGTGGAGATAAGAATTGCCACTAGTTGGCTTGACATGATTTTTTGTAATGATCCTGTTCTGATCATGGGACAATACTAAATCCAAGAATACTAGTTCATGGGGATTCAATACATACGTGAAGGACAGACCGTAGGGGTTAGAATTGCAATGGGCCAAGAAGGAGGAGAACAGCTCAGGACCTCCGCTCCATATGAGCACGATGTCATCAATGTACCGGCCGAAATACACTATGTGTTTGGCAAAAGGATTGTTGGTCCAGATACTGTCCTCCACCCAAAGGCCCATGGTAAGGTTGGCATAGACCGGAGCAAAATTCGCCCCCATAGCGGTTCCCCTGCGTTGTAGGTAAAATTGATCACAAAAAGTAAAATAATTATGTTTAAGACAAAAATCTGTCGCCTGAACCAGAAATTGTGACTGCAATGAGTTGAAATCTCCACTTCTGGTCAGAAAATATTGTACTGCTCTCAGGCCTACTTCATGGGGTATAGAAGTATAGAGGGAGGAGACATCAAGAGATGCCCACCAATAACCCTCCTTCCATGTATAGTGTTGAAGGGCTTTAATCACTTGTTAGAGTCCTTGGTATACGAAGGCAATTGGCACACCAAGTGCCTAGCCCCGGTACTACCAGAGGTTCCACAGGTCACTTTCCGTAAAGCTCGTACTGTAAAAAACTTACTAGCACCTAGCAAAATATTAAATAAATCAACTAAATCCCCTCTTGACATTAGATCATATTTTGATAACAGGAAAGGTATTTTCCGGTGTAAAAAAAGAGGATGTCTCACATGTGAATTTATTGCCCATGGAACCAAGGTAATTACAACCAACCTAGGCAAAAATTATGAAATCAGGCAATTTATTACCTGCTCTACGGATTTCGTAATTTATGTTTTGCAGTGTCCCTGTGGTCTCCTCTACGTAGGTCGGACTATCCGTGCATTACGCGCCAGAGTGGGCGACCACCGTAGACTCATTACTAAGGGGAGCAATGAACATAGTGTCCCCCGGGATTTTCTTCGCTTCCACAATAAGGATATTAAACATCTAGAAGTTTTTGTGATAGAAACCATCCCCAAAGGAACATTGACTATTAATGAGAGATTCTCCCTGTTGTGTAAACGGGAAGTTTTCTGGATATATATGTTCTATTCACTTGGTCCCAAGGGGTTAAACGAGGAACTAGAGACATGCAGTTTTGTGTAGAGTTTGTTTTTTTAAACAATTGTTTATTTAAATAACTGTCTTGAATTAAAAAAATGTTTTTATATTTTTTTATATTTTTTATCTGTTTATGTATTTGTTAGAGAGACTTTGTATATGGTAATGATTTTTATTGTGTATCCTCCGAGCAACAAGGGGTTAATATCGGAGTCTTAACCTTTCCCACTTTTTAATGGGTTAATTGTTCCCGCCCTATTTTTTTGCTTTTACCCTCCCCTTCATTTAATCTTAATTTTTATTTAAACCTTGTCAGTTGCTTTCATCCTTGACTGTGATAAAGCACTGGAGCGTGAAACGCGTCGTCAAGGCAACCCTTTTTTTAGTGGTTTGACTAAGCCATATGTCCCGCTGACTATCCATCCCTGGGACTCCCACACCGACTAAGCATTGGCGGCATTTATCATCTATTCCAGCTGGCTGTTTTTTCTATCTTTCACATGCCACACACCACACAGCTGAGTGACACCATTTTGATACAGGCATTTCATCCTTGAGGGGACACGAATCTGCATGCGAGCGGCACTGTGTGTTCCCAGCCGACAACACAGCTCTCCTCAGCGTTGCCGAGCCCATCCCTCCTTAGTACGGCCCCTTAGCTGGTCTGACGTCACCGCCCACTGAGAGACAGAGCTTCGTTTTCCTTCTCCGCAGCGAGCGGCTGTTTCCTCCACCGCTGCAGTGGAGTCTCACTCCGGAGCTGGTGAGTCACCCTTTCAGGGATTGTAACCCACGTCCAGAGGAGGCTCCAGCGGGCCATCAGTGCTCCTCGCATCGGGGTTCTCTCCTTCCCCTCCTTCCTGTCACATCTTGGGATCATGCAGTTGGGTGAGACTCCTGGTTTGGCTCTTGTTGCTTGAGGGACAGTTAGTCATTCAACCACATGTTTTACAATTACCTTTTAAAGTATTGTGAACCCACAGGGCTGTTTACATGGACTGCCTATCAATTTTATTAAACTATTCAGCTACATACTTCTGACTGTTGCAGTTTGCTTCTCTGACATCCAGAGCACTGGACTCTTTTTGTTGTTTTAATTTCAATCTGTTCCCACCAGTTACGGTTTGTTCCAGCTGCACTGGGTTTATATTCCCCCCTCTAGGCTATTACAATTCTTGGCTATAGTTCCTCAGGTTTCCAGATACAAGCGCTAGGGCATTGTTGTTTTTCATGCTAATACATGTGACATGCGTTAATGTTACATGCATGTACTGGAGAGATCTGAATTGGTTAAACTTGCAA